>NW_023270316.1:27279675-27352000 GCF_011800145.1 Mirounga leonina | reverse complement strand
AGAAAGAAAGAAAGAAAGAAAGAAAGAAAGAAAGAAAGAAAGAAAGAGAAAAAGACTCAATGCTTCAATTCCAACAAAATTATTTCTTAAAATTACTTTTTTTTATTATGTTATGTTAATCACCATATGTTACATCATTAGTGTTTGATGTAGTGTTCCATGATTCATTGTTTGCGTATAACACCCAGTGCTCCATGCAGTACGTGCCCTCTTTATCACCCATCACCAGGCTAATCCATCCTCCCAACCCCCTCCCCTCTAGAACCCTCAGTTTGTTTCTCAGAGTCCATAATCTCTCATGGTTTGTCTCCCCCTCTGATTTCCCCCCCTTCATTTTTCCCTTCCTGCTTAAAATTACTTTTAAAACGAATAAGTAGGAAGTAAAATAAGTAAAAGTATAATTTTGATAAAAATGTACATGCCAATATATCTACAAGGCTTTTAATGGAAACAGTGTCTATTTCTCTTTCCCTTTTTCTACCTCTCCCAATCAATTTCAAATCCTTTATTCATGTTTTTGATATTTACCTATATATTTCAGAAAAAAATAGTCTTGAATTACTTTAATAATTCAGCTGTGCTTTTCTTTTTTTAGAAATTATGTATTCACTTACTACAGTGAAAAATGAAATTTAATTTCTTCATAACCTCCAATCTCCTTCACTTTCTTCTCCCATTTTTCCAATATGTTTATTTCTGTTTGTTAGGTCAATAATCAGTTTTTACCTTATTGTGAGTATGTAAATATTTTTTACAGCTAACTCATATAAATAATTATGTGCACATTTCCTTTATTGGAAACTTTTTATTTTGGTTTTGCCTTTAATTGAGTTAAAAATTATGTGTGTGTGTGTAGGCATGTTGTTTTGGTTGCTTGATTTTCTATATACCTATTACTTATTTATCTCTAAACTCTGCCAAAGTGTAAATATCTTCTCAATATTTTAAATGCATAGGCATTTCTATTCATTCTATCTTCTCTGAGATATGCTAGGACAGTTTTCTCCTCCTGTTCTCTGGACTGACTCTCTGTTAACCCTTTGCATAGCTATTGTAGTTTTGGGATCTTCCTTCACCGTCATCCCAGAAATTCCCATTTTCTTTCACATGCATTGGTTCCCCTGTGTGTTAGTCCATGTCTCTCTTTTTCTTGACTTACACCCTTTTTTTGGGTGACATGTCTTCTATTAATTTCCTGAGAAAGTCCTCAGGGAGATAAGTTTGTGGTACTTTATAAACACGGTATGTCTTTATTCCACTCTCACACTTTATTTCCAGTTTGGCTGCTGTAAAAATAGAGGATAACAGTAATATTCCTAATTTTTCCCATGTTTTTTTTGCTTATCTAGTGTTGCTGCTGGCAAGTTTGATGCCATTCTGTTTTTCTCTCTCTGGAAGTTTCATCCATGTTCTAAATTTTATTTTATTTTTTTAAAGATTTTATTTATTTATTAATTTGAGAGAGAGAGAGCAAGCACAAGTGGGGGGAGGAGCAGAGGGGGAGGGAAGTGGAGGGGAAAAGAATCTCAAGCAGACTGTGCTGAATACGAGCCCAATGTGGGGCTGGATCTCATGACCTTGAGATTATGAGAAACTGAAACCAAGAGGTGGAGGCTTAACCAACTGAGTCACCCAGGTGCCCCATGTTCTGAATTTTAAAGTGATATGTATCCCTCCCCACCACTGTGTTAGGCATCTATGGACTTTTCACTCTGAACTTCAGTTCCAGAACATTTGTGAAATCATCTACTTGATAATCTCCTTATCATAATTTCTTCTGTTCTTTCTGGTTTTCCCACTGTTCAGATAATGAACTTCTTAGATTGGTGCTGTATTTTTTTCTTCCTATTTGATTTTCTACATTTAGGCTTTTTATTCTAATTTGTTAGAGTTTTCCTTAAGTTAAAATTCAACATTTTCTAGTTGACTTTTTAAAGATTTTATTTATTTATTTGAGAGAGAGAGAGTGAGAGAGAGCAAGCACATGAGAGGGGGGAGGGTCAGAGGGAGAAGCAGACTCCCCGCCGAGCAGGGAGCCCGATGCGGGACTCGATCCCAGGACTCCAGGATCATGACCTGAGCCGAAGGCAGTCGCTTAACCAACTGAGCCACCCAGGCGCCCCTCTAGTTGACTTTTTAAAATCATTTCTGCTATCCTATTTTTAATCTCCAAAAGTTTTCCTTTACTTGTCTGGATATTAATTAATTAATTTATTTATTTATTTTTAAAGATTGTATTTATTCATTTGAGAGAGAGAGAATGAGAAAGAGAGCACATGAGAGGGGGGAAGGTCTGAGGGAGAAGCAGACTCCCTGCCGAGCAGGGAGCCCGATGCGGGACTCGATCCCGGGACTCCAGGATCATGACCTAAGCCGAAAGCAGTCGCCCAACCAACTGAGCCACCCAGGCACCCTGGATATTTATTTTTTTAATATCACGGTCTTTTTTTTTCCCGAGGAAATAAAATTTCTTAGTTCTGGGAGATAGATGTTAAATGTGCACACACACACACACACACTCTTAAAGTTTTCTACTGCTTCCATCATTTTATTTTCTCCACATTTGTTATTTTTGTTTGTTTGGTCTCTGTCTTTCACCTTAGAGGCTTTCTTCAGATGTCTGGGGATACTTGGCTGCTCATAAATATGTAAGAATGAGTCACTAAACATCTAATAAGATACTTTTGAGCTTGTCAACTGGTGCACCTCCTTGGTGGGTGATCTGGCCCTGTAAACTCCTGACTGTTAATGTATTTTAGGTCTTTTCTCTTAGTCTGGTTCGATTCCCCAGAGAAGAATTATCCAACCTCATGGCAGGAGAGTCTAATATTGGCTGTTAGTATTCATAGCGTTAGGTTAGGGGGAAGATGAGAGAGATCTCAAGGGTTCTGTGTGTAGTCCATGAAGTTAGAAATGCCCTAGTTCGGCCCTGTGATCTCTACTAAGCATGCCCTCTGACTCCTCCTCTACAGAAAGTAAACCCCAGCCTTCCATAGAAGAGGAAGTCACCTAGTTACTTGTGATGCACTTAGGGATCTGGTTCTCTACTTGCAGACAGTCAACAATCCTCTTGTATTAACCCCACCTTTATCTTTAGGTTCATGGATACCCAGTGGTGGCAATTCTGGAGAGTTTCTGAGTTTTGTGGTACAAATAATGTTGCTTCTGCTTCTGGACATTCTTTATGAATGTCTTGGAATTCACCTTTCTTCAGGCTAAGGCAGTTACTATTTGTCTATTTGCCTTCTAGCTTCCAAAACTGCGTTGCAATATCATTTCTTGTGTGACATTTGTATTTGTCATTTAATACCTTAAAATTCCAAGTTATTTTAGTAGAGGGTCATGAAGAAGCAGAGGTAAGCATGCATTGGTTCTGCTGTACAATTTAGGACATTTAGAACACACACACACACACACTTTTTTTTTTCATTCCATAACTGGAAACTTGTACCTCTTGCTCCTCTTCACCCATTTTGCCCACCTCCCACTCCCTTCCCCTTTGGCAATCACCAATGTGGTTCTCTGTATTTAGAACATACAAGTTTTTGATATAGCTTCATAAGATATAGCATTATATAAGAACACTGCTCTGAGCATGGAAGTCACAACTTTTAAATGTTTTATAAAATGCAAAAAACCAACATAATTTTCTAAAGGTGATAAAATTGAATCGTGAATCCCTTCAGTAACAAATAATCTACATCTATTTCTATGTACTTCACACATCTCTTAATAACCATGAAGGGATTATAGTATTCTCAGTAGATCAATTCCATACTTCTTCTTATTAATCATTCTAACTTTTATAATGCTGGAAGTGCCAAAATATCTCCTCATTGCAGCTGCATATTCACGGTCCAGAACATTCTTTCCAGTATGACTTGATTATCCTCATCAACTTTGTAACAACCTTCATATGTGAGGTGAGAGAGTGAAGAAATCAATCTTGCCATCAATAGGAGTGGATTAAGAGTTCCAATGTGAACTCAGAAATAGTGCCCTCAGGAGGAGCATTAGTTGGAACGTGTTGCTCATTCTAGAGCAGAAACACAAAAATAAAAAATAAAAGTAAAGTAGAGTACAAATCTATGGTAACATGACTGTTTCTCATTTTCAAGAACTGGATGAAATATTTAATAATTTCAAAGAATAAATAAATATTGGGCCAAAGAAGCACACATAACAGTAAATGTGGAAACCCAGGCAAACACGCAAGTATCTGTACTGAGTTGTGTTGGTGCAGCTTCAAACTGATATGCCAGTAGAAAAGAACAGGCAGCATGTGAAGTAGGATCCAAGAACTGCCTCCGATCTCGTAAGGTGCAATTCGGAGGGTGAATAATTTCTATAAGTTAAAATAGTCCATAGCAGTGAGTGGTTTATAAGAGACTGCTGTATGCCACAAGAACTTCAAGAAGGTAGGAGAGTTCTCCTGAGGGCCAACCACCCTAATCCGAGTTAATGGGTAAATGCCTGGATGAGGTCTCATGCAGACATTTAAAAAGAAAAATTAGGGTGCCTGGGTGGCTCAGTCATTAAGGGTCTGCATTCGGCTCAGGTCATGATCCCAGAGTCCTGGGATCTACTTCTGCATCAGGCTCCCTGCTCGGCGGGGAGTCTGCTTCTCCCTCTCCCTCTGCCTGCTGCTTTCCCTGCTTGTGTTCCCTCTGATCCTTCTTTCTCTCTCTCAAATAAATAAATAAAATATTTAAAAAAAAATTTCCTAAAAAAGAAGAAAAAAATGAAGCAAAATATATGAAGTTAGGAAAAAAGTACTATTTTTCCAAATAGTCTTTCTAGTGAGCACTTCAGGTTACATGAATTTCTTTAAAAAATTTACATGAATTATTTCCCCCCAAAGTTTATATATTTTTATGCCCCATATCCCTGTGTAAAGAAAAAAAATCTTATTTCTATTGCAGAGCACAGAAAATGAAGTATAACACAAAGATTGGTGGGAAGAGAGGGGAGGGTGGTGAGATGTCTTGAAATTAAGTCAGAACAACATGAAGAATATTCATGTTCCTTTTCTCTTGGTTCCATTTCCAAATATGTATTCTCAAATTAGTGTAGAAAAATATTTATTACATGCTTAATGGCATGTAATTCCATTAGATAAATTATAAAGAAAAGGAAAGATATATTTAAAGTGACATCCAACTCTGAATTTTAAAGCCAAGAGAGAAAGGAAAGTATACAAATTAAAAGTAGAAAATAAAAGCATTGCATAAAAATCTAAGGAAACAGTGCAATGCAGAACCAATTCTAAGGAAAAAAAAATCTATGCCAATTAAAAAATCAGTGGGACTCTTTTATTGTGTTGACTCGTGAACTCAAGAGATCAAAAGATATCCAATATACTTTAGTAATTTGTCAAAAAATTTGACAATTGGTCCAATTGTCTAATTCCATTTAACTTAGGAAGATATAAATTGCATAATGTTGACCACAGTTGAAGCAGAGATTTCATTACCTAGGTCAGCTATAGATCTATCATTCATATATTGCTTTATTCTTTCAGCTTATAAACAATTACTTAGTGTTTATTGTCAGTGGAGTGTCAGGACATTGAAGAAGAAAAAAGACGTGGTCCTCATTCTTTAGGACCTCAGACCTTTGGAGAAGGTGAAAACCAGAACTGATCGTCATGGAACTGCTATGTGATGAGTGTTTATGGAGACAGGATGTTTAAGTGTTGGGGTGGGGAGACCAAAGGAAGGTTTCAGAAGCTATGCTTGATTTCAATTAAGTATAACTAAGTTCTCAACAATAAATCAATGGAGGGATTACTTCAGGTAGAAGGAAATGTGCAACAGCACAGATCATGAGAGGGATTGGATTATCTTTTGGAAATCCCAGCAGAAACACTGCAGATTTGCAGGAAGTGGTAGGAAGTGAGTTGACTGGTGGTTGAAGGGACTTACGCATGCGAAGCCAAGGAATTTATACTCTGGTATAGGTACTGGGGAGTCAAAGATTTTAAGAGGGAGATAGAAATGATTTAATTTGCCTTTGAAAAGATCTCTGGTAGGACCTTGAAAGGTGAACTGGAGAGAATTGAACACTTAAGCAGAAAGAAAAGTGAGTAGCCGTCGCAATAAGAAAGAATAGTCTTGAGAAATATTTAATAGTTAGAGCTATTAGGTTTGTTTTTTTTTTAAAGATTTTATTTATTTATTTCACAGAGAGAGATAGTGAGAGCAGGAACACAAGCAGGGGGAGTGGGAGAGGGAGAAGCAGGCTTCCCGCTGAGCAGGGAGCCCGATGCGGGGCTGGATCCCAGGACCCTGGGGATCATGACCTAAGCCGAAGGCAGACGCTTAACGACTGAGCCACCCAGGCTCCCGCTATTAGGTTTTTATCATTAATTAGATTCAGGGGAAGAAAGAAACCAAGAATGATTACCTGGTTTTTAGTTTGGCCAAATGGTGACCGATGTTTCTATTAGTCACATAAGTAGAAAAGAGAAGAGCAGAGGGAAGATAATGAATTTGTTTTGAGTAAATTGGATACTTTAACAATGGAGAGTAAAATAATTTACTTAAATACTAATACAAGCAGAGATTTTTAAAAAATAGTTTATTTTTTGAAAATACATAAGCTTTTTTTTTTTTTTAAACCCTGGAAATGTGTTAATAATATCAATTGATCTCCACGTATCCAGACATCTATCTTTCCCATTCCTGGAATTTGGGTATTATTTAAACCTGCTTTCTTTGGAACATTGCCTTTGGCAAATAGCCTGAAGAAGTATATAAATTTAGGAAAGTCTTTGCAGATGGAAATTTTGCTTTCCCCATTTTATTACCATTAATGTTCTTCCCTTTTCTTGACCATGACGAGGAAGAATTCAATTAGAGGACACTTTTAGGTTTGAGCTTTGCCTTATAATAACTGGATTTATTTAGCTATCACAGGATGAACAGATGTGTCTAAAACCACCTTATGTTTCCCAACATAATATTGTTGATCTCTATTTTTTTTTCTTTTTGGAACAGGGACCAGACAAATGGTGACCAGACGGTCCAGTCTGGAAAAGCGTAATTGCCAACTCTGATTTAAGTGGGAGTGGAAAAATTCCTCAGAGGAAAGTGGGAATTTAGCTCAAGATAGTAGTTTCCATGTGTGAGAGGGTTTTAATTTCTCCAAAGGAAGAAAAATAGGAGTAACAGAAAAAAAAAAAACATTTATAGGATTTAGGAATGATAAGTTTATTTTTAGGGAATCTATTTAAAATAGCTGTTTCTTTCTTATGTATATTTGTACTAGTTGAAATAATTAAACCTTTTTTTTTCAGGCTTTAGAATTTCCCATCAATACTTTAGAAGGAGTTAACTGAGCTGACAGATTTGATTACTCAAAGTGGTCAGTCTCATTTTTTATTTCACTTTGACATAAGACTTGGCACAAGTCTATTACAAGCTATGCTCATTTATTGCTGCACTTCTAAGTTATAAATCTGGTTTACATCTATGGAAAATGTAGTGTAGAATTGAAGACATGTCCAATTATCTGGGCAATTTGTTTTATGAACTTATACCAAATTAAATAGAAAGCATAGCCAGTATTTGTTCTTCCTCTGTGGGCTGCAAATCAGTTAAAAAAAAAAAAAAAAAACAACCTTTTTGAACGGGGGCATTGAAAGTTCTGGCTTTTGAGACTGTTTCCTGAATGTGTTCTGATTAAAACAGGATCTGAGAGTCTGATTGATAGTCTCTATTTCCTTTCTTAATGTCACAAATACATTCAGAATGTTGACTCCTATGAAAGGTAGAATTGCTGAGCTGGATTGCATTGCCTTCAGCGTTCTTCATATTAGTTGGAGGAAATGATTTGACTAAGCACTTAAATCATGGATATGCAAGGCTGCTTTTCTCAGGAAATAGTTACTGAAAGGGATTTTGTGAGTCTCTCATCTATAAAAATGAAATAAAATTCAGCCTAGGATGGGTAATCGAGATGTAGTAGTGCATGTATATGCTTTTGACTTTTACAAATAGAGTGACTCATTTGATCAAGCGTCATGTGTAAAGATGAATTGTTGAGCATTTGTCTGCTGGTCCTAAGAAGTGGGTATTACCCCAGGGATATAAGGTTATGACAGTATTGGGGGTGATGGTGGCCAACTGCTTTTTTGATTCTACTCTGTTTTGGGGAAGGAAATGAGTCTGCTGAATTAAAACAAAACAAAACAAAATAGTGGGGAAGACTTTAAGCTCTTGAAAACTTCTTTGATGATAGGATTCTTAATTGTAAATGTTTGCATCTAAGATGACTTGTTAGAATGTCTGTGTAGTTCTGCTACAATTTATACTCTGTTGTGTCTTCCATTACATTCAGAGACATACACATTTTCTTAAAGGCTGGTTTTCTTGTTCTGAATGGTTCTTGTTGTCTCTAGGCATTGACAGCCACCCAGGGCTGTGCTGCTTCTTTAACACAAGCTCCCACACTCGCCTTCTATCTTTGAAGTTGACCCCACCATCCCTGGAGATGGAGCAGCTTCACAAGGCTGGACCTTTCTGTTGTCCCTGGAATGTCCTTACCTGCTCAGCCTCCACTGCTCCCAGGCCTGGAGGACCATGATGGAACACCCAGTCATTAGGGAGGGCTTCTACTTGCATTTCCTGGGTTACATTTTCCCTCTTCATTGTATTCCCGTCCCTATTTCCATTACTTAGCAATTTGACATGGTCTCTGATCGACAGAGGGTTTCTCCCCTTATTTTTGGGCATAGCTATGTGTTTATCGATTTCAAGTGTATCTTCTATCAACTTTCAGGTTTCACATTGTTCAAGCTGACATTGCATGAAATCAATACTTCTTTAGGCTTAATTGAGATCCTTGTGCTTATTTAGGAATTTTCATTGCTACCTCAGTCCAGACTCACCTATAAGACTCATCACCAATTGTCTTTTGACTGGAGATAGTTACTGTCATGCACATTCAGAGACTGACCGTACATGGAGAATCATCACTTAATTAAATTATTTCTATTTCTTTTAAACAATAACAATTTATAAATCTCAGGAACATATGTATTTTATTTTATTTTATTTATTTATTTTTTATTTTTTATTTTTATTTTTTATTTATTTGCGAGAGAGAGAATGAGAGACAGAGAGCATGAGAGGGGGGAGGGTCAGAGGGAGAAGCAGACTTCCTGCTGAGCAGGGAGCCCGATGTGGGACTCGATCCCGGGACTCCAGGATCATGACCTGAGCCGAAGGCAGTCGCTTAACCAACTGAGCCACCCAGGCGCCCCATATGTATTTTATTTTAAAAATAAAAAAATTTAGCTATCCCATTTCTTTCTATTCCCTTATTATTCCAGGCCTTAAATATAACCAGTTTTTCTGTTAAAGGGGGCCAAAAAGGTATTAACAGGGAGAAATATTTTAAAATTCAAAAGTAATGAACTCTTAAAGTAATTTGCCAATGAAAAATACTTTCTTAGGTTCAAATCTGCAATCATATATGGCAAACAGATAAGCACAAATTGATTTAGAAAATAGTCTTTTGTGCTAATAGCAAGATTTAATCACCTGGTAAAAATAATTTATTTTTATGGATGAGGATTTTGTTCCTTAGAGGATGGTCAATACCCACTTTTGTCATATATATAAATTTAAAACTATTTCTCCGGAGAGCTATTATGAAAGCCTTAAAAGGAATCTCCTTATTCCTATATACATTTCCTGATCTGTTTTTCTTTCTGCTATTAAAATTAAGTGGATGCCATATTGAAACTTATCTTCATTGCTTTTTATTCTCCCCAGAATTATTCACGTCATAGTCTATTTTTCTCCATTTATTATGCTAATTTGCTTTTAATTTGACAGTTTTCCTCATGTCTCAATGCATTGTTTTGACAGTGAGTTACTCATCAAGATTTTACTTGAAAAAAGAAAATGATAATTCATGTTCACATGTTAAACTTAGCTCATTTTAGTCTCTTTTTATTCCGCAGTCCTATGTACATTACAATGAAAGAGACTATAACTGACAAGATAATGGATTAAACTTTATAAGTTGATCTAGCTAAAGAGGGTTCATTGGATACTAGAAACTAAACTGAGAGCAATTTTTTTAAAAATAAAGGAATGTAAAAAAAAAATAAACCCACAAAAGAGAAAATAATTTATTTGTAAAAACCAATACTTTTTATGCTTAACTAATAACAAGCTAACTTATATACCATTTAGTCCTATTTTTCCTCATGCATATGTGACCTGGATAGGTATGCCATATACTGGTTTATGAGTAATATTAGTTTTCCTTAATCTGCACTCTGCCTCCTCCTTTCTTTGCATATTCTCCTTGATTAATGAACTTTTTTGTTTTCACTCCTTTTCTTCCGTATACCATCTGCTCTTTTTTTTTTTTTTTTTTTTGTGGGTGGATAGGGACAAAGGGTTCAATTATCTATCTATTTATCTTCTTTTCTGTCTCTATCTCAGGTATTTTATTTTATTTTTTTTAAAGATTTATTTATTTGAGAAAAAGAGAGTGAGTGCATGAGCAGGGGGAGGAGCAGAGGGAATGAGAATCTCAAGCAGACTTCCTGCTGAGTGCTGAGTGTAGAGCCCATGGCAGGGCTCTATCCCACAACACAGGAGATCATGACCTGAATCACTAAACCAAGGATCCAATGCTTAGCTGACTGAGCCACCCGGGCATCCATTGGGTATTTTAATAATAACCCCTGACATAGCTTTGATGATGGCGATGAGACTTTTCTTTGCACATTCTTTTCCATCTCTCCTTACTTCGTATTCCCTATAGAGTTTTTTTTTTTTTTAAGATTTTTTATTTATTTGACAGAGAGAGCACAAGCAGAGGGAGAGAGAGGGAGAAGCAGGCTCCCTGCTGAGCAAGGAGTCTGATGCGGGACTCGATTCCAGGACGCTGGGATCATGACCCGGGCCGAAGGCAGCCGCTTAGCTGACTGAGCCACCCAGGCGTCCCTTCCCTATAGAGTTTGATAAAGAAGATTAAGAGGTTAGAACTCTTTGAGTCTATAGTTTCTGGAAAGAGCCTTTTCTTTGCCAATGTTTCCAAGTCTATTAAGCCAAGGGGTCCAAACAGCCCGTAGCAGGTGTGGTGGGCAGCTCGCACGGAGGTCTTTACTCAGTACATTATGTTGGTGTCATCAACCAATAGCCCTTGAACTGGATTCTGTCTAAAAGACAGTGAAAGACAGACTAGACAGGAAATTCCTGCCCCATTCTTTGTCTCCTGTTTTCTTTTTAGGACGAGGAGTCTGTGGTAGAAGGGTGTTTTCTTCCGATATAGATTCAAAGGATTTCACAGCTTTTTTCCACAAGTACATGTAGGGGCCCATGGAGCCTGGCCAAATAGCTCCCTCTCCCTTATTGAGGACAATTAAGGAAAAAAATGGAAAGCCCTATATTTTTCGAGTGTGAGTTTTATGGGCAAAGTAGAAAATGTTGAACTCAATATTTAATTTCTGATTTAAAAAAAAACCCTGTTTTTATGTTAATCATTTACTTAATACTTTCATTTATGTAATTTAAAAATATTTTTGGATCATAATGATCATCCTAAGATCCATGTTTATATGACAGAGAAATATAGTATTCTTTTTATGGACTTAAAAAATCTTATTTCAGCATACGTCATTTAAAATTCTTATGAAATGGTTAGTACAAATTCCATAGAATTTGGATGGGATTTTAACATGACTGTGCTTTAAAAACTATTCTTAAGTAAGGCCATTATCATATTAAATACACAGCTGCTATATTATCACTTCTTTGAAGCACTGTTCTCAACGATAAGTTGAGAAAATCATTCTCACTCATAAAAGTCTATTTGAATTTAGTGGTGTGAGCATCCCATTTGCTTTAAAGAAAACCACTTCTTATTAAAAACATTTAGACAAAAAATTACTTCACACAAAGAAGTTAAATACCACTGTTTAATGTTTTATTACAGCACTGGGAACATTAAATAAATAACAATGGAAATAAAGCAAGGCTTAAGGTCTGTTAAGCAGCCTGGACTTTATTTACACAAGAGACTGTTGAAATTTATGTTTAAGTTACTGAATACCCATTTATATAACAGCTGAATCTGTAGGTGTCACATTTGATTCTTTTAAAAAATCTGCTTTTCGGCTGGAAACTGTGCCTTACTCCACTTCATTGTCCTAGAGATGCCATTTTACTATGCAGTAGCTGATTAGTTTAAAACTGGGGAAATTAGAGTACCCCGTTCGCTTGGCCTCAGATTGACTGGTCTAGTTATGGGTATAAGGCCACAGTTGGCCAGTGCATCCCTTCTCTAGTATTATCTTGCTGCCATGTGCATTTATTGTGGCTACTGTTTTAATATGGAAAGAAAGCAGCAGTTGCAAATTGACACATGTCATGTTTCATTGGTTAGAAGGGCAAGGGTGGGTTCTCTGTGGGGGCGGGGACTGGGAAAGGGACAGTAGAATGAATAAGAGAGAGAATGAGAGGAGAGGAGGGAAAGGGAGGATGCGAATGGAAAGAAAGAGATTAAGGTGACCCATCCGGTGAAAGAGGAGAAATGGATAGTCCTGATGGCACTGGAATTATTTGAATTCTTGGTTCTCTGCTTTGCCTGTAGCTTGGTTGTTCTACAAGATACTCCAATATCTTTCCAAGAAAAAGTCTCCTTTAAAGTTTGTTCTTACTGAGTATCTGTCATTACCACCAAAATATTTCTAATAAATGCAAATCATATCTTATTTTATAGGTCTCATTCAGAGAGACATCCATTTGAAGAAAGGCAAACTTGCAAATATGGTCTATGTCCAAATGCATAGATCCTCAGAAAACTACTTAACATTGATGATGGTTAACGGTCAAAGAAGGCAAATAGCAAAAGTGAAAGTGTTGAATCTATTAAGAGGGATTTAGAAGTCTTTTAGGATTCAAAATTTAGGCTTTCTTTAACGAGTTAGAAAGGCAGTTGATGAAATAAGTTTGCATATGAAGTTTGCTTACTCGGGTTGCCTCATGCAGAGGTAATAATCCCAGTGATTTTGATTGTCTTAATACTATCACCATGTTGTCACAGGTGAATTTTGCCCATTCCCATACATAAATCCAGTTCACTATTGTCTGTAAAATGAGCCCTTATAGTTCAACTCCAAACTTCCTGTCACTTTACTATCTTTTTTAAGGGCCTTCCTTGTAAAAAAAAAAAAAACCCTTGTTTTCAGTTCTATGTTGATATAGAGACTTAGTCACTGACATAATGTGATTTATATTTAATGGAAGAGTAGATAAAATATATAATACTGAATGATGTACAGAAAGTATGGATATTTACTATGAGGCCTTAAGGATACTTAAAATGCAAGACCTGGGTCTTCCCTTTTGGAGATCATTAGTATTTTTTTTGGCTTTAGCCATCATCCAGAAAACTGGGAAACACAGCCTTTGGGTAGCTCAGCAACTGATGTTTATAATTCTACAGCTCAAGACAGTTTTTAGGATAATGGCTTTGCAGAATATTTTACAGAAGAGTACAAATCAGGGAAGAGCTCTACCTCTTATGGAGAGGCTAAGGAACACACATATTGAGCATATTTTTGGTCTCCTGAAGGAACCTCCTTTAGCAGTTGCTGAACACTGATGATGTCACTCCAGCCCCTAAAAATCATTTCTGAGTTTCCTTGACTTAATTCTTTATCAAATGCAATAGCTACAAGGCTCTGACTGCCAGAGCTCTGCTTTACTGATTTGCTTGCTCATTTTTGCTCTGATTCCCCCTTTCCTTCTTTTGACCTATGTTCATGGCTTCTGGGTGATGATACACTCCATTTTCTTCATTATCTGACTTTGGTTCATACCCAGCTTTGACATCCTTGCTTTTCTGTCTTCAGGGCTTAAGTCTCAAAGGGACTGCAATTCATTGGTCCCTTAATTTTCTTAGAAAAATTAAATCCGTGTTTGGGAATTTAAATTCATTTAAATCCTTTTCAGGAATCTATTACTGGATTAGCGATAATAAGGAATGATTGGAGGGTTTTAAACTAGTTGAAGAGCATCTTGATGGGAAGACTGTGACCATGTCAAGGATAGAATAGAAGGCTATGGAGCGTTTGAGAGATAGCACTTAAAAGTAAGGTTAGTATATGATTCTGAATTTGTCTGTTTCTCCAGTATAGACACTTTTTCAAGTCTCCTTCATTGTTTAGTTAGCGTAATATCTTGTCGTTTTAATAAGTAAATGAAAAATAATAATGAAAGTTTAAACCAAGGCTGCCAGGGATGAAAGAAGAGTTAAAATCAACAATACCTGACCTCTCTTTGGAATATGAAGGAAAGGAAGAAGTCAGTCTCTCTCTCAGATTTTAGGTTTGTGTTGCTGAGTTGGTGGTATTATTGACAAAGCAGTCAATAAAATAGTTAGGCTAGCAGGTTTTGAAGCTACAGGTGATGACTTAGGTTTTTGTTGTGTTTAGCTTTTGGTACTCAAGGGACATCCCAAAGGAGCTGTCCAGTAAAGAGTTAGATACTTGGATCTGGAACTCAGAGGAGAGATTGAGAGTTAGATGATGGGATTCTTAGGCAGGGGAATCTCAGTATTTAAAGAGTGAACTGTAACAATATGCTAGAGAAGAGATGGAAGAAGATAGATTCAAGAACTAGAATGGTAAATAAAAGAATAGCGGTGTAAAAATTGAGAAGAGAAGATATTAATTGTGATGAGATCACATAAGTCTACTGCATGTGGTAGTTCTGTGGTTTGACCTATCCAAACAGGAGGTGCAGAGCAAGATGCATTGGCAGAGAATCTTATCACCCTGCCACTGCCCTTCAGTCAGAATCTCCCTCTTGGTAAGGTTGTCTGCAGAGGCTACTAAAGGTATTCAAGGCAGCCTGGGTTAACAGCTTTTTTTTCTCTCTGTGCAAATGGAGTGCATGGTGCTGTCTTTTGTTGTGATCTGACTGAAATATTCACATTTCTCTTTCTCTAATTGGAGAGTATTTGCTTGTACACTTAAGAATGTCTTTGCTTTAAGATTAAGAACTTAACTTCTGAGCTCTCAAAATAATCTCTGGGCAAACGTCCCCATTTTAATCTGTAGTTATTGTTTCCTAAGTAGTATCTGAACATGGTTTGTAGTACAGGGCTTTGTACATAGCTTGTGTTCACCCAGAAAATGTCAAATGAATGAATGATGTTGCTGTTGACTTCTATGTTTATTAATCTAACAAATTTTCCAAAAAACATTTTTGATAATTTTAAAGTGGATTCTAGGGGCACCTGGGTGGCTCAGTTGGTTAAGCTACTGCCTTCGGCTCAGGTCATGATCCTGGAGTCCCGGGATCGAGTCCCACATCAGGCTCCCTGCTGAGCCGGGAGTCTGCTTCTCCCTCTGACCCTCCCCCCTCTCATGTGCTCTCTCTCATTCTCTCTCTCAAATAAATAAATAAAATCTTTAAAAAAATAAATAAATAAATTGGATTCTATCTGTGAGATGAGATTGATAAGTGAAAAATGATGAGTTCAATGAATAAAATATTCAATTAAAATATTCTTTACTCTTGGTAATTTTAGTGAGTTTTCTTACCATTTCTATGCTTTAGTTTTTGACTCTGGAAAACTGAGTCTACTTGGAGTTGGGCCATTGGCCTATTTTGTGTTTCCGGTTTTTGCAAATTGGAATGTGTATTAAATTTCAGAGTTCCTAAGCCAAAAGTATATTAAAAATCCCCATTTGCTCTTTTCTAATGGACAAATAAAGTGATCTCCAATGGAGAGGGACTCCCTCTTCTGTGAGCTTGCCTGCAGAACAGGGGAGTATTTGTATGCAAGCTCAGAATCACTGTGCCAAAAAGGTGGTATGTTTTGATGTATTCTATCAATCATTTTGTCCTTTTGTTAAGGTTTTTATTTTGTGTTTCACAGAATGTGAATCTGGCTTATTGCCTTTAAATATTCATGCAGAGTCATATATTATCTTTAAAATTTCATGTTTTTCTTGGCATAATTCTTAAATTAGAATTAAGAGCCTCTATAATTTATGAGCCAATCACTTGAGTTTCTGAATATAAAATGGAACCAATCAAGCCACCAGAGTAAAGATGCATTAAGTCAAGTTGCTCTGGAAATGAAAATATAGTTAAGAACTATATTTTTCTGCTGGAACAAAACAGATTATCTTTATGTGAGTTACAGGGTCATCCAGTCAAATAATCAAGCAATTTGTTTTTGCTATTGTTTCTACTGTGTTGAGGTGACCCCAAATCTGGAATTCTACCCTTATGAACTGAATGTTTGAGGCTGCCTCAAAGTGCACACGTTGAAGCCCTAACCACCAATGTGATGGTAGTTAGTAGGAAATTAGGATTAGATTAGGTCACGAGGGTGGGGCCCTCCTGGTGGGTTTAGTGATTTTATAAAAAGAGGAATCGAGAGAGAGAGAGAGAGAGATCTTTCTCCACCTGTGAGAACATAGCCCAGACCGTGGCAAGCCAGGAAGAGAATTCACAGCAGAAACAGAATCTTGTATTCAGCCTGAAGAACTGTGAAGAAATAAATGTCTGCAGTGTAAGTCGCCCAGTCTGTGGTATTATTATTATGGAAGCCCAAGCAGACCAAGACAAATATGGTAGCTGTTTCCTTGTTCCATATTCAGAATTTTATTGCATCCTTTGTATTTCAAATGCAGACAAATCAATAAACAAAATGTTCAGAGACTGTGGGGTATTGTATAGGATGTAGACAGGGTAATGTGGTGGAGAAGTAGAATAATCAGGAGAGATCTCTTTTTGGAGATGGCATTATTGTCAAGAATAAGGTTAATCAGTGTTGTGAGGAGTAAGGGCAGGAGAGTGTTTTGGGAAGAGGGAACAGACATCTCATTGACCCTGTGTGCACCCTAGAAGCCACTCTTTGTGTATTCTAAATATTAAATAGAAATAGATGAAAAGAAGTAGATAAAGATGAAATTTGTTTTGGATTTAGTTCGGGATGGAGAAGAACTTTGGAAATATAAATCTTTCACTGGGCATGTATGCAAATTATTTAAAAGAAAATAATGTCAATGTATTTAAAATTGGAACAACTGTTGAAAATGTTCATTTACATTCTCATTCTTCCTCTACTTTTGTGTACGTGTCTCTGAATTGTGAGATCTACATTCACAATTGTGAATGCCTCTCTACAAATGGACATCGGAAACCATGAATGGATTTGGGAAGTCAGTATAGATTTGCTGGAGTGTAGTGTCTTATTTCCACCATGTAAGTTAAAGTCTAACCTCTGGAGCCAGATTTCTGCAGTGATTTTCTGGCTGAGGCTCTACAAATGTGGTTGGCACCACACTAGGTGGCTCAGGTAGCCAGGAACTGAGATTATGTTTACCATTTTCATAAACCTCATGGAATAAATATAGGCTCCAGTCACCCTTTCTTCTACCCCCCACTGTAGCTGTTAGCAGGAAGGAAGTATCATTTCCATCTCTTGGTACAATGAAAGCTCTGAGAATCTAGTTACAATTTCTCTTAGCAAATGGAATCCCAGAAGTGTCTGTACATAGCTAAAATGCACATGTATTCTCCTCTTAGAATTTTTTTTCAGACCATGGTTGAAAAATATCTGCTCTTTAAATTATTCCATTGCTTTACAGAGGAAGTATTAATTACATGACTGCAAGCATAGATCAGGCTGGGATGTAATTACAGGGCTTACTCTGTCTCTGTTGTCCAACAGAATTAGGCAGGAAGTGTTCGCGATGCCAACAGTTTAAGGTGGTTTGGAGCCCATTATGTTTCTGGTTCTCTCAAGAACTTAAGCACAGATCAAATGACATTTCTGTTGCCCAATTGTCTGGAAAAATGACAAAGTAAGTATTACCTGAGATACATTTTTACAAGTTTTGTGTTTGCACATTGATAGGAAATGTTGTATGCAGCCTTAAAAGGGGAGTCTTCATTCTTGTTATCTGACTTTTCTCTCTTTTGTCATAGTTGGAGTCCATTACTCTATATTTGAGCATCACATTAAACAATGATGTAGCTATGAAGATAAAAATGTGTTTGTATTATATAGTTACGCCTTTTTAACAATGCTTCTGTATAAAATTGTTTTTTTAAATGTCCAATTTCAAATTGGAATGTCAGAATAAAAATAAAAGTCTCTAAAGATTACCCTTCTATCTCAATCACTCTTTTTTTGGTGTTATTATTTCCTGTACTGTGATTTTTCATAATTCTTGTAAAAATTGAATCTATTTAAGTTTTTACTTGTTAGTTCTCTTGCAAGTTCATGTTTACTCTCAGCTTTTAAGCAAGCTCTCCCAATCAGTTAAAGAAGTTTTAATTTTGCCACTGTTTCCTGCCATTTGGGGGGCTACATTTTCTGAAAATTCTTCTCCTAGTTACAGATTCTTCTCTACCCATTCTCCCATCACAAATATTATATTTCTTGATATTTTTCTTGTCGCTATTAGGCAATTCATACTACATCCCTCCTCTTTCCTCAGACTTTCACACTATTAGAATGCTTGGTTTCCTCATAATCTACCCCAAATTACATTCTGAGTGCATGTTTTTTCTTGAAGCATGTGTACATAAAATCACTTTCAGGGCCAGTTACATAACTCTAACCTTATTACTGTTTTTTGCAATCACTGCATTTACTTCTTGTTCAAGGTTTCCTTTTTCACCTTCTTATTCTTGTCCTTTTAAAACAGGCTGACAATTTCTATTATATATCAGAGCAGGAGAAATGAACCTCCAGAGTTGTACATGCTTCCCTCCCCCCAACCCTTTTTTTGTATCATATTGATAGAAGCCATCACTCTGGAGACACAGACTTGGATTTTGACTAACATCTCCATTCACTGCTAGCAAAGTAATGCTAAATTTGATTGGTCGATTTGTTTCAGAAGGAAATGAAAAAACCATATTTAATATATTGCAAGACTTGAAGTGTAGGTAAATTTATGTGCTGAGCAATGAAAGAAAATATTCAAGGAGAAGACCATGTGTCCTAAAAGGGTCTGTAGTACAGCAGAAGGTATAGTGATAGAAAGTCAAAAGGCTTGGGTCTGAGTTTTGGCTCTGCATATTCCTTGCTGTGTGATATTGCTGGACACACCATCCAACTTGTTCAGGTCTTAGCTGTCTCACTCAAAAGGGAAATGTTATTCATCTCCAAGAGTTGTCATGTTAATAATCAAGTAAGATTACTGTTATAGAAGTGCCTAATTTTCTTTTACTATCTTCTTCCTGTTTTTTTTTTTTTTTTTTTTTTTTTAGTCTGGGCTCATTTTCATTGAATTGGTTCTTTGTTTTTAAACCTGTACTTATCACTGAGTAAGAAACAGTGATGTACCTTTGGTCAAGGTCCCAGAGCATCACAGGTAAGAGCACAGAAGCTAGTCCAGTGAATTGTGTTCATATCTCAGCTCTCCTGCTTCCTATTGGTGTGACTTTGGGCAAGATGCCTAACTTTTTAAGTCTCAGCTTCCTCTCCTATAAATTTGAGATAATAATAGTATGAGACAGAATAAAAAGCACTTAAAACAACTGGTGCATATTTCATAAGTATTCAATCAATGTCAGTGATCACAAGTCAACAGTTCCATTAACAAGTGTCATAATATCGGTCAGGAATATAGTGTTATAGCTGTTTTCTTTCCTTAAAATCTATACAACATAATGTCTTAGCATCACCTAGGTATGCAGCTTGACTCCACTTTATATAATAAAACTAGTATATTTTCTGAATTAGTTCACAGTACAAATGTTGGATTTTGTTTAAAGAAATGAGAATAATATATTTTATACATAGTTTTCTCTCTTAACAGACCACATGTAGATAATTGTAATGAATGTGTTAATGCAAATGCTTCTTGCCAAATAAATAATTAAGAGGCCAGCTTGTTACTCAGGAAATAGCAGCGAACTTCATAACAGAAATCTTGGTTTTGTAAACCATTTTTTCCAACTTCTGATAATGTGACCATATACTTATCTGACTCTAAATTTTGATCTTTAAATTTTCTATAATCTCTGCCTCCTTGCATTTATCTCTGTGGGTCAAAGAAAATAGAGTTTTATTCAGAAAAAAGGGGGGGGCACCTCTAAAATGCTCTTAATATTTCCCCAGGAAGAATATACAAATATGTGACAGAAATGATGTAAGAATTTCTTAGATTTCATTGTACAAAGTTACCTGAGTTTTAAGTAAGTGGTATAGGAGAAGACCAATATAAACAAATGAAATGTTTCAATTATGGATTATTTTTTAAAGTGACTGAAATATTAGCACTTTCCATTACAGAGACTGAGCTCTTAAATAAGCTTTTTTTTGAAAATTTAGAAAATATTTGTATTGTTTTGAAAACTTAGGTATGCTTTTGGCATAAATTTAAGGAGAGAAATTTTAATAAGTAGGTAAGGACTATTTTATTAAGAATATGAATTTTTGATATATTCATACATTTTCCCCTAATTTTTTTTAAGATTTTATTTAGTTATTTGTCACACACACAGAGAGAGAGAGAGCACAAACAGGGGGAGCAGCAGAGGGAGAGGGACAAGCAGACTCCCTGTTGAGCAAGGAGCCCCATGTGGGACTCAATCCCAGGACCCTGGGATCATGACCTGAGCCAAAGACAGACACTTAAGCAACTGAGCCACCCAGGCACCCTCCCCTTTACTTCTTGAAAATGGTTTGACTTAACATTCAGTTGTAATTTGTTTATATTATTAATTTATTTAGCATATTTATTTTGCATAAGGAAAAGAAATATTTGTTGTGGAAGAGATGGCTATTTGCCAAAAAAGAGTACTCTCTCTTCCACATGCAGAGTGGTCATTGGGAAATATCTGCCCATTTTCTCAGTGGGAGTGCTTCCCTGTTCCACACCCTCTTGCAGTCATGTGACTGAGACATAGTCAATGGAATGAGAGAAATAAACTATTTCTCTACGCCTGCCCCATAAATCTCTCCCAAGATTCACTCCTTCTGCCCTGTTCCATTTCTGGCTGGTTGGGTGGGGAAGACCCCTGGAGTAACCTAAGTAGATGTTAAGTAGACTCCTGGCTGACTGGGTGGGAAAGGCTCTCCTGCTAGCCTGGACTTGGAACACTTGCATTGGGTACTAAGAGTGTGAAATTAAATTTTAGTTGTGTGAAACCATTCAACTGTGGGAGTTATCGTAGCAACTTACATTAGTACTCTTTCTTAGCTACTTCCTAAATTGTTACAAGTTAATGCAGTCAACACCTGAACAATGTGGGGGGTTAGGGATGCCAATCTCCACCCATTTGAAAATTGGGTATAATTTTTTTTTTTTTTAAGATTTTTTATTTACTTGCGAGAGAGAGAATGAGAGACAGAGAGCATGAGAGGGAGGAGGGTCAGAGGGAGAAGCAGACTCCCCGCCAAGCGGAGAGCCCAATGCGGGACTCGATCCTGGGACTCCAGGATCATGACCTGAGCCGAAGGCAGTCGCCTAACCAACTGAGCCACCCAGGCGCCCCATAATTTTTGACTTCTCAAAAACTTAACTACTAATAGCCTGCTATTGACTGGAAAGCCTAACTGTTATGATAACATAACAGTCGATTAACATATATATTTTTAAAAATATTTAATTTATTTATTTGGGAGAGAGAATTAGTGGCAGGGAGGGACAGAGGGAGAGGGAGAAGCAGATTCCCTGATAAGCAGGGAGCCCAATGCAGGGCTCTATCCCCGGACTCCAGGATCATGACCTGAGCTGAAGGCAGACGCTTAACTGACTGAGCCACCCACGTGCCCCAACACATATTTTTATTTATTTATTTATTTATTTATTTATTTATTTATTTATTTATAAAGATTTTATTTATTTGAGAGAGAGAGAATGAGGGGGGGGGAGGGCCAGAGGGAGAAACAGACTCCCTGCCGAGCAGGGAGCCCGATGCGGGACTCGATCCAGGGACTCCAGGATCATGACCTGAGCCGAAGGCAGTCGCTTAACCAACTGAGCCACCCAGGCGCCCCCCAACACATATTTTTAATGTTATACATATTATATACTATATTCTTAAAGTAAGCTAGAGAAAAGAAAATGTTATTAAGAAGATTATAAGAGAAAGTACATTACCTATATTGTACTGTTTTAATTGAAAAAGAAAATGGATGCATAAGTGGACCCAGGAAGTTCAAGCCCATGTTGAAGGGTCAACTGTATAATCCAAAGTTATGATATTGTCTATTGTTTATAGCTCTTATACAATGTTTTAGGATGAACTTACCAAAGCAGCTTTTCACTTAACATACAGGTATTTTCACTGCAATGATTAGGAACCTGCATTTGTAGATTTAAGAAAATCTTTCTTAATAAAATATTAACCCTCTTCTCATATCCTGTTTAATTTTGTATAAGCCTTAATATTGTAAAGATCTTACATACCTTTTAACTACATAAAATTAAAGAACTGACACTTCTCTTAGCCCAGAGAATAAAACTCTTCAAATCTTGAACTCTCAGAAAAGAGGTCCCAGAGTGATAATTCAACACTATTCTCTGACTCTACCCTGAATTTTTTGGTAGTTTGCATAACCCCAGAAGCAAATCCTGAAACAAGTATTCCAGCTCAAATTACTTATCTGAGAGAAAATTTCAGGAAATGTCAGTAGAGAGAAGGAAGGTGAAAGAGGGAAGAAAAAAGCAGCCAATAATAAGTTCATTAGGAAGCAGCTTGTTACTGGCCATAACCACATTTTGCTCTAATGAGAAAATCTGGGTGTAATTTAGAGTTACCACCAGGTGGGGAGAGCAGGCTGGAATATTTACACACCAAACTCCCTTCTGTCATTGGTTGAGGGATGCTCCTAGGGGGTGTGAATTCTTAGGCCACAGTGGCTTTGGTAGCCAGATAAAATAGGCAACAAAACACAGGCGTACGCAGCTGGAAGTACAGATCGCAGGTACTGAAATGATAAGCGTGAGAGGATTTGAGCGGGATACCAACAGTAACTATTCCCACTTCAAAATCTTACAGAACAGGAAACATAAAATGGAAACTACAAAATTTTGGTATTTTTGGTTACTATTTTATTTTACACTATGTAAATTGTACACAATATGTACTTAATTCTCTTTTCAGCCTATTTTTTAATTCCTAGGACATAAGGGCAGACTTTTCATTTCTTTCTGTTACTATTTCTTATAGTATCTTATCTCTAAGATATGCCACCTGTTTTTGTCTCCTGGACATCTGTTTTTTGTAAACAAACAAACAAAATAAATAAACAACAAAACTCTTAGTTTTGCTCAGTGATTTTGGATCAGTTTCTTTACTGTCATCTTGACTTGGACAGTTACATAAATTTGGTTTTACTAAAAGAGTCATGGACTTGGACAGTTACATAAATTTGGTTTTACTAAAAGAGTCATGGAGTATAAATTTAGAGCCTGAAGAGGAGAAAGGGAATGTATTAAAAATCATGCTTGTGCCTCCTATTCTTCTGATCAGGGCAGATATCACTAATGGATTTCATCATTCCCTTTGAGAGACACTTTACCCTGAGTTTTAATCACGTTTGTCAATATCACTAACCTTGTGTCATGTTGCTCTTCCAATCAGTTCCTTTACAATTAAAATCACAAACTTTGATCAATTCAAGAGCCTACCTTCTCCTCATCTATCCCTGGGCTACAGAATGCTTCTGCAGAAACTTGCACACCAAACCAATGAACACTGTTACCATTTATCTTCTGCAACTTCTTTTGGGTCCTGTGACCTGACAGTGTCTGGTAATGTTTAGATGTCTTCCTAGTCAGCTCTATTGCTACTTCTCCACTGAAACAATTTTTATTTCTTACAACCTTCTTATTGCAAGTGTCAGAAAAACAGCTTGAACTAGCTGAAGCCATCGGAGGAATTTGTTAAAATCTTTCTGGGATGTCTCAGAGGATAAAAGGATGGGAATAGGACAGGTCCTCAGTAACACCTGGAATCAGGGGATTACATTCCACCTCTCTCCATCGTGTGTTTATTATTTTCTTTATGAATCCATTTACCTTTTTTTTTTTTTTTGGTGCAGATCACATCTGCTCTGTATGGTAGGAAACATATGGGAAACACAATGAAGGGCCAGTAGGACATGGCATTCTGGTTTCTGTCGTAAAACCCAGATTACTAGAAAGACACTGACTTTTATGGCCCAGTTCCAGAAATTCTAGGTGGATGCTCTGATTGGTTATACTTGAGTCTGGTGCCCAGATCTAGGCCAAGGAGGCATATTTGTGATAGAATAGTTGAGCAGTTCCAATGGGAACAATATGGATGAAGCAGAGCAGACAGGACAGTTACTGGAACTATAAGGGTGATGGACAAATGCTACCATAGACACTGATTCATCAGCCCTTTCTATTTTCCTTAAGTTGTAACCTCAAAATCTTGCCATTTGTGACAACATGGATGGACCTAGAGAGTATGATGCTGAGTGAAATAAGTCAGACAGAGAAAGACAAAAACCATATGATTTCACTTATGTGTGGAATCCAAAACCAAAACAAATGAATAAACAAACAAACAAATTAGTAGAAACAGATGCATAAATACAGAGAATAAACAGATGGTTGCCAGAGGGGATGGGGTAGGACTTGGTCAAAATGGGTGAAGGGAAGTGGGAGATTCAGGTTTCCAGTTGTGGAATGAATAAATCACGGGGATACAGGGTACGGCATGGGGAGTACAGTCAATGGTATTGTAATAGTGTTGTATGATGACAGATGGTAGCTACCCTTGTGGTGAGCATAGAAGAACGTACAGACTTGTCCAATCACTGCGTTGTACACCTGAAACTAATATAACATCGCCTGTCAGCTATACTTCAATAAAAACAAGTAAACTAATTCTTGCAAACTGAAAATCCTTCTTCTCAAAACTGACCTTTACTTTCTATTTAATAGGAACCTGTCCCCCAAACTTCATTTTTCTTCCTTCTAACCTCCCCCACATTTATAATAAAATAGTTGCTCTTCATACTTAGGGTGAATTTCCAGGTCCTCATTATTTTTGTTCTGTCCATGTTGTCTTTGAAGTGGTCCCCACAACTCTTACCTTTACACTATATGCTTCAACCTTAGATAAAACTTCCAAGTCAGTAGTTTTCTCCAGAATGCTCTCTTAGGAGGTGCTTTCTTGGGATACTTATTCCAATAAAATAAGGTAAAAAAGCCCCCTTTTTAGTTTGGCATTCAGGGCTCTCTAGTCCATAATATGCTGCAACCTACTTCCCAGATTTACCTCTTATTGTTCCCCTATATGTATATATTTTAGTTCAGATGCTCTCATGCTTTTTTTTTTTTTTTAAAGATTTTATTTATTTATTTGATAGAGAGAAAGGGAACACAAGTAGGCAGAGCAGCAGGCAGAGGGAGAGGAGAAACAGGCTCCCCACTGAGGAAGGAGCCTGACGTGGGGCTCGAACCCAGGACCCTGGGATCATGACCTGAGCCGAAGGCAGCCGCTTAACAGAATGAGCCACCCAGCTGCTCCAACTCTCATGCTTTTTTTAAACAGACTGAGTTTTTGCACTTCAGCGCCTTTCTCCTTTTGTTGCCAAGATCTGTGGTTCTATTTTTACATTTACCTTTCAAGAGTAACCACCTCTTCTGAAATGTGTTTCTTCATTCCTCTACTGAAATAATCCCATCCTTTTACAAAGGCCATTGTCCTTGGAGCTCTGCTTATATTGTAGTCACTGCGCTACCTGTGCGAGCCTATTCATTAATCTGAAATTTTAACCCAGACATTACATAGAACTAACTTTCTTTGTGTTAAAAAATTATGCAATATGAATTAAATTAATAGCTTGTATGGGGAAAATGTATTGGGGAGAACATTCATATTCATAAATAATTTTTTGGCTCTGTTGCTGGTTTCACTTACCTATAGGAAGTGTCTTCAATACAAGATATTTCCCTGACAACTTAAATAGTCTTCCAGTCCTTGGAATGATGTTAATGAGTTCTCTTATTTTCCCAAATATAAGAAGAATTGATTCTTTATGATGTCAGAATTAGAAATTTTTTTCAATGGTTTGGATTACAAAACCCATCCATGTCCTAATTAAGAACATTGTTCTCTTTTAACTGAATTAATTTTTGCATGAATGTGACTTTCAGAATGGCCTATTGGAGGTAATCGTAAATTTTTGATAATTTCATATTATTTGTAGCTTACCCATGGAAAACTGTTTTAAAAGTAAAATTACTTAAAAGGATAGAAGCTTCAAAATATCAATCTAAAACAATAAATGTGGGATTTATTATTTGTACCTTACCCACGGAAAACTGTTTTAAAAGTAAAATTACTTAAAAGGATAGAAGCTTCGGGGCGCCTGGGTGGCTCAGTCGTTAAGCGTCTGCCTTCGGCTCAGGTCATGGTCCCGGGGTCCTGGGATCGAGTCCCACATCGGGCTCTCTGCTCCGCGGGAAGCCTGCTTCTCCCTCTCCCACTCCCCCTGCTTGTGTTCCTGCTCTTGCTATCTCTCTCTTTGTCAAATAAATAAATAAAATCTTAAAAAAAAAAAAAGGATAGAAGCTTCAAAATATCAATCTAAAACAATAAATGTGGGATTTTCTCCTCTACGGCCCCAAATTTTAGTGGCTCACATGAGCTTTGTTGTTGAAGCATATTTTGGTAGATACTATCCCCCTTAGTATAACAGATATGCAAATTTTATTAGTTAAGTTTGGATTGGAGAAACAGAGGCACTAGGAGTAACGAAGACTTAGGGGGTTATCACAGGGATCTGACCTTACCCATTTGTAGGAACTAGTTAAAGAGTTTATATAAGCTGTTTTTCTACATTGGAGGCTGAGCCTGAGGTCACCAGGGGAGGCCACTGGGGAGGAAAGATGGTGAAGTTGGTAAGGGACAGGACAAATTTGTGCCCATGAGGGAAGCTGGAACCCGTTTAGGTCTCTTGCCACCGCCAAGCCTCAACATCAACGCTGCTGGTGACTTGAGTGTGAGGCTGGTGTCCTTCACCATGGGCCCAACTCCAGGAGCTGGCCCCAAAGTCAGAGAAACTGGAGGAAACCCAGCGTGAGTTGGAAGAGCAAGTGCTATTGTTGCCAAAGGAGAGGCAGACACCGCTGGGATTCGGGGAAGCCAAAGGAGGAGAGCCGGTGGTTACTGGAATTGCTGCAGGCTGGCTGAGGTCCACTTAGACAGGGTGAGCCAGCAGAGGCGAAACAATGCACCCCATTGCAACAACACCCCGTGGCTCGCACCAGCCTTTGCACTGTAAAAGGATACGGCTGCTCCTTCTTTCCACCTTTCAGCTATCACCCCAAAGAGCTCTTGTGGCTCACAGGAACTCATAACTTGGAAAGGAATTCTGAAAATTATAGTTCCAACTAGATGAGCTGACACAGCACAAATCACCTCACATACGTTAAAAACAAAACATGAAATAAAAATCCAAACAGTCCATCTTCTTCCTGGAACAAAGACAATATCTTTTGGTCAATGTTATCTTTTCATCAGAGCTTCACTGCCTGCATCAGATAACATCTTCAGAAGTCTCATCCAGGTCACCTTTCCTCCAGACACACTGGATAAGATCTTAATTGCTGAGGATATTAAGAGAAGATAATAAGATAATAAGGGACGCAACAGCCATATGATGTGGTAATGTCAGTCTGGCCCTGGCAGCCTGAAGAAAGATATTGGGTAATAAGGACTTGGAGACTTGCACGTTCAACTTCTTCGTCCATAGTGACCTGATGGGTATGTTTATTATGATGGTAAAGATCTTGCGTTCCAATTTCAAACCGCTTCTGAGAGGACTGGAAGACTATCAAGTTATCAGAGCAGTCTGATCACGAACGAGGGCTGCATACAAACCATTAGTGAAAAGTGCAAGGATATGTGTAACGCACAGGGCAATAAACAAAGAGAACCTTGTGTGGAGTGTAAGAGCAGCATAATGTCTACAAACTGCCCAAGGCTTTGAAAGCAATTTACTGAGAAAGCTTTTACAGTGGCCCCTTTTGGAGCCATTGATAATTAACCAAACAAATAACTCAAAGTGGGTCCAACTGGTTTCAGCAAATTTCCTTAGGGAGCTGTAATACTTTAAATTCCATGTTACGTTAGATCATACGTTAGATCAGTGTCTTCAGCTGCAGCAGGTAAACACACAGAGCTGATTCATGATCATATGGGTAATAACATAAGATCAATATTTTAAATGACGTAATAGAAAAGCAGCAAGGAATCTCTTCTAAGTAGTAAACAGCAATTGAGCCTTAGTTATGGGCATATTGGGTCATTACTTATTCTGCCAAGTCTATAGATTTATGCTTACACAAATTATTGAGTGATAAAAGAGATAACATTTCCTCATAATAGCAATATAGTTTCATAACTTATTAAATACTATAGATTTATTCATGCATGACACCAGGAAACCAAAAGTATTATTCTCACCACTTACTCATACAGGGTCTGAAGTTAGCAGCTGATGTTTCCACCTGACAGGAAATCTCTGCGTTTTTCTCCATCTTGATACGGAGATGTAAAGCTTGTCTTGCTCATAATGTGTGGTATTAAGGAAGAAGTTTGGGCTTTAGAGCCAGAAGAACCTCTGCTTAAAGGATCTGCTTAGTGCTAGTTTCTACTTCTATATAACGGGGAAGGAGGTGACATTGTTTCTCTCCCACAGGGTTACTCTGAGGGTCACTGAACATAGGAGAAGGCAAATTGAGTTGTGGACAGCAAAGTACCATCAAAATGAGAGTTAATTTCTGATTTGCATCTCAGGTCTGTAATACCTCAAGGGTTAGTGACAAAGGACAACCATTCGTGTAGAAGGCCCCAAATTGAGATGTCTCTGTTTTATTTGTGAAACATTCTCACTTTCTACCCTAAACATACTCTTCTGGATGCTCACTGAAAATACACATAATTTGATCTTTTTCATAGCCTGACATTCTTTTCTTTCTTTTTTTAAAAAATTTAAAGTCAACTATAGTTGATATGTTAAATTCAAACTAATAGTGTATTATTAGTTTCAGAGGTAGAGTTCAGTGATTCATCAGTCTTGTATAATACCCAGTGCTCATTTCATCACGTGCCCTCCTTAACGCCCATCACCCAGTTACCCACCCCTCCACCACCCTCCCCTCCAGCAACCCTCTGTTTGTTTCCTATGATGAAGAGTCTCTTATGGTTTGTCTCCCTCTCTGATTTCATCTTGTTTTATTTTTCCCTCTCTTCACCTAGGATCCTCTGTTTTGTTTCTAAAATTCCACATATGAGTGAGATCATATGATAATTGTCTTTTCTCTGATTGACTTATTTTGCGTAGCATTAACATTCTTTTCTTTTTTGATGAACTGGAAAATATTCAGGAAGAAGCATCATATTCTCTTTCTCCATCTTCTTCATTATCCTAACTGCTCATGTACGGCACAAACTTAATTGCAGGTTACATGTTACTCATTTCCAGAATTGATTTGAAAAACTGTTTTGGGACATGGCGTTGCCTTTTCAGGAGATATAACCACCTTTTCACTCCCTTTCTTTCACTCGTCCACAGCCATTCAGTCCCCTATTCTTTGGTCTATTAGCAAACTTCTGCCAACACTACTTTTTAAAAAAAAGTCTTGTCTGGATCATTGTGTTAGTTCATTTTCCCAACATTCCTGTTCAGCTAATATGAAATCTCGAGTTATTGCACCTCTTTGATTTCTTTGTTCCTACTCCAGGGCCATCGAAATTGCTAGAGAAAATCATGTACCCTGAATCCATGCATACCCTTATAAATGTCCTGCCTGGACTTAGCTGGAACTCACCGAACCACAGGAAAATGAATGTAGCAGCAAACAATGCATTCTCCTGAATCAAGCCTCTACTGCCCACAGGCTTTGTTCTCTCCTGTACTGCTCAGGCTATGACCCTTTGCCTCCTCATTCCATCTGTGTTTGCCCTGTTTCCAGTTTTGGCATCTCTGCTTATTTTTACCAGCTTCATCCACTAGCTTCAAGCTAATCTCCGAGAGTTGTTATGCTTAAACTTATTATCCAATATTTTGAATACCCTAGCTTGGCTCCAGGACTATGTTTTATGAACTTTCCCCGTGGATAGTCTCAAAAAGTTGGTGTCTTCAAAATCTGTCCTTTCCTGAGAGGATCAACAGTTAGAAATTGGTTTCCAACCCTAATTGAGCCCATATTCTCCTTGGCAATACTTTTTCTCCCCATTCTAATCAACTTTGTTTCTCCGAAGCAGATACTGCAAATCCTACCCCTTTCCTCAATGTGTGTTGCTCCAGGCCTTTACTTTTAATCGGTGACTTTGTCTTTTACTTCCTAGAGAAAATAGAAGTCATGAAAGTGCAACTCCCGTTGCCCAGCCCCTCCTCCCATGATACTTGTATCCTCACCAATCCTACTATTTTCTTCAAATCTCAGAGGAAGAAATTTTCTTTGTCTTATTCAAGGGTGTCCCCTTTCTCTTCTCCTGGCTGTTATTCTGAAGCCTTAATTTCAGCCCATAAGCATGTTGAACTCTTTCCTATTGATAGCAACACATACCTACCACCTTTAAGCCTCTTACTCTCATTCTATTTTCTTATTTTCTTTTACTCCCTCAATTTTTATAAAATTAGCTTCTCCTAAGGCAGCTTCACCTATCTACTTACCTTCTCCAAGATGGTCTTCTTTTGCTTGTATCATTTTTCTTTTTCTCATAATCACATTCATTCTAGTGGTATTTATTGAGTTCTTGTTATATATCAGCCTGACTCCATACCCTGCTGCATCCAGTTCTCCCTCACTGGCTCCCCAATGCTCTTTAAAGTCCAAACCCCCTGCTTAGCATGGCTTGTGAGGCTCTTCATGTTCTGGAACCCGACCTCCAGCCCAGTGTCATCTCTGAACACTCTGCACCTTGAACTCTGCACACCAGACAAATGACTACTTTCACTAGTTGTGCTGTGCTTTCTCTTGTTGTTGGTCTCCACACGTACTGTTTTTTCTGCCCAGAACATTGGACTATGTCTCTCTCTCTCTTTTTGCCTTTTATACATTTTCAGAACTTAACTGACATGCGGCTGCCCTCAGGAAGCCTTTCATTCCCTTCCACAGCTGATCTGGTGGTCCGCCTCTGTAGTCTCTCAGCACGTGGGGTTTCATCTCTATATCTTATCATTTGCTCTTTCATTAGCCTGTTTACTAGTTTGTCTTTACCAGACCATAAACCCCATGTGGGAAGCAGCTTCTTTTTTATTGTTTACTGCTTTATCTTCAGAACATGGCAAAGCCTTTACTCTTAGGCACTCAATAAAAATATGATGCCGAATGATGAATGAATAAATGAATGAAGGAGTCTTTGAAAAAAATCAAACTGCTAAATGAGAATATCGCTTTTGCATAAAATCTTACGGAAAGTTGGGGCACCTGGATGGCTCAGTCCGTTGAGCGTCTGACTCTTGATTTTGGCTCAGGCCATGATCTCAGGGTTGTGGGATCGAGCCTGGGGTCTGCATGGAGTCTGCTTGAGATTCTCTCTCTCCCTCTGCCCCTCCCTCCACTCATGCTCACTCTCTAAATAAATAAATAAATAAATAAATAAATAAATAAATAAATAAATAAATAATATCTTAAATAAAAGAATCTTATGGAAAGTTGAACAATCATACATGGGAGATTTTAAAGAACAGAGCTATTTCCCTGAAGTAAACATTTATGGGAGGATGGGCTTTAAGGAATTTTATGAAATAGTAATATATTGACAAGCTTCCTCATCCATCTGCTCATGATTCGTCTTCAGTTCTAGCATTTTACAGCCCAGAGTCTCAGGTTCCTTATGGTGCTATTGATGGTTTAGTTCCCTTACTGAATAACTCCATCCAGATTTTCCCATTCAGGTGCCACCTCCCTAAATCCCTCTCCACTATCAAAATCTGCTGTCCACTTCCCTTTAACTTCTTCACAAGGCTACTTGCCCAATATTATACAGGCTTACATAAGTGTTTGATAATGGCTTCATGTACAGTGCCTTATGGAGAAGAGTATTTTAATAAAGTCCCTAAATAGCCTTAGTCTCATCATTATTATAATTACTTTATACCAACATATACTGTGGCAGACCAATGGAAGAGAGAGATTTTTGATTTATAGGTTTTTTTTCTTTAATGTCTTCTTAAATCACACCATGGAGACAGCCCCTTATTTTGCCCACAGTTTAGCTCCTTCCTAAGAAGCTTGGGGGAAAAGGATTGAAGAAGATACGATGTAGCAGAAAAAATCATCATATTAATGAATTCCTTTCTTTGTTTCTTTCTCATTTCCCCCTCGCTTTCCCTAATTCTCCTCAAATTTTATTTTCATTTTGTAACATTTATTTCCTATATAATCTACCTTGATTACTGCTTAGATGTATTCTAAAGTGTGCTTGACTTCTCAGTAAAGATTCTTCATTGTGGCTTTCATAGAATCTTTCCACTTCTCCTTACTTTTCTTATACATAATAGGTCTCTCATACATTTTCTTTTTTATAAATACATTTTCATAGGAACAAAATTACTGTACACAAACATAAGTGATCAAGAAATCATTTTTAGAAAAATAAAATGCAGGGAGCATCAGCCAATGGTCCATTTATTTTAGTTGTCATCACTTTTGCAACATTTAAGGCCAAAAAAATGTGGATTAAAGTACATATTGAGACCAACTTGGGTTTTATTTTTGTGAGATGTGATCTTTCTAAGACTAGATGCTTTTATTCTCATTTGTAAGTCTGATGGGCATTACAATATATATATGAAATATGCTAGAGGAGATCTAACTGTTTCCACTTTTAAAACGGGGGCACTGAAAGGCTAAGGAAAACTGTATCAGTTCCTACTGACTAGTGGAAGCGCTTCATGGTTAAACGACATGCTTCATCACAGCGTGCTTTCCTGAACACATGTATCTTCAGATGGTCAGCACTTGATAAAAGCTTGTGGGCTTGAAATGCCTTGATTAGTCCCAGATTTCCTGACCTTCTGCCTAGAGTTCTATGACACTATTTTGCTGTTTAAGAGGGCATTACAAATTGGAAGTGGGCTCCTTATTAAACTTGACCTATTGCCTGTAGCCTTGGGCCATACAGGATTAAACAAAGGGCTTTCTAAATAGGTACAGGGTTAGAGTGGGAAGGGCATTTTGTATCAATCACATCAACCTGTCTTTTGCTTATGGGACTAGCCACTCCAGTTGATGAGTTTGGGCTCCTCTCATTCTTAACAGAATTCATGTCATAACCAAGATATGGATTATAACCAACACTGCAGATCCCCAGCCAAATGTGCACCAGCTAATGACTTTTTGCTAACACTACATACATAATGGGGGAATTAGTCATTTGTATAACTGATGTGGCACTTTGAAAATTTTTCTCTATATACAGTATATGTTAAAAAAGCAACAACCAGACATTCTGTTCTTAGCACTTACACATTTATCTTTAGTTTACAGGATGGAAAAGGTAGGTTTAGAATATAGTGAAGTTTATTTAGGGAGACTTTTTGGATAAAACCACTCTCTATTTTCCAAAGTACAAATTAAGCTAAACTTTGGCAATAGGTTTCTAGAAAAAATCTTCTTATGAAGCCTACAAAGAGTTAGACAGATCTTTAAGATCATCATTAGTCTAGTGTGTAAGTAAAACATGGAATACACACAGTTAATTCATAATTAAGGTCAAGGTAAGAGAATTTCTATGGAATTGAGAGTAAATTGATTAAATTATTTTCCCAAGCCCTATGTGTCATAATATAGTATAGAGGATAAATTGTGTTTCAGAGTCTCCAACTGAGAAAAAGTGTTTTACACATAAGACATTAGTTTTAACTCTTTGCCTTTATAATTTTCTTTTTTAGTGGTACCATCACCACTAAAATTCAAATTTCTCATAATTTCATGCTAGATCTTCTATTTTTCCAGTTAGCTTTCATGGCCAACAAACATCCTATTATCTTATTCAAGGAGCCCCATACTCCTTGATCAGATCATTGAAATGTGAGAAAAAAGTAGAAATTTTGTCACATCAAGAAATCACAATAGCTTGTCCATTTTAAGCTTCACATTTTGGAAACCAGAAATCTTTTAGAAACAATGCAGAAAAATTTGTAAGGAAAGAAAACACAAATGCAGTGTAAAAGCTAATCAATTAGTAAAACCTCACTTTCTCAGGAGAGAAACCAGTATCAGCTGTCTTATCATTAATGTCTGTAGTTCACAGGTGTTCATGAAAACTGAAAAACTGGAGCAAACAAATCTATGTCTGTGTAGAAAAATTGATTTTCTTTTTTTTTTTTTAAAGATTTTATTTATTTTTTTGAGACAGAATGAGAGAGAGAGAGCACATGAGAGGGGGGAGGGTCAGAGGCAGAAGCAGGCTCCCTGCCGAGCAGGGAGCCCGATGCGGGACTCGATCCAGGGACTCCAGGATCATGACCTGAGCCGAAGGCAGTCGCTTAACCAACTGAGCCACCCAGGCGCCCGAAAAATTGATTTTCTAACGAAAGGACATTTCTTACCACTCAGTAATATATTTAGCATAACTAGCTTTATTTTAATATCCATTTTCAGTTACCTTACCATTAACATATAACAAATTGCATTTGGGATTTAATTCCCAACACATAATGAAAAAGACACATATATTTATCATTCTTTTTTTTTTTTTTAAAGATTTTATTTATTTGATAGAGCGAGAGAAGGAACACAGGTAGGGGGAGTGGGAGAGGGAGAAGCAGGCTTCTCGTGGAGCAGGGAGCCTGATGTGGGACTCCATCCCAGGACCCTGAGATCATGACCTGAGCGGAAGGCAGATGCCCAACGACTGAGCCACCCAGGCGCCCTATATTTATCATTCTTTCAATGTCTCTCCATGCTTTCTTTTTACTCTTTCAAAAGGATGCTACTATAAAACTAAACAAAATCTCAGCTTTCCATATAACCTTTGGTTTTACTCTTACCTCGTGGGAAATATGCTGACCACCGAACTGAACAAACAGCTAGACAATAAGTCAGGGATGAGTCTAGTGAGCAGAAATGTTAAGAAAAAGAACCAAAAGAAGTTTGAGGAAGTAACATGACTTTTTAAAAAAATTTTTTAATTGTTATGTTAATCACCATACATTACATCATTAGTTTTTGATGTAGTGTTCCATGATTCATTGTTTGTGCATAACACCCAGTGCTCCATGCAGAACGTGCCCTCTTTAATACCCATCACCAGGCTAACGCATCCTCCCACCCCCCCTCCGCTCTAGGACCCTCAGTTTGTTTTTCAGAGTCCATCGTCTCTCATGGTTCATCTCCCCCTCTGATTTCCCCCCCTTCATTCTTCCCCTCCTGCTATCTTCTTCTTTTTCTTTTTTTTTCTTAACATATATTGCATTATTCGTTTCAGAGGTACAGATTGAACAGTGATTCAACAGTCTTGCACAATTCACAGCGCTCACCATAGCACATACCCTCCCCAGTGTCTATCACCCAGCCACCCCATCCTTCCCACCCCCCACCACTCCAGCAACCCTCAGTTTGTTTCCTGAGATTAAGAATTCCTCATATCAGTGAGGTCATATGATACATGTCTTTCTCTGATTGACTTATTTCGCTCAGCATAACACCCTCCAGTTCCATCCACATCGTTGCAAATAACATGACTTTTTGATTCAATCAAGAGGAGATCTCACATGCAGCTCAGATGCTGTCAGAATCTTCCAGGAAGCTGTAAGGACAAGGACAGGAGAGGCAATAAAACTGTGCATGTGAATGGCAATAGTGGTTAGGCGAACTTTGAAAACAAAACACTGTAGGGCGCCTGGGTGGCTCAGTCAGTTAGGTATCCGACTCTTGATTTTGGCTCAGGTCATGGTCTAGGGGTTGTGGGATCAGCCCCGTGCCAGGGGTGTAGAGCCTGCTTGAGATTCTCTCTCTCCTTCTTTCTCTGCCCCTCACTGCCTCCCCCTCCCTCTCTCTCCCTCTGTAAAAAAATAAAATAAAATAAAAAATAAAACAAAATGCAATAGAGCTTTGACTCAGCTGCAACAACAGGGAACTTATTTCACTTACACATAATAGAATGTGAATTGGAGGAAGAAAGGTGCAAAAGGAAACTACTCTCCACTGTGGATCTGTTATTTTCTCAATTGTGTTCTGGAGCTCTGGCTAGAAACATACCAATCTTCCAAATTTATCCTCAATCTGTTGATATATTTTGCCTGGATGGCATGGACAGTTAATGGCCTCCATTAATGACATTCTGCCCATGCTAATGCCAACTTTATTCCCCAAACAGTGAAAAATTCCTGCACTTGGTTTCTAGACATCAGTGTATTATTTAATGTGAGTTGTTATAACAGTGCCTGCAGTTCTATTCTCATACCAACATAATTTACATTTAAATAGGCAAGGTGGCCACCCAGGGATGCCTGGCACAGGTACAATGCCACCTGTGGAAGAAAAACACAGTGTTTTATGAGACAAATACATCAGTTATTTCCAGGAATGTGCACAACATGCTGCACTAAGTAAAACAATATGATTCAAAGATTTGAAGAAAATGAACCAGAGTGGCCATAAAGGTAAAAGTAAAGGAAATTTCTTGGAGAGAAGATAAATTTGTATTTGAAAAATTTACATAAAATAATGAGTTTTTTTTCCCCAAACTTCCACAATATTTTCCTCAAAATTGCAAGTCGGATGAAAGGGGAAGACTCAGAAAAAAAAAGAATAATCTAAGTGAATGGCCAGCTTTTTTCAAAAGCATTAGATTGTCCCAGTACTATGGCTCTTCAACTACAGCACTTGTTTGAAATAATATTCATTTTAATATAAAATATTTGGAAAATGTTAGAAAAGTACAAAGAAGTATGTATGCACAGATAAATCAGGCATAATCTTTTGATGCTTGTGGTATATATATATATATATATATATATATATATATATATATTTCATCATTTCACTTTTCCTTTTCATAAATGTTTGTGCAAAAAAATTGCATAATAAAATAGAATATTTGGGAGAAAATAAAATGAGATATTTGGGGGTGGAGTCCTCCCATTTTTTTGGGAGATAGTTTTCCAAATACTGAGTGATTGTGGAGTGTCTCTTACTGGATGTGAGAAATTGACTGCATTCCTTGGAAGGGATCTACTCCTTTGAAGGTCCTTCCACTCCATCTTTTGTTCACCATGTGGATTCTGTAGATAATGTTCCTTGGCCACTGCATTTCCAACCCCAAACTCATGCCACCCTGCTCGTGCCCTGAGCTAAATTGCAGACACTCTTTGTTATTTGTTTCAAGTTCAGAATATTAGGATATGTTGTTGAAATGGGGAAATGCTTACTTTTCCAAAAATTTAAGCAATTTGCTCTATCTATATTACATTTTTTTTGTCATAGTTCCTCAAATAATCATGGTATTAAAAGCATAAAATTTGATATTTGGAAAGCTTTGGATCTTGGTTCCTGATTTTACAACCAATCTTTGTGACTCTGAATTTTTTCACTATCACTTGCACAAAATTTTGTCTTGAATCACCCTCTCCTATATTGATAGAGCATTATGTCTATTACCAGCATAACATGTTAGTTATCAGATCATTCTGGAAGTGTGATCTCAGGTGATCAGGAGGAACTATTGTAAGTGCTAGTGATTTCTTGGTACATAAGACATACCACGTCCCTGCCTTTACAATTTAGTAGGAGAGGCAGCAAAAACAAATATGATGTTAGATAATATCAGGAGGTGGTAAGGGCTTTGAAGAAAAATAAGCAGGGTAAGGGGATAGAGAGTGAAAAAGATGTTCCTATAGACAGGACAGTCAAAAGAGTTTCTTTCTGAGGAGGTAAACTTTGAGCACAGAACTTAGAAAATGAGGCAGTGTATAATGTAAACCTCCCAGTAAAGGAAAGAGCAAGCACAAAGGCCCTAAGATGATGTGTGTTTTACATGTCTCCTAAGACCAATATAGCCAAAGCATAGGGAGAGAAAGAAAAGAGGTAGAATATGAAGCTGAAGAGGAAATCTGGGGTCAGAACATACAAGACTTAGTAAACCATGCTAAATTCAGCCTGTTTGCACTGGTACAACCAAACTCATTTTTGAATCAGTGAGACACTTCCACACTATTAATGCCATTGAGAAATTAGACATCATTTGTATGTTTCTCCTTTATTTATTGTATATCTGTAGCTATGGCTGCTTTTAAGATTTTTTCTTTAATCTTTGATTTTCAGCAGCTTGATTGAGCATGGTTCGTTTTATTGTATTTATTCGGCATGAATTTCATTGAGATTCTTCGATCTGTGGATTAATGTCTTTATGTTTTTTATATCAATTTTGGAAATTTCTTAGATACTATCTTTTCAAATAGTTCTTCTGTCCTATTATTTTTCTCCCATCATTCAGGGATTGTAATTATGTATATATATATATGTTATATATATATATAATTATGTATATGTATATACATTCTTGCTCCCTGAATGTAATATATATATATATATATATATATATTAGATCATTTGAAAATGTCCTACAGATCTTACTTGTTCTGTTGTAGTTTCTGTAGCCTAACAAAAAGCAGAAATCTGAAACACAAACTCTGGTGGCAGTTAATCGTCCCTCCACAAAGATAAGGGCTAAAGGGATCTTCTAATATGAAGTGTACAAGAAAGAAAGGAGTAAAGATGCCCTTGAGTTTTTGCTTGAGCAACTCAGTGAATGGTGGTGCCCTTTATTGAGATGGGGAAGATAGACGAAACATGTTGAAGAACAGGAAAAATAACTGCCAATTTGCTTATAAACATGTTAGGGTTGAAAAACTTAAAAGAAATGTAAGAGCTATGAATTAGGCAGTTGTATACCTGAAGCTCTCTGTTTAGGAGTTATTAGGCTACACATAATATTCAAATTTATGGCAATTAACGAGAATGCTTAGGGAGGATGTTGTAGATGGAGAAGAGGTTGCAAGACTGCTCCCTGAAGCCCACTGATGTTTAGAAGTTGTAAGAGAAGGAGGATCTTTCATAGTAGACTGAGAAGCAGGAGGAGGGAAACCAGGAGACAGCTGTGTCCTGGAAGCCACAGAAAGAAGATGTTTTAAAAATGGTGTGATCAAATGTGTAAGATGCTGTTGAGGGGTTGCGAAGGCAAGACAGGAATACTGACTAATGGTTTTGGCAATGTAGATGTCATTGCTGACCTTTTCAAGAACATTTTCAGTGGAGTGGTGAGGAGGAATGACTAGTTGGAGTAGGGACTGAGAGAGAATAGGAGAAAAGAAAGTGGAAATGCCAAGTATAGATCAATTCTTTTGGACGTTGATTTAATTTCCTACTGCTGCTATAACAAATTACCATGAACTTAGTGGCTTAGAGAATATAAATTTATTTTCTTTCCATTCGGAACTCAGAAATCTCACTAGATTAATATCAAAGCTTCAGCAGGATGGCATTCCTCTAGGATGATTTAGGGAAGAATCTGTTCATTGCCTTTTTCCAGCATCTAGAGGCCATCTACATTCCTTGGTTCACAGCCCTCTTCCATCTTCGAAGCCAGCAAATGCATTACTCTGACGTCTTCGTCCAATGTCAAATCTCCTTTTCTGATTCTGGTCTTATAAAGACCTTTGTAATTATTTTGGACTCACCTGGATAATCTGGGATAGCTTTCCCATTCTCAGAATCCTTAATTAAATCACAGCTGAAAACTCAATTTTGCTGTATAAAGTATATTCACAGGCTTTGGGGATTTGGATGGGGGCAGCATCGGTGTGCCATTATTTTGCCTCTTACAGAGGGGATGTACATGCTTTAACTATCTGGAAATGTCCCAGTTTGCAAACAGTTGCACTTGGCTATATATTGCTAAGTGGACCCTGTCAACATTTAGAGAATGATTATTTATTAAAAATTAGGATTTTCTTAAATGAGTAGGAAGAGGTTGAGTATAGTTTTAAGAATATCCTTTTAAAGTGCTTTTTCATTACTATTAGTTTAAAACTCCCCTGAAATATTTTCTAAACATAGAATCTTTAGAAAGGTTTATTTATCTTTAAGTGGACATATTTTAGGCATGTAGTATATATTAGTATCTAGTAGAGTTTACCCTGTTTTGGAGCAAAGTGTGACCTGAACAACTTTTTTAAAAAGGAACATGAAATAATATGCATATGATAATATCTTCACCTGTAAGTTCTTCTTTTTTGTAAAATATTTTATTTATTTATTTCTTTATTTGAGAGAGGGAGAGAGAGAGAGAGCATGACTGGGGGAGGGGGGATGGAGAAGCAGAGGGAGAGGGACAAGCAGATCCCCGCTGAGCACTGAGTCTGATGTGGGGCTTGATCCCACGACCTTGAGATCATTACCTGCGCCAAAACCAAGAGTTTGATGCTCAACCGACTGAGCTACCCAGGCACCCCCACCTATAAAATTCTTTTAAACATTATGACCAGTCTATATAATTACAAATTATACCTATTTTAGATCTCCAAAGCAACTAATTATGGATTTCACCAAAGCAGCAAAGATGTGTGTGTATATGTGTGTATACATCTGTGTGTGTGTATTTGAGAAACAAGGTAACCCTTTTTTTTTTTTTTTAATGATAGGTCCTTGTTACTGATTTGTTTAGAGTCCCAGATAAAGTGCCTTCTAAAAATATATGTAGGGGAGCCTGGGTGGCCCAGTCAGTTAAGCTGCCGACTCTTGATTTTGGCTCAGGTCATCATCTCAGGGTCGTGGGATCGAGCCCTGTGGGCTCCACGCTCAGCCCAGAGTCTGCTTGTCTCTCTTCCTTTTCCCCTTCCACCCGTGCTCAGGTACGCATGTGGTGCATTCTCTCTCTCTCTAGCTCTAAAATAAATAAGTAAAATATTTAAAAAATATATACATGTAAAACAATAAGATAAAAAACGAGTAACAGAGAAAATAGAGTAGAATAATAAAATGAGGCCAGAGGATGTTATATACAAATTATATATAAGGCTCTACTAGGTATTAACATACAGTATAATACACATGTGTATAATGTGTGTATGTGTGCATGTGTGTGTGCATGTGTGTGAATTGCTCTCTCCCAGTTATAAAAACAAAGGCAAACAAGTGGCAGGGCTTTTGAAAGTCCAGTTTAAACTCTTCAATAGCATTAAGGATTGAATTACTGATCCAAATCTGAAGAACATGATGGAGACTGATAAGGTCAGAATCAATTTTACAAATGGTGTAGAAATTGGTATGATTGTTGAAATAAGAGTTCTATTTAACTTCCTTGAAAAGGAATCATATTATAGAATTTCCTGGTGCCTTAAGTGCAGAAATACCATGAAGAGGTAATATGCAATTTGTTCTCAGTTTAATTTAAAATAAAAGGCTCTAAGACAAAAGAAGCATTCTAGCTGTTAGAAAATGATTCTCCAGGAGACTTGTGGGAAAGTACCATTTTAAACCACCCATTTGTGGGTTCCTGTGTTTACCAAAGCCTGTACTTAACACAGATTAAAAAAAAAAAAGTATGCCCTACTGGGAAAAATGGTTTTTAAAACTATCTTTGATAACAAATGGAAATAATCATCATAAGCCATATTGTCTTCTCCATTGCTACCTTAAAGTTGTCTCTTGACTCCCTCCCCAAGCTTTGATGAGTTTTTCATGATCTTTCCATTTTCATCACTTTATATAATTCCTTTACTTGTGAGGATTTTGAGACTCATATTCATAAAAAAGATATTGAATGGATGACATCCATTGTGGTCTTAAAAAGTCATATGTATCCTGTTTATTTTATTTTCTCTATTATTATACAACATTCAATTTTTTTATTCATATTTTGTCAATATTCATGATGTTTGATTCATTTCTTTGTGTTCAGAAAATAGTGGAATATATGACCATTTCAAAGAATAGGACAAAAAATTCTTCTCCAGCTCTTTCTTTGTTTACCTTGGTCCACTCAAGTTAAACATGTTACCCTCTTCTCTGTCATCTTTTCCATTACTTTAGAAATACCCCAGAATACTAGTCAACCCTCTACCATGACTAAGCCTAGACCACTTCCATTTGGGAAAACACAATTGAGCATGTACTTTATAAACACTGAGACTCTTTCCTGAAGTAAATGCAAGTAGAGAAATTCAGAATGTCCCTCACAGCTTTAGACAGGCTTAGTGCCCTCTGTTTCCATACGAATTCTGGGCTCTCACCCTTGTATCACTCCAAGAGTGTACTGGTTATCCTCTTGACTAAATTTTACTTCTAAACCCACCTCCCTAGGAGTCCCATGGTAATAACAATAACAATTAAAACAATAATAAAAGGATTAACATATACTGAGACCTTATTATACACCAAATTTTATGCTTTTTGTGTACTTTCTCATCTAATTTTTGTAGCAATCCTAGTGAAGCATCACTACCAACCTTTTAAATATGATGAAAAGAAAGCTTAGAAGACTGAGAGATACTTCCAAGTCTTCCCTCCAAGGTTACATGGTCAGTAAATGACAGAGGAAGGATTCAAACCCAAATCCAGAACTGGCTCATCCCAAAGACTTTGCTCTTAATGATGGTGCTTAAATACCATTTTCCACCTCAAGCCTATCAATTTGTAAATGCCCTCATATTTTAGTTATAGAAAATTTAGAGGCTTCTTTCTGGAATTCAAAATACAAATAATTGTAGCTAACAAGACTTAAACTCTTACTACAGGGCCAGGCAACATTTTTAGTTCTTTACATGCATTGTCCCTTTTACATTGCACAACAACTTTTAAGTTACGTCCTTTAAAGTTTTATTTTTATTTTACAGTTGAGGAAACTGAGCCTCAAAGATATTAAATCACTGTGCAAATGCATTTAGCTGGTATGTTACGGATCTGTGATTTAAACTCAGGCCTGCTTGATGTCAGAAAGGGCATATATTCATGTTTCTGCACATTTAGGGATTTCTGAGCAAAGAAAACTAGAAGCTGGATTAAACGAAGTAAAAGATGACTGAGTAGATAATGAGAAAGCTTTGGGCAGAGTTGGAGATTTATTTCTAAATGTGCTTGCTTTTCCAAGGGCGTAAAACCCAGATAAAACCTGGGGCTATCTGTTCACATTCCAAAGAATTGTAAAACATTAGGGAGCAAAGGTTTCTTTCCCTCTCAGAAGAGGGGAGAGGGCACTAGGTAGCCAGTACAATCTTCCCGATTTAGAGTTTGGGTTTTCTCTTCTGTGGTGTAAGAAATCCTTTTTGTGCACATACAGGGTCTATCTGGTTCTCTTCCATCACCCTGAAGAGTGTGTAATATTTGTAATGGTAACACATGTGGTTACCGCTATAAATGCTCTATTTCCTTTCAAAACTTCATGATCCATCTCTATCCTATGACCACCTTATTTTCTACCGTTTCTGAAATGAAGTCTTGGTGCTGGTCCTCACTATCCCAGGAGAATTGGTGTTGCTGTATCTGGATCATTATACACTTTATTTATTCTTTCTTGGTTTTATCTTTTTCTACCTTAATGTATGCCTATTTTCAAAGTCAAGCTCAAATCCCAAATTGCAAAAAATCATTTTCTGATCATTTTGCTTTTGAAGGCCATCCTTGGATTTCATATAATTCTTATCTCTACTCTGACTTATTATTATGCTATGCGTGATTTTCCTCCCTATGTGCTAAGTCTGGTTATTAACCAATAATAAATCTCCCCCCACCCTGAAAACAAGGCATGATTTTAGACTTCTTTGGTTTTGCTCTAGAGGCTATAGTACAAACCCCAATACAAGTTTTTAAAAATTGATGTTGATTCGTGAAAGACAGCACTCCTTCTTCCTACTGAGCTAGGTTTCTTAGAATTCAGAACCTCTTTTTTTTTTTTTTTAAGATTTTATCTATTCACTTGCCAGAGAGAGAGAGAGAGAGCGCACAAGCATGGGGGCAGCAGGCAGAGGGAGAGGGAAAAGCAGGCTTCCCGCTGAGCAGGGAGCCTGATGCGGGACTCGATCCCAGGACCCTGGGATTACGACCCAAGCCAAAGGCAGCCACTTAACCAAGTGAGCCAACCAGGCATCCCAGAATTCAGAACCTCTAATATTTCTCTACTTAGGTTCCCTTTGAAGTCCTTGGCTACTCCATGAAGAACAGATATGAAGAAATAGCAGGGCTATGTTATTCTAGTCTTAGGTTTTTAATTACTGAAAATTAATTTTATTGAAAATTAATACTCTTTTAAAGCGAAGGACAATTATTCATTTTACTAATCTGTGTTCATTCCAAGCAACTCAAGTTACTCTCAACTCAAGAAACTTTTTTTTTTTAAAGATTTTATTTATTTATTTGACAGAGAGACAGAGAAAGAGCACAAATAGGCAGAGCGGCAGGCAGAGGGAGAGAGAGAAGCAGGCTCCCCACTGAGCAGAGAGCCCGACACAGGGCTTGATCCCAGGACCCTGGGATCATGACCTGAACTGAAGGCAGCCGCTTAACTGAGCCACCCAGGCACCTCAACTCAAGTAACTTTTATACCCAAGGTTCTTTTATTCTCACATTTGTCGTAAGCTTTTTGTTGTCAATGGTAATAAGACTAATAAAATCTTTATTATATTTGCATTTTTCTATGTTTTGGATCTATGTTCATGCTTTTTCTTTGAACTGAGAATCTTCTGAAGTAAATATTTTTTATTTGCTGCCTAGCAACTTTGAAAGCAAAAAATTTATTACCTTCTAAAGTGTTTCAGATTTGTTTTAAATATGTTGCTTTTTAATATTATCACTTTTTATTTTGTTCTACTATTGGCAATTTTTCTAACATCAATTCCATGTTATTCTATTTTTTCATCAGAATAGCACTTTGATACATTTTTATAATTAATTCTTTACTGCTGTTATTCTCTTCTTTTTATTTCCTGTTCTTTCTAATTTCTCCTAACAGCTAAAATTTATATATATATATTTTAATTCCAATTTCGAGCATGTTAACTTAAGTATTTTTTCATATTTCAAGTATGTCCAATATGTACTTTCTTCCATTAGAAATTCTTATTTAATAAGCTGCCTAGTTGTAGCACTATTATCTTTCACTTACTTTATTAACAATACTGATCAATTCTGTTCTTAGTGCTTGTATTTAGGAATGGATTATGTTCAAATAACTTCTTTTAGGTGTATACTTAAAGTACAGTACAATTAAAATGGAGTGAATTAAAGATGTCCTTTATTCTAGAACCAAAGACCCAGTAATCAAATTGTCTTACTAATTTATTTTTCTAGGACACAGTATTTGATGCCATTGTTCATCTTTGTGAAATGATAAAAAGTCAGAATGGCTATTTTAAGAAAATGATAGTATTTTGCAAAATATTTAATATTTTATAAAAATATCATTTTGATTTTTACTGCTCTATTGAGGTGCAATGAAATTTAACAGGATTGTAGAATGAGCTAAGTAGTCATGGCAATGTGAGGCTGGCTATCATACTAAGTTTAGTATCCAGGAGGCAAAAGAGGTCATTCATTCAAGAAGTCATCCAGAGGGGTGTGTGTGTGTGTGTGTGTGTGTGCGCGCGCGTGTGCATGCGTGCGTGTGTGTGGGTGTGAGTGCTCACGTGCACTCTGTGGGTCAAAATTGTGAATGTTAGAGGTAAAGTTGAATCAGAGTCACTCAGGCATTAAATATAAGAGCTAGTTAGAAGCAAGAGGGATAGACAAAATTTGGAAATTACAGAATACATCCAGAGAAAATAGTTTTTAAGATAGCAGAGAAAATAAGTTTTTAGGCAAAGGAAAGCACTGACCCAGAGGTTTGCAGTTATTGTTAGTTTGGTTGAACACTCAGAAAAAGTCTTATTAGGGTAACAGACCTTCCTCTCACTGGGGATAATAGAAATCTTTTGAGTTTTAACAGATAGAAGAAGCTTCCTATGAAGGCATGAGAGAATGACATACAGAGAACGAGATTTATAGAATGTGTTGTTGGAAAGCTACATAAAGACATCAGCAAATCTGGGCCATTGTCCAGCCCAGTGGAGTTGGGTTATAAAGAAGGACATCCTGATATTCATAAGACTGAAAAAGGGCAAGCACTTTCTGGAGGTAAGTGGTGGGAATGGTGTGTAAAATAAAATTTGGAGGGGCTCAAACTCAAAACCTTGTTGTCTCATTTTGTCTAGAACCAACTCAGCCTTGAAGGGGACAACTGTATGTGTGCACATCATAGCATGGTCTTGTTTCAGTAATTGGCTTATAAATCACTCAAGTTTTGCCCCTTCTTATTTCAGTTACAAAGATTGTAGGGATTTGGTTCTAAAAAGACTCAGATGATTAATATGACAATTTAAGTTTAAAAAGGAATGAATGAAATATAAATTGTGTATGTGTATGTGCATGCTGTGTGTTATTTATTGTGTAGTGAGAAGAGTCTGGATCCAATATACCAGGATTTGAGCTCTAGATCTAAATACAAAGCTTATATGTGAGCTTGAGCGAGGTACTTAATTTCCCTGATCTTCAGTGTTGTTCATATCTGTAAAACGAGAATAATGGGGGCACCTGGGTGGCTCAGGTTGTTAAGCATCTGCCTTCAGCTCGGGTCATGATCCAGGGTCCTGGGATGGAGCCCCTTATTGGGCTCCCTGCTCAGCAGGGAGCCTGCTTCTCCTTCTCCCTCCACTGTTCCCCCTGCTTGTGCTCTCTCACTCTCTCTGTCAAATAAAATAAAATAATAAAATAAAATAAAATAAAATAAAATAAAATAATGTTCTTTATATGAAAATATTGTAAGGGTTTTATGAATTCATATATGCAGAGACACAGCACTGGGTCTAGCAAATACGAGGTGATTAGTAAATATGTATTGTTATTAAGATCGTATCATTATATCTTGTTAATGATAACAAGATACAATTCTTCATGAAGCTAATTCTTTATGTAGTGCCCTGTAATAATGGTACCTTTTAATTACCTTTTACATTATTCTTGATAAAACATTAGATTCTGTTGTGTTTCTCAGGTTTCTTCAAGATTCTCTGCAAATTGTACTTCAGGTTCTGGTCAGCTATCGTAATACACATTTAGTTAATTTAGGACTTTAGAAGCTAAAGGCCCCATTGCAAATCCCTTGACATTTTAAAGCAAGCCAAATAAAGCAAGCAGGAGAGTATTTTACATGAATTCTCCAAATAGGGAGGGTTATCAAGTTCATTTACATGTTTACCAAGGCTGCCAGCCATCCTGACTTGTTTGGTAGAAGCCTGTTTTTATATGAACTGAACTCCGTTTCTGATGGTCTGTTGGCAGTAAAACAGCATGAAATCTCACTCATCATTATTACTTACTCAGTGGACCTGTTTTTCATCAGTAAAGTTTGGCATTTAATCAGAGTTTGGGGTGCATCACTTCTGAACATGTATTTGGTGCTAGAGGCAACAAAAATCATTAAAATTTGGCTCTTGGTATAATGATGAGGTGCATGAATGGGGGTGGAAGTTGTAAAAGACTATAAAACTGTTAAATTTGGTGTGTGGGAGGAAGAAATTATTTGTAAAACCCATAAACTTCTTTAGCCAAAATATCTATTACATGCTAAATGGCACTAATGAGCTGTTCTAAAAGTCTGGGTCACTAAAACATATATATGCATCTCTTTCTGTGCAAGTGAACATTACGAAAAGGAACTTCAGGTTTTCCTTACTATTTCTGTAGGAAAAACCAAACAACCTTAGTACTACACATTTAAGACTCAGGCCACATTAAAAAAAGAAAAAAAGGCATTAGTTTTAGAAACTGGCCTTAAAAGTGAAAATTTCACATAAGGTTTTGGATTGAAATTTTCTAAGCCATTTCCTTATTTTTAACAATAAGATAAATTTAAAAAATGAATTCCTAAAGGACCAATGTTTTTAAATATTAATACTAAGAGATACTTAAGCATACCAGTAATCTTAGGTAAAGCATACCACTAAACACTATGACAGTTTACAGAAATTGATAAAAAGAAAAAACAGCATTATATGTATATCTATCTATATTTCTATCTCTATACCTCAAATTTATATTTATACCTATCTGTATCATCTATATCTATATCATATTCATATTTATATCTATTTACATCTACACCCATGTCATACCTCTGCATCAATATTTATATATCCATATCTATCTATATGAAAAGAAGCAAGTAATGAAAACGAGCTTATTATTAGCTACACACATCATATAAGTGAATATGGAATAACCAGATACAAAGAAATGAAATTAAAATTACCTCGTCACCACAAAGCCACCATTCTAATTATTCACTTTAGCGTGTTGCTTCAGACAGCATTTATCCAAATTGGTGATGTTAGTAAAGGGGTATGGTTTGAAATAAGGATTGGCGATATGAGATTATAGTGGGCTTGACTTAGATCAGACTCAATATTTTCTTTAGGAAAGTTAAATCCACCCGTCCAATTCCATTAGTAAATTAGTACGAGACCATCATAATCACACAGCTGTCACATACAGCTATTTATGTCAAGTGAATAAGGACAACTCTGGCTCTGTTCCAGTAAACTACCAGTAAACTGATTCCAGATCTCAAGGTGGAAGGCTGGGAGTCAATCAATCTTTATTAGGCAAAGAGTCTGAGCAGAAATAATCATAGCAAACCAATCCATTAATTAACAGAGGGCAATGAAAATTTAATTAAAATTTCATTTAACATCTCTATTAAGATTGGGAATGATGACAAATAAGGAGATGAAAGACATTTTCAATAAACAGTTTGGCTTTTACTAAATTCTGGTGTGAAAAAGCCTTCTACCAATTGATATCTGACTGCTAAGTTGCTAAGAGAGAAGATTGAAAACCATACGAATCCATTTTGAAAATCTGTTCCCTAAATCTTTAAAAACAGCCTCAGATGTTGGCATCTGCTTTACTTTATCCTTGACCTAATGAACTAACCTAGTAAGGTAATAGTCAGGACTAAAATTCATATTCTGGACTTTGCCCTAAAAAATTCATCTATTTGACCCTAATGTGTTCAGTAACTACTAAGTGCCAATTACTCTGGCTGCCAGGTGCTGGGGCTGCTGTGATGCCCAAGACAGACACATTCCCTGTTCTTTCTGAGCTTGTAGGCCACATTTGGATAAATAAAACCAATTCTAGTGTAGTGTTGTTTATATGGTGATATGAAAGTCCAAGTTAGGGGATCATGTAAGATTTCTGGCAGTAAAAACCTCTTGGTTGAAACCTGAAGGATGAGTTGGAATTAGTTGCAAGAACAATGGAGGATAATATTTCATCAGAGGTAATGTCGACTTGGAAGGTGTGTGATAATTCCAAAGAACTGGACAAAGGTCTATAAAGTTGGGGTGGAATTATTAGGGAGAAAGTGACAAAGGAAAGTTGGGCTCATTATAAACCCATTGTTAAGATCAGGTCAAGGAATTTGAAATTTTTCAAAGGGTTAAGTGATGTTTTTGAAACACTAACCTATTGAGAAAAAAGTTCTAAAAAGATTATACTGTAATGCGGAAGATAGATTGGAAAGAAACAGTGCATATTTAGGAAACTGGGCAAAAATAAGGGTTTAGGCAAAAGAGAATAGTAGTCTGGATTGGGGAAGTAATAGTAGAAGCAAAGATAAGTGGATGTGTGGGTGTGTGGGGCATGGTTAATGATATATAGAGGTCCCCAGGTTGGGCATTGGGGCAGAAGCTGGTGCTATTTCCTGGTTTGGGGATTACAATAGGAGAATAGACTATTGGGGGAAGATAATAGGTACATATTTATACAAATTGATTTTGAGATGCCTGTGGAATACATAGGCTGTATTCCAGTTAAAGGCAGAAGGCTGGAGTTCAGGAGAAAATTTGAGGTTGTAGATACAGATTTTTGAGTTATCAGTGTACAGATGATTATCAAAACCTTACAAGTAGCCTAATGGGTATTTACCCAAAGAAAACAAAATCACTAATTAGAAAAGATACATGCACCCCTATGTTTATTGCAGCATTATTTGCAATAGCCAAGATACGAAAGCAATCTCAGTGTCTATGAATAGATGAATGGATAAAGAAGATGTATACATACACACACACACACACACAGACACACAGGATTATGCACCCATAAAAAGACTGAGATCTTACCATTTGGGACAACATGGTGGACCTAGAGGGTATTATGTTAAGTGAAATAAGTCACCCTATCTTTTATCATATTCCTCTCCCACGTGGATGATGGGAAGATTCACAAAAGGGACAAATATATAATGCTTTAAGTTATTTAGAAGAAAAATTGAGAGAATACTAATACAAAAAGATATTAAAAGACAAGGACCTGGGCTTTGATCAAACTGAGAGTTCTGTTCCTTCAAAATAGTGGCATATGCATGAGGGGTCAATTAATTCTATGTCTCTGCTAAAGACACAACTAGAAATGTTCCAGAATTGGTAATTGGTCTTTAATTGGACTTATGACCCTTAATAAACTAAAGATAATATTTTTAGGGTTTGCTTCAGTTTGATTTACAATTTCCGTAAGAGCAGTTGAAAAAGTCATCTGCAGGGGCGCCTGGGTGGCTCAGTTGTTAAGCGTCTGCCTTCAGCTCAGGTCATGGTCCCAGGGTCCTGGGATCGAGTCCCACATTGGGCTCCCTGCTCGGCAGGAAGCCTGCTTCTCCCTCTCCCACTCCCCCTGCTTGTGTTCCCTCTCTCACTGTGTCTCTCTTTGTCAAAAAAATAAAATCTTAAAAAAACAGTCATCTGTATGATTTCCCAAAAGATCCATTTCCTAAAGGATTCTCTGTTCTTTCTTTCTTTCTTTCTTTCTTTCTTTCTTTCTTTCTTTCTTTCTTTCTTTCTTTCTTTCTTTCTTTCTTTCTTTCTTCCTTCCTTCCTTCCTTCCTTCCTTCCTTCCTTCCTTCCTTCCTTCCTTCCTTCCTTCTTTCTTTCTTTCTTTCTTTCTTTCTTTCTTTCTTTTTCTTTCTTCTTTCTCTTTTCTTTCTTTCTTTCCTAACATTTAAAGACAATATTGCATGTTTCATTATAGATTTAAATGTTTCCAAATATCTGCATTGTTTTTCAATTCTAGAACATTATTTCCCCATTTGCAATAGCTTGCCAGTTTATAGAAAATTTACTACTCTGTGATTTTTGAGAAGCTTACCTTTCATTTTTAGGAAATAAATCTATAAACACTTAGTAAACTAACCTTTGCGGTGACATTAAGACATAGGTCATATAAATAATCAGAGTCCTGCCTTTGCAGTGAATGCAAGAGGAAAAGAATGTCATTTATATGTTTTACTTTAAAGAAGTTATGATAGCAATTGCTTTTATGTAGACAGTAGCAAATGTTCCCAGAGAAAGATTTTGCTACACTGAGACCTTCGGCAATCAGTTCTGAGAGAATTAGTTTTACCAACAGGAAAGATTTCTCCTGCTAATCAAGCTAGGATGAAAACAGTGAACGGGGCTTGGCCTATATTGGAGTGAAGTTCTTTTGAACACCTCCATTACAATCCTCTTGTATAATCTCTGTTCATTCTGTTTTTGTAAGGTACCATTTCTTATGTCTAAATGGAGTAGTCCCTTCCTCTTTTTTTACTTTTCTTTTAGTAGAAAAAATAAACTTCTCATCAGTTCTGGGAAAGGAAAAGATAAAACTTGCAGGGAAATGGTAAAGCATAAAATATTGTGTCATTCTTCTGTTTTTCAGGACAAAAAATATTGCCTTGACAAGTCACTTGATTAGCCATTCATTGGCCCTTGACTCAGCAGAGGTCACTGGACATTGGCTAGGACCTCCTCCAAAAGCCTATGTATGCTAGCTCCTCATTTGGATTGTCATGTGGGACAACTGGTAACTCCTAAATTCCCATCTCAGAGATTCTAATGAATTGAAATAAAAAATGAAAAGTACCCTATTAATCAACATAAGCATTCATGGGTAAGTGAGGGAAATTTCTAAAGAAATAAATTCAACTCCATCGCATAAACATCCCTAATTTGTTTTGCTCTTTTTTACTTAAATTTAAAGGATTTTTTTTCTTGATATATGTTCTATTCAGTTGTTTTGCAGTGTTTGGTTTTGTTTGGAATTGCTGTGTAATAAATTTAAGCATCACAGAAGAAATTAAAGACAACCTGTGAGAAACATAACACATACAAAAAGTTACCCACGGCTGATTTTATATTTGCACAGGGCTATAAATATTTTAGGTAAAAACAGGATATTTCCTTATAGAATATGGATTTTTTTTTCCAGCAGGCATTCAACATTTTCTAGGCAATGTTCATTCTATTGCTTACTTACTTGTGGTGATAAAAGCTTTTAAAGAAAAATGGGAAAATAAAGTGAAAACAAAGAAAAATATCTAATCAAAGGGATATGGCAGAAATGGTTTTATACTTAGTTCACCCACACAGGTAGAAAAAATATCTAATAATCAGGCAACTAAGTGAAATGAAGAAATAATTGCATATTGTGCAAGCACTATGGGATAAAGAAAAGGGATGATTGATGAAGACCTCCAAAGTGAAACCAACCATTGCAAGGATGAAGAGAAAGCAGTGGGTCTATATGGAAAGAATTTGAAGGTGGATTAATAAATTACAGTATGTGCTTTGCTTAGATGCCTGAGGTGTGTCTTCAAGAAGGTAGAGGAAAGGGTGGATTTTTAAGGGAAGGGGCTTGACGTTCTATTGATGGGAAAAAAGCATGGCAAGTGTTGTGGCACAGAGAAAAAAAATGTGTCTTCCTGGAAGGGCAAGTCCTTTCTCAGTGAAACTTTAGGGAATGTATACATATATACATATATACATATATATATGTGGTTCTGGTGGAATGCTGTAATTCTGAAAACATCAGTTCCTTAACCTTAGTTTTTAAAGAACGGGGGACAGATATCTTCATTGACATTCCTCCTCCTCAACACACAACTGTATCTGAGTCCTGTCTATTTTATCCTGGATAAGATCCCTCAAATCTATCATCATCCCAACTCCAGTGTCCTACTCCTTCCTGGAAATACTTAAATATTTTTAATCTTTATGAAAAAATTCCTTTCTTCTAATTATATTCTAAAAATAGATTTTGCTTTGTAAAATCTAGGCATCCACAAACTATAGAAAACTGAGCTCCTGTAAAAAGTTCAATTTTCTATAATAAAAGTGTCAAAATTCTGTCTTTTATAGATGGAAGAAAAAAGTCATAATTCCTGCCAAAAAGAAGTGAGGCTAAAATGTGCATTTTAGCTCTGTGATATAATTAAATTAGGATTTCAAGTTTGGTTTATTAAGTCATCAGATTTTGACTTATAACGTGAATGGGAAGTCATGAAACTTCTCACTTTGATGTACTTGACATACATTATATAAGAACATTATTCATAATCTAAGTTGAATTTATTCATAGAAATATGGAATAGTTGGGCCTACCAGGTCCATCGGGGTAGCTCAACCAGTGCTTCCCCTTGAGCATAATTTTGAATTTCCTTATCAAATACAACACCCTTTTCTGGAAAAACTCAAATTCACTGATGTCTTTCTGAAAGCATGGTCGCCACAATAGACAAATATTTCAACAATGATCTAAGCAGAGTAGAGAGAGATTCTTAGCTTCCTCATTTTAGATGTCATATTCAATTGATAAGGCTCAAGATTATATTAGCCTTTGCAGAAACAACTATTTTATTCAGTTAGAACAACATACTTAAGTCTTTATCAAATCTACTTACATTACCTCAGGGAGGGGAAACAAATTGGATTCCTCTTAAAGTCAGTTCAGTTCCAAATACAATGAAATCCTTTGAATCTGTTAAAGATTTGTTATAATTATATGTAATTATATGATATGTAAGGAAACAATCAGGGGAGAAGGTAGGCTTGTAAGCTATTTTCAGGATTAAAAAATATATAAGGAACATTTGGTGTTAATTGAGAATGAGGGTGGAAAAAACTAAAATGTCAAATCAAGTGTTTTCACTTTTAGCTGGAATCATATCAACTCAGTGTCACACTGCTCATTTTATGCTGTTCTGAGGTCATATGTATATACATACATATATGTATCTGCAATATATAGTCTCTTAACAAACATGGGAAATAAAATGAATTATTCTTGCATTTATTCAAATTATAGCGAATTTACTTTCTTGCATTTATTTAAGAATAATTCCTTTATTTTCCCATGTTTATTAAGCAAATATATCTGCTGCATAAACGGTATCTTCAAAACACAGAAATCTGAATATATCTAAGAGCATGTAGTAAATCTCCTTGTTGCAACCTGGTTTTAATATTTCAAAAGATGCTCCTCATCCACTGTGGCTGGCAGAATGTGGGCTGGAAGAACCATCTATACAGCTTCCTGCATTTGTGGCTATTTCCTTATGAGTGTGGTCAAGGTTGCCTTTGAGATTCTCATACAGATAAAACCTCTTCTACATGTACCATCTGTAACAGCCTCTCGAAAGCTCTCTTCTCCGGTTTTTCACGTTTATGCACAAATATTATGATTAGTCCTATGACAGAAAAGCAATTTTCTTTTTGTTGCCTCCAAAAATTATTTGCTATTCTCACCCCCCCCCCCCCCCCCCCCCCGTTTAGTCAGAAAGACCACCCAATTCCATCATACCTAATTTAAATTTCAGGTAAAGCAAATGGAGACAATTCTGTGAGTTTTCAATTCGGAGGCTTGCTTTGCCTCTCCTGGCACTTCAGAATTCTCATCCAACTTTAGCGTCTCTTTGTTTCAGGATGTGTGTTCAGCAATTCCAGCCACCAGAGAGTTTCCTTGCTCAGGGCTCCTGCCTCCTGTGGTTAGGAGCCATAACATCTGCAATTCTTTTCTTCTATTGATTTGAGATGCAATCATCATTATTCTCTTTCTTTTTGGTATAAGCATATGCTTAAAAACATGGCCCAGTTATTATTAATTTTGTGTACATGTTATTATTCATACAGAAACCATTTATTGCCATTGGGAATAGCATGGATATTTGAAAGTAATTTTTTAATGTTATCATTAATTACCTACACCCCCATTTTTGCTATTATGTCATTTCAAAAAATCCTATACATGGGCTTCTTATTGCATATGTGTGTATATCTTTAGGGAACACCAAGCAATCGGTATACTATTAAAAGCATTAAGAGAGAACTAAAGGAAATCTCATCTTAACAAGTTGGAGTTCTTTTCTAACAAAAAAAAGAAAAAAAATCATATTTTATAAGAGAAAATCATCTCAAAAGTTTTCATCTGTTGACTTACATATGACTGCAAGCTACCCCTCTGACAGCACAGTGCAGAATTTCATCTTGACTCAGAAGGAAGCACACACAATGTTGGTACCCATTTCACGTTGTGGCAGGTGAAGGGAAAAGTTAATGACAGGAACGGAGGGCAGGCACACAAAGTGATAACTGCAGGTGGAGTCCTTAGGGTACCATCAGATCTTAACACTCTCCACCCCCACTGGCAGAACTCAACTGAATCAATTGACTGAAAAATGAACCCTATCTTTTGAGGTTTCACACTAAAGCCAACTAACATAAAACGCATTTCTTAAACAAAGGTTTTGGGATGATATTGTGAGACTTTTGAGTCCTCTTCAAATCCTGAATTCTATTTTAAATATCTACAAGGTTGTGAGGCACCTGGTATTTACAATAACCTGTGTGAGAACACAACACAGGCAGTGGTCAGTGTTAGGATTCGAGGCTGTTGCTAAGAGAGCAAAGAGTGCAAACAGAAAATACCTGTGTTGTTGTATGCAATAATAGTTTTTTTTTTTCATATAAAAAAAGAAAATCCGTTTGTAAGTTCTGGATGGATTGAGTTGATCAATGTACACCCAGATTTCACTACCACTTCTTTTTTTTTTTTTAAAGATTTTATTTATTTATTCATGAGAGATAGAGAGAGAGAGAGAGAGGCAGAGGCAGAGGGAGAAGCAGGCTCCCCGCGGAGCAGGGAGCCCAATGCGGGACTCGATTCCAGGACCCTGGGATCATGACCTGAGCTGAAGGCAGACGCTTAACCGACTGAGCCACCCAGGCGTCCCTCACTACCACTTCTGATTCTAATTCCTCTGAATGCTTTGGTTTTAATTAAATTGCTGAAGGAACAGGCTTTGTAATTTTCATCCATGTTTTTTATTCCATTTACTTATTGTCTCAGAAATGTTGTTTATTTTTTATTACAGGACATATGTGATGTCTCTGTGTCTGAGATGCAGGTTGTGGTGTGGTTAGAGTCTGGGCCCATCCATCCATCCTTGCTGTAACTATGTTAAATATATGCTAAAGATATATGAGAACTTTCCTTGCTGTAACTATGTTAAATATATACTAAAGATATATGGGAACTTTGTGGCTGTTTTAAAGCAAGTTCAGAAATGCATAATATATACAAGTACTACATTTTGTTTCTTCTTTCTTCTTTGTTCCTTTTGGAGAGTTACTGTAATATTTGGTTCTTTGGAGACATTTCTCTTTCCTGTCCTTTGATACTCAAACGATTTTATATAAATTTAGAGACAATCCCATTGGCTGTCTTTATTTCATTTCTTTGGACTCGATTTTCTCTTGATTATAAATTTGTCACTGGGGAATCCTTTTCTTCCTCTAGGCCAAACAGCTGTTTTTTATTTTATCTTTCTTCTTCTACTTTTTTTTCTCTCCACTAAGGAGGTCAAGTTCCTTTGGGGGAAAAACCAGCTCATTATGTTCTTTCTTTTACATCAACATGTACAACAACAAAATACAAATTGCTTTTGGACTCAGAGTTGCTATAGTAGATTTAGTATTATTCATTTAAATATCTTAGCATTTCCAAATGGTAGGACTACTTCCAACCCTCAGATAATGCCCAGTTAGCAGCTTATTATAGCTAATTTACTTTCATCTATAGATATGGAAAATGCATGCTAGGCATGTATTAGTGGGTTGCTGGAAAGAGTGACATCTGGTTAGCTTTTATTCCTATTTTGCCGTGCTTTTACATTCCATTTGTGAATACCTAGGACTGGTTAACACACATCATTAATCAAAAGCCTATTTCAGATACCCTCAGTGGTTTTGGCATTACCTATTCCATCTAGATCGTATCCAATATCTTTGAATTAATAACTCATTGCATCTCTGGTCTTGAGAACCAATGGGCTCTCTTAGTATGACATTTTGTACTCAGAATAGTGATTGCCAATGTGGGTGCTGTTTAAGTGCAGAGAATTATTAGCAAAATTAGTAAAATAAATGTTAGTTTACATTAAATTTGACACAAGGATAATAAAAAATAGTATTAGAAATTCATAGGAGTTTGCCATATCTTTTGAAAGTCAGGATGAGGCCTAAGTGATCTTATGTCCCTTCTCTTTGTGAAAGGAAATAAGACAAATACAATACTCATAATAAAGCAATCTATTTGCTCTTTCTTCCCTCCCTCCCAAGGATTTGATATATAGAGTAATTTAATTAACTGAGCCCTGTATTACAGAAACACAAATAGTTCAGTTGTACAGTGGGTGGGAAAGCACAGTTTCATTCCTGTAGCTTTATAATCATTCCTCCATATTTGAATATGGGCAGAGAAACCCTGAGTGTGTGCTTGCTATAGAAACAAAACAAAACAAAACAAAACAAAAACTTGCTTTTTTCTATCTACTTTTTTCCTTTTCTAAAGTTTTAGAGATCTAGGTATTTACTACTTTTTTTTTTTAAGATTTTATTTATTTGAGAGAGAGAGAATGAGAGAGAGAGAACACATGAGAGGGGATAGGGTCAGAGGACGAAGCAGACTCCCTGCCGAGCAGGGAGCCCGATGCGGGACTCGATCCCCGGACTCCAGGATCATGACCTGAGCCGAAGGCAGTCGCTCAACCAACTGAGCCACCCAGGCACCCGGTATTTACTACTTTTAACATTTGTAATTCAAGAATTATGACAAAAGGTGGGAACATGAGGACATGTGTGGTTTATCAGCTCCTCTCTGAAATACAGAACAAAGGACAACTTGCATTTATGATTAAAATCATAAAAGTCACCAAACTGACAGTCATTTTGACAATTTTAGCCAGACAGAGTCTGTAAGATCAGGCTAGGGAAAGGCACTTGAAGCCAATATGCTAATTAGATGCCATCACTCAGGTGACACTAACAGCTGGAGCCATCTCAGCAGTGGTGCTCATCCCTCAGGAGGGCTGGTTTATCAGTGTGGCAAGTGGCAGCCCCGTAACTCAGGCTGAGCTTTGGTGGCAGAAGCTATCACAAGAGATGGCCTAGCTGTCAGAGAGAAGCAGTCAAGAGTGTCGCTCCTGTGAACTCCTTTCACAAGGTAAATTCCATCTGAGAGGAGACAATGCTATTCCTACACCAGAAAAAATGGCGATGCAGAGTGAAGCAGAGCCTAGAAGCTGGCATAGTACTTCACAAGTTGAACAAGCAAATGCACACATGAAAACAAAAGAGAAACGAGGCCACGAAGACATGTAATTCTCCATCTGGAATTACCCATATTTCCAGCACCTTCTCTTCTCTCAAAAAAATTAAAAAAAAATAAGTTAAAGTTCATATCTGCAGAACAAAAGAGTTCACCAGGAACCCAGAAAAGAAAATTAATAAAAATAGATAAAACAAAGATTTATCTTTGTGGGGGGTTTGTAGAAGCTTATCAGTTATCTCTCTGCCTACCCTTGATTTCTTGTTAATTGAAATAGATGCAAGAACCAGTTGGACAGTCAAATGTAGCATCAAGTTATGTCTTATTTGGAGGATACTGGGTGTTTTTTTTAACTTCTTAAAATGAATTTACCTGGGCGCCTGGGTGGCTCAGTTGGTTAAGCGACTGCATTCGGCTCAGGTCATGATCCTGGAGTCCCGGGATCGAGTCCCGCATCGGGCTCCCTGCTCGACGGGGAGTCTGCTTCTCCCTCTGACCCTCCTCCCTCTCATGCTGTCTCTCATTCTCTCTGTCTCAAATAAATAAATAAAATCTTAAAAAAAAAATGAATTTACCTGTCAGTTATAGATAGATAGCGGGAGACAGCAGATCTTTCCGCAAAGGGGCAGGTTACCAAACATGGAAAAAGAAAGAACACATTTTACTTTTATGAGCAGGTACCTACAAGAGAGGAAAAGCAGCGGGTACATGGCCAAATGTGAGCAATGATCTTCTGTATATTACCACCCCGTAGGGGAAACAAAGGATGCTAGCTAAGCTCCCATCAGGTTTTGTAGCCTTCTTTTCATGAGGGGGAGTGGGGAGGGGCAGAGACTATATCAAAATGCTTCACTGAGATGACAAAAGTGTTGGTTAGTGTTCTCATTTTATGAAACCATGCAGCAATATGATGACTGGAGCTTATATACTTCCCTGCAACATCCTGGAGTAAGTTTTGAACTTCAAGTAATTGAGCACAAAAAATAACAGGTTACTAATAAAGAAAGCAAAAATAGGCTCTCTTCAGATATTGCAGAATCAGGTACCAGAGGGCAATGAGAAATTCAAAGGATAAAAGAAAACTTAACTGTGATTCAAGAATATGTGTTGATCTAAATAATAGTCCATGTCCGAAAGCAACAAAGAAGATATTTTTAAACAGGCAAAGGCTCAGCACACCATGTAGTTCTGGTAAGAGAAAGAAGCTGTTTTTATGTAAGTTTCTGCCTGAAATTACCAAAATGATCAAAAACAATGAAAATTAACCTTAACTATAATAAACTAAGGAATAGCCACATTATCAAACCATGGAATATCTTTCAGAAACAGTGACAACCTGAGCCTAAATGAAATCGATGTCAAGAACTAATGCATATCTCTCCAGAAATGACTCAGATGGCAAATTTCTTTAAACATAAGTAAGAAGACCCTACAGGGTCCTAATTAAGAATTCTTTAACTAGGTACAAATCATGCACATATAAAGGAAATAGAAACATAATTATGCAACAACTTGTGATTATAGTATATTTTTAGATCTTTCTGAAAAAATTACTTGGATACAAAGCCCAATAACTGAAATATTAATTCAAAGGAAAAAGAACTTGTGAATGAAACATCTTTATATAAAGACTGGTAGTAAGCATTATATCCAACAGGGAATGCATCTTCTTTGCAAAGTGCTCTTACAACATTTGCAAAAGTAATGAACTTATACTAGGCCAAAATAAAAGCATAAGTATATTTAAAATATGAAATAATGAAAATCAAATAAATTGAGTATAATATAATAAAATACAAGTGAAATTAGAAACAAACAAAAATATCTAACCATTTGGACATATTGAAATGTTTTCTATTTTCTATTTCCTCTTGGCTCTAAAAGACAAAAAAAAATCCGGAAAACAACAAACATGATAATATGCTACATATAAAAATGTGTCCCATAGATTCAGCTCTACAGAGATAAAATTTAGAGCAGTAACCTCATAACACTGAACTACAAAGAATGGAATTGAATTAATTAAGGACAAGAGGCTGGAGATGAAAAAAAGCACAAGAAAAATACAGTTTAAAATTCTCTGAATGAATAAGTTCTGAGGATTCAATGTAAAATACTGTGACTACAGTTAACACTGTATTGTAGAACTGAAATCTGCTGAGAGTAGAACTTAAATCTTCTCACCAAACAAAACAAAATAAAACAAAACACAAAAACATATGTGTGATAGATGTGTTAATTAAAAAGACTGGGGGGATCTGTTCACAATGTGTACGTATATCAAATCACTACGATGTCCACTTTAAATAGCTTAACAATTTTATATGTCAGTTTTACCTCAATAAAGCTGATTATTTTTTTTAAAAAAGCACTAAAAATTATTGTAATAGAAATAAGTTTAGGCTGGGGTACAAGCAGAGATGGCGAGAACAGAGAGAGTCCAGATATGAAAGGTTTATATGCTTGGAAAGTGAGTACTTCTGCATCCTAAATGGTAAAGGAAGGCTGGGAATGGCTGGGAACCATAGGCTGAACAGATCTGTCCCTGGAATGAAATCAAATTAGTTCTATGGCAAAGAGTAGATTAAGGATAATATCTTCTGACCCACATCATTTTTTTCAAATGGTTTCAAGGAAGCCATAGTTAAATTAAGACAGAAGTACAGCATCTAGAAAAGAACTCTGTATGCAGTAATTAGTACATAGAACTGACTAGAAAGCAAAAGAACAGAAACCTCATTGGCACTTGATGGAAAGGTATGAACCTAGGCAAAATAAAAACAATCTTCCACTGCTTAAGCCTGAAAATAATCTTTGGGTCTCCCAAATGTCTGTTCAGGAAGATTTCACAATTGCCAAAGACTAGCAATTGCTCTGTTTCTCTCTTAAGTTTTTCCAAATGGTGTTTCTTTTCTTTTCTCCCCCACCCCCGCCCCCAGAGTTATCTATCTGTGAAGCAAGAAATAAATGGTCCTTTCAGCAGATAGGTCACTAGACCCACAAGGAACCTCATTCCAGATCTGACGGAGAGAACTGCCACTCGTTTAGGGATCCTAGACTTTGAGGGGGGCACTTTGGGTGTTTCCCGGGCGGAGAGGGTGGGCATGCTCTGTGTGGAAAGAAAGGTACAATTTGGAGTTCCAAAGGGAGGCTGTGTTGCTGCAGCTCGGTTGTTCGCCAACAGTTGCCTTTCATCTGGTGCGTGTAGCTCAGCTCTCCTTCCCAGGCTCCCTGGCAATCACAGGCGGCTATCTGAATGAGCTCCTGCACAGGGAACGTGCACAGAAGGACTGACATGGGACATCTCATACAGATGTTACTCCCAAGGCTTTTTTTGCCTTTTGCTAGACAGAGACTAGCTTCTTTGGAAACCCTGGATTAAAAATGGCAGAGTCACAAGCTGGAAGGAGCACGGATACTTGGATCACAAATGAGAGAAGAGCCATCACTGATCAAAAACACTCGGTTTGTACTGAAACAAAATAAATTTGTTTATATTTGAGGCATTGTGTCTGGAGGTTGCCTCTTGTAGAAACCAGTGTTCGCTTGTCAATATATGGTCCATAACTTTTATTCTTTCCACTATTATTAGAATTTATACATTTTTTCCCTTTTCCCCCCTATATAAGTAACTTATTCTGTACTGTCCTTGGTCCAAATACCTGATTATTTTCTTAGGGGTTCTAGGCAGGAATGTGCTGCATAAAAAATGTAGAATCTTTTAAAAGATTTGATAAGTATTGCCAAAATTCTCTCTAGAAAGATTGTGCCAATTTTATAATTCCACCAGAAATGAAGAAGAGGTCAAAATTTTCTGTATTAATATTCTATGTTTCTACTGATTTGTGATGAAAAGCCATATATATAATATTTTTTTCTAATACAGTACATAGTCTGCTTCAGGGCAACAAATTCTGATTTCTGCATACTCTAGACGCAGATCCCATTGTTTACTTTGAAGTCTCAGTGTGTCTTAATAATTAGTGATATGAACTCTCACCATTTTTTAAGTGCTTGTCTGTTTCTACCCACATGTTTTTCAATGACCTTTAGAAACACTTTGTTAAGATCCTTCAAAAGTTCCATAGGTAATATTACATGAGATATATTCATCTAATAAATATTTTTAGGAAATTTAATGTTATTTACAATACTTAGCATTTCTAACCAGAAAGACATTTTTATGTTTGCTTTGTTAATCTACCTCAATAAAAATTTGTACTTTTTTTCATGTACTCATCTAGACTTGCTATTTAAATTTAAACCAAACTATTTTATTATTTATATTGCAAGTATGAGTGGAATGTATGAAAGTTTACAGGGAAACCATGTGTTTTAAAAATCAGTTTTACTTGGAATCATTTTCTGTATAAAAGATTTTTTTTTCATAAGTTAATGGGAACTAACAATGACTAAAAACAGGAAAGGTCCATCTGTTCTATTTTTAGGCTGATTAATACAGCTACATAGTTTAAAATTAATAGTTCACTATAGGAATGAATAGTTTCATCACATTTTTACTGGTCAAACTACTTCTGAGTACCATAGCTATATGATGCTACGTTTTATGGCAAGTTTTGGAAAGGCAAACTTGTTTAGCAAAAGAAAATACAGATCGTGAAGATTCTGGAAATTATGCCAAATATGAAATCATTGCAAAAATTGGGAATGTTTAGTCCCAAGAAGGGAAAGCTTGATAATAGATGTCACAAAAAGTTATCCTATCAAATGAATAGATTTGTCAGGTCTCTGGTGTGTCTGACAACACCAAGACCAACACATAAAGGTCCAAAGATAGAAATTTTGATACAAAGTTCAGTAACAGCTTTTGATCTCTCGAAATGTCCAGAAGTGAGCAGGGCTATTTTCTGAGGTTCTGAATTTCCGCTGGAACTAGGCAGGCCATCTGTCAGGGACGTGGGGAAAGACATTCTTACACGGGGTCAGAGCCTGGGCTCCAGGTCCCTAGGGTCCCGGCCAGCTGTGATTTTGTCATGAGAGTGTCAGGCAGTGAAGGTGGTCCCCACAGTGAGTGGAACATCATTCCAGCCATCTCAGTACGAGGGCCAAAGCTGAGTTTATCCTTCTATCTCGTACTTCTGCGCTGTGAAAGTTCTGCTTGTGAGAATAACTTCCTATTCCCTGCACCTGCAGTTGAACATTCTTGTTATACAATCAAGAGTTTCCTTCTCATATTCAAATGGTTGTTACAACAGCAACATGATTTCCTTTGCCACGATTAAGGTTCTTTTTTTTCTTCCTAAGAAAAAATCTTACCATATTACTTGTCAATCATTTTAAAATAATCTCTGGTTCCAAATACAGAACATTAGAACAATTTTTGAAATCCAGAATAAAAATCATCAGAATAATAGCTCTTTATAATTCAGGGCATTTATTACATCTAGTCTCTTACACTGTAATAGCTTATTTAAAAAGCAATCTATGGGACCATCTCTTCTATATCTAAACTCATGAATTTAGCTTGATTAACTTTACAAGATTGTCCTCAAATGTAGAAGAATTATCATGGGACATTTGGAATACTGAAATTGGCTCAGGGATGCACCCCTATCACTGGGGTCTGAGGACCCTAACTGGACTAGATAATACCTTAGGGTCTCTTCTAGCTCTATGATTTGGTAATTTTGGCATTTGGTCACTAGCAAAAATGTCACTTCCGCAGGCACTTATCAGTGACGTAAATATTCAGGGTTTTAAACAGGGAGTGATCATCTGCCCAGGGAGAGTACTAGGGGGGCTGGCAACTGCTGTCTTGCTGTGTAGCCAGTTTCCCTCTAAAGTTATAGTCTCCCGAAAGAGCTCATCAACCCTGAATGCTGCAAAAAAAGAGATGCATGCAAAGGATTACTGTGCTTTCATGGTGGAACAGTCCTTAGAAATCATCTGGTTCAATACTCTCCATGCATCCCTTTTCTCCAAGTGACTTGCCCAAGATCACATATCTGCTTAGGGATAGAACTATAATAAACAAACAAAGTAACATTAAGAAAAAATGTGTTGTACAAGGATATTATAACTGCTATAACATTGTATTTATGTCCTAATTTCAAGCACAAAAATGAAGATCTGAAGGGAGTGGCCTCATAAGACTGGATAGAGCTTTACTGATGGGGTGATGAGCATATTGTTCACCACAAACAAATTCAGTCGTCATATGCTCGCTAAACTCATAATTCATCAAAGCAACAGTATAGTGTGGTTACTTTTTAAATTTTTTTTTTTGAAGAAAAGGAACAAAAAAAAAGCAGAAAAATACTTCTTAGAACTTTCTTGTTTTTATTTCAGGGATTTTTAAAAGTCATTCTTTTTTTTTTTTTTAAAGATTTTATTTATTTATTTGACAGAGAGAGACACAGCGAGAGAGGGAACACAAGCAGAGGGAGTGGGAGAGGGAGAAGCAGACTCCCTGCCAAGCAGGGAGCCCGATGTGGGACTCGATCCAGGGACTCCAGGATCATGACCTGAGCCGAAGGCAGTTGTTTAACCAACTGAGCCACCCAGGCGCCCTAAAAGTCATTCTTTTAAGTCTCTGATAGATCTGGAAAACTTTGGATGATGGTACCTTCTTCTTCGTGTCGTACCTTGTGCGGACAGAATGTCTTGGCTCCCGTAAGAAGGAGACTGAGAGCCTGATGGTACCCTGACTGCCTGGACTGTAAGTTTCATATTGCCTTCCCTGGGATGTCTCTGTATCCCTTTTTCCAATCTTTGCCCTAGTTTCGGGGACATATCCACCTAGATCTTGTCTTAGTTCACCTTTCCGTTATTTTCATTGCTGTCCTGAGAAAATTGGGGAACATGGAGTAAATCAAAATGCGTATGTTCAATCATTCAGTGTGATCGGTTTACTTGGTGTGTAGTTTATTCTGGAAGTGCTAAAGGTAGAGGATAATCTATTGTAACGTACTTTTTTTTTTTTTTTTTGATAAGAAATTCTGAAGGCCTGAATTGTCCTGGGCTGAAAATGAGACAATGGACTGAGATAGTATTTGGAAGGAAATATCAGCAGATACTGATGGTGTTTTATATTCAAGGAGGAGAGTAAGATAAGCATATGAAAAGGTAACTCTGAGGGAGGTATTAAATGCAATCACACATAATGAGGTAGGGAACCTAACCAAGTTCAGGGGCAGCAGGGAAGGTCAGGGATGAGGAGGAATCAGATTTAGTCACTGGAAGGTCATTGTTAAGAAGTGGGGTCAGATGCTGGATTTTAGGGAGTTGAGGTAGGGACAATGAGGGGAGATGCTTTGTAAAATATTTGGTAATGAAAGGAAAGGAAGTTTTGAGGCAAAAATCTAGGAAAGTGTGTGAAGCCATGAAGGTGGGTTTTTTTTATTTGTTTTTTTGTTTTAATTTAATGAGATTGACTCGAGGATATTTATATGCTAACATAGAAGAGCCACTGGAAAGTGAGATCAGGTGCACAGAAATGTTGGGTCAGCCCATTGATAAAGATTCTGGAGGGGAGAGATTTCAGGTGCAGATGCTTGAATAGCCTGGACACTGTTTCCTCGGTGACAGGGTGAACAAGGTAAGGAAGCAAGAATGCAGGAATGGGCTTATAATCACCTCTGCCCTTTGTGTGATGATGAAAGTGAAGTCATCTGCTGTGAGGTCAGAGCGTGTGGGGACGGAGAGCATGAGGGTAAGTGTGAAAGCTTGGAATGGCCACTGAAGGGGCTGGGAGAGGGAGCTTATTCAGAATATACAATCGGATGGCTACATAGTTTTGGAAGCACAGATGAAAATGCATAATATAAAGTTTTGTTGGAACAATCTAATGATCTACATAGTTGTGTGGGTATGTCTGTTTTTTTTTTTTATTTTGAGCTGTGCCTAGCATCCTAGGTGCAGGTGTTTTGCAGGGGACACTTTGGAAGAAGAGCAGGGTAACAGATCATCAAGAATAGGATGTAAATTGAGTTAAAAAACAGGGAGGGGGATGTATCAGGAGATATATTTGGCAAGCTAAGAGGGTTAAAAAATCTTAGCACAACAGAAAATTATTGTTGGAGGAGAAAAAGGATATTGGGGTTTCTGTTTGTTGAGGTGGAAAGCACTTGCCGGTTGATGAAGGTGGTGGTTGCAGAAGTCAAGTGAAAATCAAGTCATCCAGTTGAGGGGCCAATAAACTGTAAAGCTATTCGGTCTCAGAAGAGTCCTCTACATGACTTAGGAGTCTCTCCAGGGTGCCTGGGTGGCTCAGTCATTAAGCGTCTGCCTTCAGCTCAGGTCATGATCCCAGGGTCCTGGGATCGAGCCCCACATCGGGCTCCCTGCTCCGCAGGAAGCCTGCTTCTCCTTCTCCCACTCCCCCTGCTTGTGTTCCCTCTCTCGCGCACTCTCTCTGTCAAATAAATAAATAAAATCTTTAAAAAAAAAAAGGAGTCTCTCCAAATTATGGCAGGGAAGAAAATGATGAGGAAGACGCCAAATCTCTGAGGTGGTGTGAACCTCAAAGGAAAATTTGATTTTGAAAGGTTTTAATTGTTAAAAAGTGAAAGTAATTACAACATCCATGAAATAGTAAATCCAGGATTATTACGGTCTCCATGCTGAAATTCTCTTAACGTAACCCCAGGAAAAAAAATGTAGTCCAAGAAAGGATAAGGAAAAAAATGCTGCATAGGTGAAAATGGTGGGTCTATGAGGGTAATGGAAAAAACAGGAAAAGAAAAACATGAACTCCCGGGTTTGTCAGGCTTCAGTTTCAAACTCAGTTATGCCAGCTCCTGACTGATACAACTTGGAAAAACTGATCAGCTTAAACTAATCAGATTTCTCATCTACAAAATGGAGATAATATAGCAACTATTGTATATGGTAATAGCGGAAACTAAATATCACATGTAGAGTACTTAAAATAGTACATGGTGCCAAGTGTTTTAAAAAATGTTAGCATTTATTATTATTACTTTATTATTATTAGTTATTACTATTATTGATATCTTTCAGCTCATCGTAATTAAGAAGCCAAACCTACTGGAAGAAAACAGTTCATTATAAAACTAAATTTATATCAGTACTCATAGAAATGTTCCCTTTAATCATCTACGTAATGGAGTCTTGATACAGAGTCTCTTTCTTTCTCTTTTCTGAAATTCAAAGCACTGTTTTTGGATAAGCTCAACTCTGGCTATAGGACCAGCCTTTGGCTGTATGTGAATCACCAGCATCAGAACTACCAAGACCCAACTTAGTATTTCAGAGTAGAATCTTTCTGTTGGAAAGGGGAAGAAAGGGGAAGATGTCATTTACAGTATCGATTTTAGAGATAGTTCATTCATCTCAAAGAGATCAGGCTCTCTGCTTCCAGCAAATCTTGGAATATTTTCTTCTTTCACTATTGTCTCTTTTACAAAAGAATGAATGTATCTAGGAGAGGAAATAATATTTATAAATAATTTTCAGTTTAAGCATAAAGCATTTCTTGTGATTTAAAAATATATTTGCTAGAAAACGATTGTTGCAAATGTTCATGAAAGTTGAGCCTCAGATTTAGATAAATAAAGAAAAAAGAATGGACTATTCTTGACACTTTCAACAGTTACAAATATGCATTATTGTGGAAAAGTTAATGCTGTTATTTAATTCAATGGTAAGAAACTGGTGAAATATTTATATTCTACATCTGAGCCATGTACTGCATTTACTGCCATGACATGCAGTACATCTAGAATTAACCTAGCCTGGCATGTCTTATTACCCAGGGATACATTCTTTGCCTAGGAACATTGCGAGAATCTGCTTAATGTGGGAAGAACTTTTTCTTTTAATAATCAATAATTCACCAGACTTTAAAAATACATATATATATATATAATTTTGGGTGTCCTTCTCATTCTTGGAACATTGAATGTATCCCTATGCTCTCAAATCAATTGTAGCATGCGTCCAAATCATTCTCTTTCTCTCCATCACTGTATTTCTTCACATGTTGGAAAAGGTCATCTGAGAAGCTATAAGAGGAAACTTTAAAGACTTTACATTTTCACTTAGAGTTTTCCATGTACCTCTAGGGGATTCTTTATCTTATAAAGGCAGATGGCCTTATGATGTGAGTGTATTATCCCAGAATAGCGACATTCTCTTCGACCATGTATTCACTTAACAAACACAATAGCACTTAATCAAACGCCACCAAATACCACCACTGTGGTAAGCACCACAGTAGAAAGATGAAAGATGTTTTTGCTCTCAAGGAACTTACTGTCTGGTTGACCTCCAGTTTGGGGAAGCAGGGAGGCACACAGCAAATTTTATTATAAAAACTGATTAATATTCTTCAAGGAATCATGGCAGATCATCCTCCCACTTCTGACCCCTCATTTTGTAAAATAATTACATGATTTGTAACATTAGGGGTGAAAAATATTTTTTGTGCCATTGCTTTCTTGAATTACATTAGTTATGCATGAATGCATAGTTGTAATAATTCAAATTATACAAAAACAAACCAGCTAAAGAATGAAAGATTTCACCTTCCCCTTTCCTTCCATCTCTCTCCAACTGTCCTTGCCCAGAGGTGAAAAATACTAACATTTTAGGGTGTTATCATTGGGAAGATTTATTTTTATTTTTTTATTTTTTATTTTTTATTTTTTATTTTTATTTATTTTTTTAATTTGACAGAGAGATTGACAGCAAGAGAGGGAACATAAGCCGGGGGAGTGGGAGAGGGAGAAGCAGGCTTCCCGCCGAGCAGGGAACCCGATGCGGGGCTCGATCCCAGCACCCTGGGATCATGACCTGAGCCGAAGGCAGACGCTTAACTGACTGAGCCACCCAGGCGCCCCGGGAAGATTTATTTTTAAAGAATAAACATCTTATTATTTGTCTTCCTATCTAGGAACATGGGAGTTTTGCTGCATTTGGATCTTTTTTATTATGTTTTCTAATTTCTTGTTGATAATCCAGGAAAAGTTATTTTTTATTTTTATTTTTTTACCTTAAGCAACATTACCATTTGCTCATATTTTAAAAATATTTCTAAATTGAATCTCTCTTTGTTTTAGATGGATATAAACACCATCTTCACATAATCACATCTTTATTTTCACTCTATTTCTTCTATTCATCTTCTGTCTTTTACTGCACTTTTTGGATCCTGAGAACAATGTTGAGTAGTAGTGATGATATTTCAGTCAAGATCTTTTTGGTTGCAAATAACATACATTTAATTTGAATAAATTTAGGTATAAAAGAGGAAATTATTAGGAGATTCACACAATTTGCAGCTGGCCTGAAGTCAAGGCAGTTTGGCCTGAAGAACACTCTAAGCCAGAAACAAGCACAGCCAGGACGCAGGCTCTCGCTAGCTCATTTTTAATTTTCTCTCCATTTGGGCCTCATTTTCTATACCTATTGATTGCCCCCTTATTGAGAGGGACCCCGGATACAGAGAGTTTCAGGTTTCATGTCTCAGAAAGTCTGCCACTAGTTGGAATTCAATTCCTTTGTTCCACTTAATTAGGGGAAACAAAAACAAAAATAAAATCTAGGAAAGAATGACGATTGGCTTGGCTCAGCTCAGATTTTAACCCTAACAATGAACTGAGAGTGGTGGCCCTTTATCCCTACCATAGAGTTGTCTTGCTGCGGGGAGCAGCTCCCCATGGAAGGGGGTTATTTTCCCTAGAGCAAAGGAATAGTGCTAAGCAGACAAACAGAAGATGTCCACAATAGTGGACTTCCTAATCTTATTAGTGCCTTTAATGGGATTGTATTTAAAAAATGTTTATCTATGAAGTGTGATATGTGGTAAATGCTATAGTTTTCTGGTAGATACATTTCAAAAAGTAATGAATTGTTGTTAAATTTTATGTATGTGATGTGTTTTCAGCATTTGTCTAGATGATCTTCTAGATTATATTTTAAAATCTATTCATATCATTTTAGTATTTAAAGGATTTAAAAAAAAAACCCAAATGTCTCTTGCTTCAACTTTTGACTCATTGCTTTTCTCCCCCCTCATTTCTTTTCTCTCCTCCCCACTCTGCATCTGCCATTCATTTTTGGGTTTTTTTTGTTTGTTTTTTACTCCCTATCTCCCTCGAACCTTGACAAATTATAAGATTTGGGAAATCAGATCTTAAAAGAATTGTTCTGATAGTTGTTGGGGTGGGATTTTACCAGTGATCCCAAGCAAGAGGCACGAGCAATCTCCAGTTGTCCCAACCATAAATTCAGTGGCAGGCAGAGATTAGGAAAAGTGCATCCTGGACTAGCCCATAGGGATGTGCGGGGGTGTGGGTGTGGGGGGGCTCTTCTCCCTGCCTTATAAAACTGTTATGCACAAACAATGAATCATGGAACACTACATCAAAAACTAATAATGTAATGTATGGTGATTAACATAACAATAAAAAATTAAAAAAAAAACGTGCAGTCCTGCTTTGGCTCAGGGAGTTACATTTTCTTCAGGTACTGGGAGATACATCATCTGAATAAAGCCTTTAGCTTCTATACGAGTCTTATAAACAACTTCATATACTTATATTGGTGAGAGATGCTCTAGAGATGAACAGTCCTTGCATTCCTGGGAAAATATTCTCCTTGGCTACAAGTATTATTCCAACCCACAGCTGGACTGTATTTTAAATTTTATTTATATTTTTATGTCTGTATTTATCAATGGGATTGCACTGGAATTTTTTAAAATCCTAACCATTTACATTTTGCCATGAAGATGTTGCCAACTTTGAGAAGCCTTGTGTATTTTTCTATTTTCTAAAAACCTTTTAATGTCATAGAATTTAACTCTACTCTGATGATTTAGAAAGACTTGCAAATAAAGCTGTTGGGGTTTGATGCATTTTAAAGTAGAATCTTTTAAATGTCAATGATTTTCCATTTTTATTGGGTCATTCTACTTATTTCATATTTTCCTCACAACTCAACTTCTTGTTTTTTGAATTTATCAATAGACAGCTACAGGTAGTAATCTCCTATAATTTATGAAGTTTCTTCCATATCTGTAGTTACGTTGCTTTTCCATTCTGAAAGCTGTTTGTGTTTTCTAACTTTTTTGATGAGGCAAAAACTTGGTCTGTTGCACTAAATTCTTCAAAGAACAAGCTGTTGTTTTTATTTATCCATTATTGGTCTTATTATAGCTTTATTTGATTTGTTTTTTATCTTCATCATTTCATTCCCTTTATGAATTGAGTCCTATTTTTTATTTTCCCTTGATCCTTGAAGTGAATGTCTAATTTTTGTCAATCTTTTTTGTTTTAGCCCTATTCAGCAGGTTTTGATATGTAGTGCTTTTCTAAATAATCTCTAATTTTAAAATTGATATTCTTTGTAACTCTATTGTAATACTGAAGTGTGTTTTATGTTTAAGAAGATAAATTTGGGGCGCCTGGGTGGCTCAGTCGTTAAGCCTCTGCCTTCAGCTCAGGTCGTGATCCCAGGGTCCTGGGATTGAGCCCCGCATCGGGCTTCCTGCTCAGTGGGAAGCCTGCTTCTCCCTGTCCCACTCCCCCTGCTTATGTTTCCCCTTTCACTGTCTTTCTCTCTTTCAAACAAATAAAATCTTAAAAAAAAAAAAAAAAAGAAGATAAGTTTATTTGGATACCCTTTGCTTTTATTTTCCAACAACTCATATTTTGGCCAGATGCTCAAAAAAAAGTCTGAATCTAGTTTAAATAATCTTTCTTCAGCTTTCTAACACTCTGTTTGAATTATTGCTCTATTTCCTTTCCTCCATTTTCCATTTCCTCTCCTGGAACTGTTGTTATGAGGATGGATGTCTGAATTGAGCCTACCTTCCATTTCTCTCATGTTATTTGACTCTTCTTCTTCTTCTTCTTCTTCTTCTTCTTCTTCTTCTTCTTCTTC
>NW_023270316.1:27252565-27279665 GCF_011800145.1 Mirounga leonina | reverse complement strand
TTCTTCTTCTTCTTCTTCTTCTTCTTCTTCTTCTTCTTCTTCTTCTTTTTTAATAGAGAGGGAAGGGATAAGGGAGGCGTACAGGGAGAGAGAGAATCTTAAGCAGACTTCACGCTCAGCCTGGAGCCTGATGCAGGACTCCATCTTACAACCCTGAGATCATGACCTGAGAATGTATGCATAGGTGTATTGGTAGTATGTATTCTGGAATGGAGATTCCTAGTCCTTATTTTGTTTCTAAACAGCACACTGCCTTGATTGATTCCCCAGTTCATTCACTCAATTTAGGATTGTCTAGTTCATAAGAAAATAGTTCTGCTTGGAGGACAGCTCCTCTGGACAATTGAGGGGCACCCTTCTAAGATTTTTGATTCTGCTATTGCTTATGTCTATTTTTATATTCCTTTGGTAATTTCAAAAAAAAGTTTTGATAGAGTAAATTCATATGTCCATTTATCCATATTGCTAAATTGAATTGAGCTTGATGTATGATATTTCTCCCTATGAAAATAAGTATTTCCCTTAGTGATAATGATAATTTCAGCATGTTTTTTGTTATGGGCTGAATGTTTGTGTTCTTGCAAAATTCATATGTTGAAGCTCTAGCCCCCAGTGTGTTGGTATTAGGAAATGTGGTCTTTGGGAAGTAATTAGGTTTAGATGATGTCATGAAAATGGGCCTCTATGATGAGATTAGTATCTTTATAAAAAGAGGAAGAGACACTAGATCTGCTTGCACCATGTGAAGGTGGCCATCTATAAACCCTGAGGAGGGCCCTCACCAGGAACTAAATCTACCAGCACTTTGATCTTGACTTCTCAGCTTCCAGAACTGTGAGTAATATATATCTGTTGTTTAAACCACCCTGTGTATGGTATTTTGTTACAGCAGTCCTAGATGACTAAGGCATTCTGATAAAACAAACTTTTTTCTAAATATTTCTTAGATGGCTTAAATAGCTATAAACATATTTACCCTATATACCACTGGCTGAAAAATCCTTTATTCTGTAGGAATCCTAAGGCTGACCTTAATTTCCTTAGACTTCTTTTTAAAAGCTATTTAGGAATTAGGCTATACATGAAAAGATGAGATGTTCTCCACTTACAAATGACCCCTAGATCATCAACTGCTTGTGTTGGGCAAATTGCTAACCTCTCTGAACTTTAATTTGGCCCTTGAGTTAGAGCACTGTCCTTCAAAATTTAGTATGAATATGAATTATCTGGCTATCCTTTTAAAAGGCAGATTTTGATCTGTAGGTCTGGGATATAGTCTGATAATCTGGATTTCTAGCAAGCACCCAAGTCATGCTGGTGTTGTGGGACACAGTTTGAATAGTAAAAACAAATGTTTTCTAATTTCCCTTGAGCCATCCACACACATCAATTAAATGAAGCACTTAATAATATATAAAGAGGCAGTCAGAAGCAGTGACACCAATTTCTCATCTCCCAGTGTCTCTCTTCTGTTTTCCAGGCGAGATAAATCTCACAGGGTAGATGTGGCTGGTGACAGAGTAATGTTAATAGTATACCTTGGACATGGGCGCCTGGGTGGCTCAGTTGGTTAAGCGACTGCCTTCGGCTCAGGTCATGATCCTGGAGTCCCTGGATCGAGTCCCGCATTGGGCTCCCTGCTCAGGCAGGGAGTCTGCTTCTCCCTCTGACCCTCCCCCCTCTCATGTGCTCTCTCTGTCTCATTCTCTCTCTCTCAAATAAATAAATAAAATCTTAAAAAAAAAATAGTATACCTTGGACAATAGTTTGATTTCAGCTAGGCTCCTGTTATAGTTTTCCCCTTAGGGAAATCCCTAGGGGATCAGCCTAGAATTACAAATAAGCCCCCCATTATCATGGGAGGGAGCAGAATGTACACTATTGTTGTCTCACACCAACATATTGCTTTTGGAAGGAGAGACCTGGATCTTCATGCTTCTTCTACCTTGACTGGTTACATTAAAGCAGGAACTTTACGTCTATTGACTTCTCACCTTTAAGGCCTGTTTATAAGGGTGTCTTACTTCCTGGTAATTCAGCAGCTTTACCTTGCTAAGTGAGACAGATTTCCATTACTTGGAAAATACTTATGGTCACATTTTATCGACCAACTCAAAAGTGTTACCTGTTTTCTGATCAAAGTACTTCTTGTTTGTAACTGACAGGACAGTTGTTCTCCTTTTCTTTTTATTTATTTATTTAGTTTTAATTTTAAAAAGATTTTTATTTATTTACTTGAGAGAGAGAGAGCGCACACAGAGGGAGAGGGAGAAGCAGACTCCACGCTGAGCAGAGAGCCTGATGTGGGTGGGGCTCAATCCCAGGAACCTGAGATCATGACCTGAGTCGAAGGCAGATGCTTAACCAACTGAGGCACCCAGATGCCCCTGTTCTCCTTTTATTATCTCTTAATACTGGGAACAACAAACAGAAAATTTAAGTCATTGCCTTTACAACCCATAGAACTTAGAGCATAATTTGGATTTTATATATTTCCTCCAGTATTGATGCATATTCTTAAGTAATTTTAGGCTTATATTTTTTTTCATTCAGATAGAAGTTGTAAATTCTTTTCTGCAAGGATTATACCCTTGTGTCTTTGATACTACTTACAGCTTCTGTACAATGATTTGTATACAGTGGCACACATTTTATATTTTTAATCAAATGGGTTTTAACTTTAAGTTTAGTGAATATTTTCCAATGACACTTTTTTGCCTCCAAAGTACACAAAGAATGATTAACAAGTTGGGCAAAACAATGTTAGATGGTATTGTTGAATTTTCTCTTACCTTAAATATTACACACACAAAAAATAGACTATATTGTATGGTGATTAATTGCTTCTGCCAGATGGTCCGTGTGTGTGTATGTGTATGTGTATGAGAGAGTCCAAAAGTAGATAGAGTCTAGTGTGCTTTAAGTAAGGAGAACTTTTGAAATAACTTCCTAAATGATACATACCACTTAAAGTGATAAAATAAAATTTAAAATGTGGTCAAGGTTGTAACACTTAGAATGTGGTAATAAAAGCTAAAATGAGGTCTCCAAGTTCAGGGACGACAAAAAGAGAGAATAGTAAAATCAATAGCACACATGAAAATTTTTCAAGTAACAATAAAAAATAGAAGAAAGAGAACACACCAGTTTCACTGGGGAACAAATCTAGCAAAGTCCTTGAATCATCTCAAATACAGTTTTCCAAAATCTACATGGAATTTTCCTAGATCTCACATCCTATAACCAACTCTTTAGAGAGCACAGAGAAGATGTTGTTAGAAAATCTCATTCAGTTAGATAATCCTATGTCCTAAGCACTTTCCACACTTGTATGACCCAAGATAATTATTAACAGCACCTCTTTTACTACCAAAATGTCATTAGAATGGATGATAAATTGTAGAATAACCCTACCCTTGGGCAGAAAAGGAAGGTAACTAATAGAAATAGAAACAGATCTTCCACCACTAGCATCCATATTAAAGTCTGTTTTGTGCTGATTTGGAGCAAGAGTGAATTTGCTACTAAGCGATAATGAACAGCTTGTACCAAACTAAAGGGCAAGGCAAAGAGGAAGGCAGCGGGCGGAAAAACTACAATATTTGCTGGAATACGTCCTTCAGTGAAGTAGTCTTTGCTTAAGGGCTCAGTTCTTGACTCATCAGCTTATTCCCTTAAAAGCTTGGAGCCAGTGATTCTGTCTAGAGCAGGCAAATCTGTCTGTGGTAGAGGTCAGTGCAAACGGAAGCCTATGAGGAAATATATTCCCACGCCTTAATTGCCTTCATTTTTTTTCTTTCTTTTTTTCTGGATGAACATCTGTTCTTGTCTTAGGATCAGGACAGCTAATATCATGGGAAGTAAAGGCTATTTCCTAGACTGGTCTGTTGCCCAATACCACCTCCTGAGGTGCTGAGAAGAGAAAGAACAGCTGGGAAGATACCAGTGCCGGCTGCTAGACGCCTGTTTCCATGATTTTTAATGATCGAATGTAGGAAGCTGGGTGTTAGAGCTGCATGCAGACAAACTTGCAAAGGTTTCTTTAGAAAAATCAAAGGCAGAAAAAAAACCCTATATCTTAAAAGGAATATAAGATAAAAATTACTTTGTAGTGGGAAGAAACTCATTCCATTTTTCACTTTGTAAAAATACCAAATAGTGTGTAAACAGGATTTTATCCTATTTATGTTTTGCTTCTCTAATATTGGTTCTCATACTCTCAGTTGATAAGAAGAGTGTTTTTTTTTCCTCTCTACAGTTTACACATAGATCAAAATCTTGGCGTCATCTTTGACACCGTCCTCTGACATTTTAATTTTGTTTCTTTTTTTTTTTTTAAGATTTTATTTATTTATTTGAGAGAGAGAATGAGATAGAGAGAGCAGGATTTTTTAAAAGTGATCTCTACACCCATCCAACGTGGGGCTTGAATTTACAATCCCGATATCAAGAGTTGCATGCCCCACTGACTGAGCAAGCCAGGCACCACTTAAATTTGTTTCCTTATCATTCTTATGAGGTTCCTCTGATGCTATCCTCACAGGTACAACCATTTTTCCTTGAAACAATTCTACACTGGCATTAACTGAATTTCCTTAAAGCAACACTCTCTAAAGTTTCTGGCTCAAAATCCTTCAATGAATTGTCCTTGATTTCTAGATAATATATGAAATATCTTAGTATTCAGAATCCTTCAAAATTTGGTATCAATAAATTTTCCAATGGTATTTTCTATACTTCCTTTACATAAAATCCATGTTCTATGCAAACTGGAATATTTAATATGGCAGGAAAGACTCTTCACAAGTCCATCTGTCCAGTTATACCACATATACCTTTTATTCCAACCATGTAAAACTCTCTAATCTTCTTCTAATGCTTTTAGATAATTCATGTGTTTGTGCTTTTGCGAAATATTGCTCCCTCTAATATCTTCTTTCCCTCAATGTTTGAATTCCAAGACTTAAGTTAAGAACACCCTAGGGAGAAAGTTACATGCAAAAGAAAGAGACAGGACCACTTTCTTATACCATACATAAAAGCTAAAAATGGATTAAAGACCTAAATGTGAGACCTGAAACCATAAAACTCCTAGAAGAAATTATAGGCAGTAATTTCTTTGACATTGGCCTTTGCAACATATTTCTAGATACGTCTTCTCAGGAAAGGGAAACAAAAGCAAAAATAAACTATTGGGACTATACAAAAACTAAAAGCTTTTGCACAGTCAAAGAAACCATCAACAAAATTAAAGGAAACCTACTGAATGGGAGAAGATATTCACAAATGATATATCCAATAAAGGGTTAATGTCATATATATATATATATATATATATATATATATATATAAAGAACTTATGCTACCCAACACTAAAAAGCAAATAATCTAATTAAAATGGACAGAGGATCTGAACAGACATTTTTTCCAGAGAAGACATACAGATGGCCAAGAGACACAATAAAAATGCTCAACATCAGTAATCGTGTGGGAAATGCAAATCAAGACCCTAATGAGAAACCTTACACCTGTCAGAATGTCTAGAATCAAAAAGACAAGAAACAAGTGTTGGCAAGGATGTGACGAGAAAGCAACACTTGCGCACTGTTGGTGGGAATATGAATTGGCACAGCCACTATGGAAAACAGTATGGAGGTTCCACAGCAAATTAAAAATAGGAATACCATATGATCCATTAATTCTACTACTGGGTATTCACCCAAAGAATATGAAAACACTAATTCAAAGAGATATATGCACCACTATGTTTACCACAGCATTATTTACAATAGCCAAGATATGAAAACAACCTGTTTCCATTGCTGGATGGATAAAGAAAAGGTGGTATATACATATACATAATGGAATATTATTCAGCCATAAAAAAGAATGAGATCTTTCCATTTGTGACAACATGAATGGATTTAGAGGGTATTATGCTAAGTGAAATAAGAGAGACAGAGAAAAACAAATACCATATTACTTCACTTATATGTGAAATCTAAGAAACAAAACAAATGAATAAAACAAACCAAAAGCAGAAACAGATTCATAAATACAGAGAACAAACTGATGGTTGCCAGAGGGGATGAGGTAGGGGTTGGTCGAAATAGGTGAGTGGAATTGGGAGAAATTGGTTTCCAGTTATGGAATGAATAAGTCATTAGGATAAAAGGTACAGCATAAGGAATAGAGTCAATGGTATTGTAATAGCATTGTATGGTGACAGATGGTAGCTACCCTTGTGCTGAGCACAGCAGCATAACATAGAGATTTGTTGAATCACCTGAGACTAATATAACATTGTATGTCAACTATACTTCAATTAAAAAAAAAAGAATACCCTGGGGAGCCTATCCACATTTCCCTTGCAGAGATGATCATTTATCCTTTTGGGCACCCCAAAATTCAGTGCATTCCTTCATAAACATGCTTGTGGCAATATGCCACTGTACTAGGTTTACTCCTCTCTTTGTCTCCTTCCAGACTGGTGAGACACGTGAGGGCTAAAACACTCTTGGTTCATTTTTATAAATCTCACCATTGTAGCAGAGTTCCTGGCATATAGTAGGTTCTCAGAAAGTTAATGTTGACTGCATGAATATTCCTTATGCCTTGAAATGCATTTTTTTGTCATCTCTGTACCATTTCAGGAGCCATTTTCTCTTCCTAGAAACTCCTTTGACTCCCCGTCAATTTGTGCTTTCAGTTGTTAGTGGTGAGAGAGTGCGTGGGCTTTGAAATGAAGCCATCTTTGTTTTGAGAACCACGACTCCACTCCTAGCCTGAATTACATGCTTTCAAGATATTGTAGGCATAAATATATCATATGCTTAGCACTTGACATTGTAATTCTTTATATCACAGTCCTAACCACCTGGCTGATGACTATATCAATACAGGAACCACTTTAAAAAAAATCTTTGTAATTTAATATTTAGTATTTTGCCCTGCATATGGGGGGTGCTCAATAACTATTACCGAATATGAATTGATGGCTTTATTTCCATCAGCTTGACGTTTCACTACCTAGAATAGTGATGTGCTGCTGACAACATGGGGGATTGTGTTGCATACTCTTTTTTTTATTAGTTGCATAAGCTCTAGAGACACTCACTCTTTAGTTATTTCATCTTCAGGAAAAATCTTTTTTCTCGCCTCAGTGTCTTTCTGAGTCAATTCTAAATCTATACAAATATTTCCTTTTTATATCCTCTCATTTTAAAATGACCTTTCATATGGAATTATATTACAGGTCTTTTGAAAGTCTACACCAGTCATCTTCACTGATTTCCTCTCAGTCACGTGTTTAGTTATTTCCAAAAGAATCCACATATTGTAAGCATGATTTTTCTGTTTTTTACAGAAACTAGTTGCCTTTTGCATACTTATTATGTTTGTGTCATTGGCCCACCCATTAATATAAATGCCGCATGTTCATCAAGTAAGAAATTGATACTCATTGGTCTATATTTCTCAGGCTAACATTTATGACCTTTTCCTTGGATTTGATTCACACTATGATCTTACAGTCCTACAGCATGGTTGAAGTGGAATAATAAATTTTACCTCTTGCCCAAGAGTTTTACATTTTCATCTTTATATTTTTCAACCTCTTTCATGGATATAATCCCATTGTAGGAAATTATGCTGATAAATAGGGTTAATTTTATGTGAGGGTTTATTTTCTCTACTTCTAACAAATATTTAGGAATAAGCATGTGTCAATTTTCCTCAATAAAGAAAGACCAAGGCATGCAGTTCAATACCAATCTCTACTGGTTCATCTCTTCTGTATTTTTCTTTTCCCCTTTATTTTTTTTTTTCCTATAGTACACAACAATGTCTGGCATAATAAACAGTTTACTTATTGTCTATCTTTCCTCATTGAAACATAAGGGCCAAGGAGGTGGGGACATGAGGCTATTTTGTTCATTGATTTTTTAGGCTATTATATTCTAGAACCTTGAACAGTGCTTGAATGTAGAATAGTTCTACAATAAACATTTGTTGGAATAAATAAATTCATTTAGTTTTTTGTTACTTTTACTTATTCCTGAGCATGTCTTCTACTTATTGATCATTAAATGCCACTGTTGCTTATTGATGAACTGAATTTTTTATATTCATTTACATATTTCCCTGCCCTTCTTCTAGCTGGTTGTTTTCTTTTTCTCTATTGAATATTCCATAGCTTTTTCATTATTTATGCCACTAGAAGGAAATTTTAAAAGGAGCTTGGAATAGAGAAAATAAGTCAATATTTTACTTACATCTTGTGAAGAAAAAGCATCTGATAAGATTCAGAAAGTCTATGAGCCAAAAAGCATTGCCCGCCTCAGAAATGAGCTGGTCCAATCCATTTTGGATTTAAGTGAAGCAGAGTGGAGTGGAACACCAGTTGGTGCTCAAGCTGTGGAATCACCGTTAAATTTATTAACATAACAGCTATGCTTTCTCCTTAGGAACTATCATCCTTTTTGTAGTTATAGCATATTTGGCTGATAGCATGTTTTTTATTCACTGTTGATAGTTTAGGACTGGTTATTTTCAGTTCAAATGTGCCAGATAAAATGATTCAGTATTTCATGGTTCTTATATCAAAATCCATAAAATAGGGTAGACATTTCAAAAATAATTTTTATAAATGTTTGTGAATATTAAAAAATTCTGACTTTTTAATACTTGATCACTTTGAATGACACTATTCAGTTTCAGAAAGAACTTTTGACTCAATCCATTCAAAATCCTTAAAATTTAAATACCAGGATCCAATCAAATTCGTTTCCTTGCAAATAACTTAAGAGTTAGCCACATGAGATTCAGTAGGATTACATTAAACCTTTGATGAGGATTTATGCTCCCAAAGCATAGCAAAGGCAAATAGTTAAAGTTAGACAAATTTACATGCATACCCAGAGGTAACTGATCTTCAGGGGTGCAAGTATGGGACATAGAGAATTCCTATTTGTTTCTTTGCCAATTTCGCGCTATGTTTCTTCATTCAACCCATAATTGCATTGCTAAAGATTCCACTGTGGCAAGTGAAAAGATGAATGGAATTTAAGTCTCTTTTGTGAGCTCTAAGAGGAAAGAGAAAGGACACAGTAAAGCTTTTATTGACCCAACTCCAAATCCAGTGTGTCTAACTAGGAAATTGTTCATTCAGATGAAAGCAAAAAAGCATCTCAGCCTAGTGTGGCTGAGATAGCAAAATCAATTTTGAACACAACAGCTCTGTTTAGTAAATGTTTAAAGGAGCAAAAAAGGGCCTGCACAAGTTAATGTGATATTAAGAATAAAACATATATAGCCTATACTGTATATCCCTTTTATAATATGCTATTTTAGGGCGCCTGGGTGGCTCAGTTGGTTAAGCGACTGCCTTCGGCTCAGGTCATGATCCTGGAGTCACGGGATCGAGTCCCGCATCGGGCTCCCTGCTCTGCAGGGAGTCTGCTTCTCCCTCTGACCCTCCCCACTCTCATGTGCTCTCTCTCATTCCCTCTCTCTCAAATAAATAAATAAAATCTTTAAAAAAAATAATATGCTATTTTATAAATGCTAATTTACTGGTGAAGTAAAAATGAGGATTTTCTTCACCCATTTAAAAAAAAAAATCTGGGACACCTGGGTGGCTCAGTCAGTTAAGCGTCTGCCTTTGGCTCAGGTCATGATCCCAGGGTCCTGGGATCGAGTCCTGCATCGGGCTCCATGCTCAGCAGGGAGCCTGCTTCTCCCTCTGCTGTGCTCTCTCTCTCTCTCTCTGACAAATGAATAAATAAAAAATCTTTTAAAACAAACAAACAAACAAACAAAAACTATTTACCAAAATAGTGGGTCTCCTGTAACAGTTATTTTTTTTTATTTTTTAAAGATTTTATTTATTTATTTGACAGAGACAGAGACAGTGAGAGCAGGAACACAAGCAGGGGGAATGGGAGAGGGAGAATCAGGCTTCTTGCCAAGCAGGGAGCCCGATGTGGGACTCGATCCCAGGACCCTTGGATCATGACCTGAGCCGAAGGCAGTCGCTTAATCAACTGAGCCACCCAGGCGCCCAGCAGTTATTTTTAATATCACAATTAATTTATGCCTCTGACCTAACCTTTCTTTCCAAAGACAGAATGGGTTTATTCTCCCTATGAATCATATTTTGTCCCACTCCTCTAGCATAAATAATTCTTGTCCATATTTAAGGATATGTCTTCACCTTCGTTTTGTTTTTTTTGGCTGATACTTTGCTTAATGCCAATTTTAAAAAAGGATAAAGCAATATTTAAATGGGTTTTTAGAACTCATTCGAGGAAGAAAGAATTTTTTTTTTTGGAAGAAAGAATTTTTAAGTGACTGATTGCATGATGCTATGAAAGAAACATTCCAATAAACATCTATTTTTATTAGATTTCTTGGACATTGAATTAGAGTTTGTTAGTGATTGTCTAGCTTCCACTATGAAAATTTTTTTGGCTCTAGATAAATGCAATTTAACTTATTTCTACTGTACATCTCTTTGTTATCCATGTTTTGATAGATAAAATCTAGATTTAGTAATTGTCAATCAATATAAGCCTTTAAAAATATCTTTATCTAACAATCACTTCCTCATACTGTGTTCTTACCAAAAATGTCATCTCACCTTATTATGTTTTCATACTGACATACTACATTCTGTATTCTAACACTCTTCACTGGATTTATATTAGGGAATGAGGTAATCACTGAAAAATCATGCTTTTTTCCTATAATAGCATATTATATTTAATATATTCAGCTTGGTAAGTGTTTCAGATTTCAGCATAAGGTAACCAAAAAGACTTTAAATATTTGTCAAATGATGAGTTTATATTTACTTACATTGGAAGCAACCTGTTTTATAGATGTCAGTATCTTATTGATTTCAACTAAATAAAACTGATAAGCTAGACTCCGGGATGTACCAATAAAAAATATCACAACAACGGATTCAATTAAAATTCAGACTTATATTGTATGCCATGCTCATTTGCCTATTTGCACACACGTATAAAAGAATAGATTATCCTGCCAGCAACTTAATCTAATATTATCTCTAAAGTCACCAGCATAATCTGGAGTATTCTGAAGTGTCCATCATGTGATCATTATTGTAGTTGAAAGAACCGATTTGATCGTTATTAGTTTGTTGAAGATTCTACGGCCTGATACAATTGTGCTGTGCAGTATTGAGCTATTTGTGTCATCACAGTACGTAGTTTTGTATTAATATGTTAGGAAATAAGAAATGCACACGTAGATTCATTTTAAAGGTCATAATGGCATCTTTATTTCAAAGCAGGTATGTGCAATTTGGTCTTTTCCCACTATATCTTTTATGTTCCAGTTAATGAGTTTCTATAGGACTTCCATGCACCATGCTTTTTCTTTTCTGCTTTTGCCCTTTTGTCTGTAGAACATCCCTCATACATTCTCCTGAGTAATCCCTTCTCAATTTAGATGCTATTCTACCCACAGAATGTTAAGACTCTCTACCTGAGCCTGGTAATTATGGGTATGTTCAACTTAAAAAAATTATTGAGCTACTAATTTACTTTATATGGCTCCATGTATTTGTTTCATTTTATAATAAAGATATTAAAACCAAAAAACAAAGATGAAACAAAATAAAATAAAACAGTTACTGAGAATTACTAAGTACTCTGGTAACAGAGTATTTCCACTGTTGCATGTACCAGATTACATATATACGTATGTATGTATTTATTTATTTAAATTTTATTTTTATTTCTTTAAAAAAATATAATTGTAAGTATTTAAGATGTTCAATATGATGACTTGATATACATAATATTGTGGAATGATTCCCAAGATCAAGGTGATTAATATCCATCATATTTAAATGATCCACTAGTATTTCCATTTCATCCGTCAACTCCTCAAAGACTGACCATTTTAGTCGACTTTTACCTCAGTGTTTATGACAAGACCCACTGATACCAAATTCTCAGTAACTGTTTTATTTTATTTTGTTTCATCTTTGTTTTTTGGTTTTAATATCTTTATTACAAAATGAAACAAATACATGAAGCCATATAAAGTAAATTAGTAGCTCAATAGTTTTTTTAAGTTGAACATACCCATAATTACCACCCAGATTAAAAAAAAATTAAAATGATGCCAGCCACCCCAGAAGACACTCCATTTTCCCCTCCCAGACAAAACCCCCACCACCACTCCAAAATTAACAATTATAGTATCATTTCTGTGCTTTTCTTTATATTTTATTACACAGGTGTAAATCCTTAGATGGTAGTTTACTCTTGCCTATTTATTTTTAATTTGATTTTTTTTTTTTTTTTTTTTAGTTTACAGGTTTCATGTTCATTTACTTATTTTCCTTATAATTTATCTGTTCTAGGACCTGGACTATTTATAGTTTCCTACACTCTGGGTTTGCTGATTTCAAACTGTTGAAAGTCCTTCTGTTCTTCCAGTTTCCTGTATCTAGACCCAGAGGCTTCATCAGACTCCGGTTTGATTTCTGTGGTTAGCTTTTAAGTTACGATGTGCTCATTCATCAGGAGGCATGAAATTTCTAGTTTTTGCACTTTTATTTTCTTTTGGTTTTTGTTAGCAGTCATCGATGCTTACTGCCTTGACCTATTGATTTACTGAAGGTTGCAGAATGATGTTATAATTCTTTTATTACTTGGTATATTTTAAAAATAAATGGCACATTTTAATTTAACAGTTTTCTAGATAATATATTTGTTCCTTATCCTTCAAAACTGACTAATTAGGTTTTTAATAGCATTATTAGTTCTACAACTAACTACATATTGTCACCAGTCAAATGTATATATATTCATGTTTTTAAAACAAAGTGTTTAGATTATTTATTTTACAAAGTTGCTCAAGTGAGTAAGCACAATAAAATGTGTTTTTTAGTAAAAAGACAAACCAATAATTATCAATATAACCTGTTTTAGGAGCTAAACTGATTTTTTAAAAAAGAAAACCAAACTATTTACCTCCTAGAGCTGATAACTTTGCTGTTAGTTTTATCAGGATCTTCTGGGAAGCATTAATTACTTTATTTTTTCCTGCTTTTTGAGATATAATTGACATATAACTTTGTATAAGATTAAGATGTACAATGTGATGATTTTATGCATGTATACATTGCAAAATGATTACCACAGTAGAGTTAGTTAACATCTCTATCACCTCATATAATTATCTTTTTTTGTGTGTGGTGAGAATATTTAAGATCTGTTCCCTTAGTAATTTTCAAATATTTAATACAATATTATTGTCTATAGTTACCATGATGTATATTGGATCCCCAGAAATTATTCACCTTATTACTGGAAATTTGTTCTCTTTCACCAGTTTCTCCCTATTGTTCCCCCCCACAGCCCCTAGCAACCACCAGAGGGAGGGGAGGGGCAGAGAAGAGGGAGAGAGAATCTTAAGCAGGCTCCTCACAGAGTCGAGTGGGGGGCTTTAACTAATAACCCCGAGAGCATGACCTAAGCCTAAATCAAGAGTTGGACTCTGACTGAGTCACCCTGGCGCCCCGGGTTTAGCTTTTTAAGATACATATAAGCGATATCACACAGTATTTGTCTATCTTTGTCAGACTTACTTCACTTTAGCGTAATTCTTTCAAATTCTATCCATGTTGCTCCAAAAAGCAGGATTTCCTTCTTTTTTGTGAATGATAATATCCCACTGTGTGTGTGTGTGTGTGTCTCACACTTTCTTTATCCATTCATCCACTGATAGATAGTTAGGTTGCTTCCATGTTTTGGCTGCAATTGTAAATAATGTAAATAATAATAGTAAATAATGTTGCAACAAACATGGAAGTGAAGATATTTCTTTGAGATAGTGATTTCATTTCCTTCAGATATATACCAAGAAGTGGGATTGTTGGATCCTATGGTAGTTTTATTTTTAATTTTTTAAGGAACCTCCATACTGTTTTCCATAGTGGCCGTACCAATTTACATTCCCATCTATATTTTAGATAACTGATTAGATAATTAATAGATAACTGATTTTAGGTAATTGAAAATTTTAGATCATCGATTTGAGACTTTTCGCCTTTTCAAACATAAGTATTTACATTGTGTATCCTCCTCTGAGTAATTCTTTAGCTGCATCCTGCAAATTTAAACTAGTTGTATTTTCATTCTAAGTTAATTTTAAATATTTTCTAATTTTCTATGAGACTTTGTTTTGATACATTAGTTATTTAGAAGTATTTCTGTTAAATTCTCCAATATTTGGGGATTTTTCTATTGTTGATTTATACATTAATTACACTGTGGTCAGAGAACATACTTTGTATGATTTCAATCCTTTATAAAATCATGGCATTTTTCCTTTTTGGGGGAGAGGGCCCAAATTATGATCTACCTTGGTGAATATTTCATATGCACTCAAAAAAAAGATGTATTTTGCTATTGGGTGGAGTGAACTAACGTTAGTTAGTTCAATATGTTGTCTACTTATTCTATCAATTACTGAGTGAGGAGTGTTGAAATCTCCAACTGAATTGTGCATTCAATCCTATAATTTTTTGTTTCACGTTATATGGAACTCTACTGTTAGATGTGTATATGCTTATAACTTCTTGTTGAACTGACCCCTTTATTATCAGGACTTTGGGTTTTCCATCTAGTTTCTCTGTCAATTTTATGTGGAGATTGAAAAAAAAAAACTATCATTATCTTTTCAGAATCCTCAGGAAAAAGTTTTACAGGAATAAAATGACCAAGAATATTGTTAAGCCCATAAGCTGCCTTTACTGTAGTAAAGAAAAGATATCCTCTCTCACTGGGCACACATCTATGGACATGTATTTTGGTAAGCAAATAATGTGTGAATTAGAACAAGATGCTTCCTCCTATGGACACATGCAGCCCCCGGCCAGGTACACAACTTGGTGTGAAGCCAGGCTAGATTTTTGCCCCCACTCTTAATGTAGGTCCTCCTGCGCTTTGAAGAGATGAGACAGAGTTATCCGTACCCATATACAGTGGCCCTGGTAATTACTTCCAATGAATGTACTGCAAATAGTTTATGCTCCAATGTTATATTTTCTGTGACGTACCCATAATGATAATGCATGAAGTATGGAAAGGAAAACTAAAAACTCTTAGGTGGGATCAAGCATAGCATAAAAATCTCTGTGGTTGTAAATGAAATAGAAATCCATATGAGTCAGATGAATTCATGGGTGTGCAGTACTTTTAGCATCCTGTGGTAGTCAGGAAGTTACTCCTGCAGGGTCATGTGAAGTAAGTGTTTTGTTTGAGATGCTGGATGTGAGCCAAGTTAACTGCATGAACATAGGGGTTTGGTTGGCACTGGTCCCACCTCCCACCTGTGTAAGAAACCTGAAAAAGATTCTTCTAGTTGCTTTCTGTTTCCATGCATTATGGGAAGTGGTGAGCCTGGGGACAGGAGAGGAAATAAGGTAGGATCACCATCAGGTCTGAAGCTTATTCGCCCTCGGCTCAGTGACTTGATGTCTGCAATACCTATAATGTCATTGCATTGCAGAGGAGATGACACTTGTATTTTAAGATCTCATCCTGGACTGGGGATCTAAGGATTAATTTCTAGGACCTTGCAGGAGTTTACTTTCAGCCTTTTCTGCTTTCCTTCAGATATAGAGCAGAACAGGCTTACAGCTTAAGACTATTTACTATTTTACAGCTTTATTTTGGGGATAATTGGAAAGTTCTAAGTGTGTATGATATATTAAGGATGATGATGGCATTGTGTTTATGTAGGACAATGTTCCTGTTCTTAGGAGATAATATGCTGAAATATTTAATATTAAGGAATCAATGATGTCTGCAGATGATTTATCAGAAAAATAATCCATCTATCTAGTGTGTATGTATGTATGTATTTTATTTTATTTTATTTTATTTTATTTTACTATGTTATGTTAACTATCATACATTACATCATTAGTTTTTGATGTAGTGTTCTATGATTCATTGTTTGTATTTATTATCTATCTGTCATCTATCCATCATTTGTGGAGAGATGAAGAAATGTGGTGAAATATTAACATTTGATACATGGAGATGAAGGGATATGGATGTTTATTGTAATATTCTATGTAGATTTGAAAATTTTCAAAGTAAAATGAATAGGACAAACACAAGATAGGATCTCTGAGGTCTTCTGCCATACATCTTTTTGTTCCTGTCTTCTGGCCACGGCCCTGCTTTCCAGGATAATCAGGATGAAGGCCTCAGTCAATACAGTAAATTTCTCTTTCTGTTGTCTCACTGATATGATAAGCCCCAAATGACCAGGCAGCAATCTTAAATTCCAGTTTAATGTAATGGCCATTATACCCCCTGGTAAAAGTATTATCCTTGGCATCTTCACCAACAGAAGAGAATGTTCAATGAGAAGAAGAAATGCTTTACCAAAGGGTTATTTGAGGTTTTTTTTTTTTTTCTTTTTCACATTTTTTGAGCAGTGAATTCTGATCATGGGAGAAATAATACTACATATCGAATGCTGATTTAAAGCACAGATCACATCTTGAAGAACGAAGCCCTCTGCCATTTTCCTTTTCTCTTCTCCCTCTGAGACTCCTATGATGTACATATTGGTTTGTTTTATGCATGTCACTACCAGTTAGGATCCTTTGAGATCCAATGAACAGTGGAAAAGGAAGAACTTCACAGAGGAATGAGTCAAGGTGTATGGAAGATGATGGACAAAAGGAGCTATATCCAAGGAGCAGAATTGGCCTATTCAAGGAATATTCTCCCTCTTCAGGGTAAATGAGCCTCAAAATGTTTGCCTAGTATATTTCAGAATTTTACATGCCTCAATCTGCTGTTTATCCCCTATCTTTCTTAGCAACACGGTTGTTACTCCTATTTCTCCACTTTACATTGGATGTGTATGGGTGAAATAACAATGTCTTTTTAGTTCATAGGTTTCAACTCAAGAGGAGCCACTTCTGACTGTAATGTGGACAGCCATGAATCATTTCCTAATGGAGAGACTGCCACGACTCATCCAGCGCTCCTGCTCCTCAAACTTGATGAAGTGACTGGATGAGACTTGTGTGTTGTCTCCATTGAGTGTACTTTGAATGCGAGAAGGAGAATGTTCCAAATATCAGTGACCAGAAGGTTAAACTGTGGTAATTTCTGGAGACACTTACAATTATATTCCAGTTCTCCTTCTTTAGAGTATGTATTAGGATCAGACTTGCCTTTCTACATGAGTGGAAATGACATGTATCTTTTAGGAGCTACTGAATTATTCACTACCATCCCATTCTTCTACCACAGTCGTTATGCAGGCAAGTACTGAGGTGGAGCCTCTATCAGACTGGATCTTTAATGATATGGATTATTTAGTATAAGCAAGAAATAAATGTGTGTGATGTTAAGACATTGAGGGTTGATTTTTTTTAACTGTATCTAAAACGGGGCTACACTGGCATTGATGCTACCTAAAAGTGAATCTGGCCTCAAAGAGGTACCTACAAATAGAGTCCTTAGAAACACAGAAGGTATGGTAAAGGAGCTGGTGGTGAGCATTGAATCCATTTAAAAAAACAGAACCAAGAGTATATACTGTTGGAATTATGGCTTAAAAAGAGAAAAGTAAATATTTGAAGCCTTGATAATATAAAAATGAAAATATAATTAAAAAGTTTCATGAGATAAAGGAATAGTAACAGTCTTAAAATCTTAATATTTTGTAACAGGAAGTGAAATAATAATATATAAATTAAAATGTTAAAATGACTCTAACTTCATAAAGAGGACATCTTTTGTGCTGAAAGAAGACTTATTAAAGTTTGGAAGTTTCTTTGTTTTTAATTCAGTTCCTCTTTGGTTAATTTAAATAAAATAAAATTTACTTTAATTTTAACTATCACGGCAAATATAATATTTTGTAGGTTTTACAAAACCATGTCCATCCATCCATCCACCTATCCACCCATCCACTCATCTGCTATCCATTCACCTATCATTCTTTTTCCTTCTATTTAGTATGGGTGTAGTGTGGATATAGGCCTGAAGTGCTATTTATAGCAAGGTAATTATAGTAATTTATGGGCATTTTCATATATCTTATGAAAAAAAAAAGACAAATTTCTTGGCCTCTGTATTTCAGGTACCCTATTTAGATAACATGAATCAAAAAGTTCCTATTATGTTTCAGTTTCTAATAAAATTCTTTTCACCTCAGTAATTTTGACATACTAAAAAAAAGACTTTGAGGGGAAGTAACAGGATCTGTTGGATAGTGCTCAAATCTAGCGTTTTACTTGTTCAATAGAATACATGGAAATAATCTAAGAAGAGAGTGGGGTGAATGCCCATATTTGCCTGAAGTCACATAGTAACTCAGAGCTTGAAAATAACTGCTCTGTAAGGCTTCATGTTCTCTTCACTTCACACCTAATTTATCAATGAATACATCCGTATTGGATTTAGGAAATCAAATTATTACTAGTCTGGTGATTAAACTGCCCTATCCATCTGCTAGTATATTATCATTATTACTTGAACCTAGCTCCATGATAACAGACATTATAAATCACTTCCACTAAATTTGGGCAATGAGTGTATAAAATCTTTTAGAAAAAAATTGAATGCTTGAATCAGATTTTTTTCTGTATTAAAATTAAGACAAAATACAAAATACAATATAATTCAGTTGAAATAAAAGTAGATTTTCCGAAATGGTAGTGTCTAATGATGTGTCCAATTTTAGCCGTGCTTTTTCTTGGATGATCTTCTGGTTGAGATTGAATCCAGAGAGATTTCTGGCCTAATGTACAGCCATGCACGTGTGAGGCTGTGATGTTTGTTTAAATAATGTGGCTTATTTTATGCCCAGAATAATCATAGTACTTTAAGTGCACTTGTAACGCTTTTTTATTCAGTGAGAATCTTTTTGTTCTTTTAGAATACACTGTTTATTCTTGAAGTCACAGAACAACAATTGTGGTTATCTTCTAAAATCCCTTGATTTCTGTGTTATTTGCATGATATGCTAAGAACATCCATGTAACTGAAATCAAGAAGATATGGAAAGTTGTATGACAACCTTATTATTTGCTTGCTCTAGCATGGTTAAAAATTGAAGAGCAGTCTAGTTGTGTAAGTAGTCTTTCCACTTTCTTATTACTATGAACTGAACAAATGCTTTCAGTATTTTTAAAAATATCTATCCATTTAGTAAATATTATTTGAATGCCTCCTGTTTATACAAGGTACTCAGGAGGTGCCATAGATAGGTGGTCTCTCAAAGCGTTTGACATTTAGCGATGTTCTTCCATATAAATCACACAAACATGTTTGCTAAGAGGATTCATAGTCTTCTGTATCTGCTTTCATGGCACTTATTCATTCTTCACTAGGTGCCCACCTTTACCGCTGGGCTTTAATGTGGGTGCCCCGTGTGGGTAGGAGCAGAGTCTCTTTTGTTGATGTCTGTATCCCCAGTGCCTAACACAGTGATAGCCACGTCACTGGCATGCTAGCTATGTATTTTTGACTGACTTATGCAGATTATGGGAACTATTATGGGAGAAGTACAACCAAAAGGAAGGCTATTAATGAAGTATAAATTACTATGTAGAATCTGTCCTAGTTTGGGGAAGTGGTTCAGATTAAATGCACTGAAACTGGGAGAGAAGGGGTAGGCCCAAAGGAATAGCATGTTCAATGTTTTGAGGCAACTGAGGAATGAGTGTTTATGAAACAGTGAAGTGCTCAATTCCACTAGATCACAAGTTAGATGTCAGGAAGTCATGCAAGGAGGCTAGTCGGCATTGGAAAGAACACCGGAGTCAGATTATTAGAATCTAATGTGCAAGCCTAAGAAATGTCTAATTTTTATTTAATAAGATGCTGAGGAATTTTAGTAAGTCATTTAGGTTAAATAATTAAAATAAATTACATTTTAGTTGCACATCCATAATCTCAATTTTCTAAAAAAAAAATTTAAGAGCAAAAAGGTGTTTTAAGGGCAGAAACTATACATTTTAATGGTTTAATCACAGTAACTGACATAGTCCCTAGTGCCTTTCAGGTGTTCGGCACGTGTTTTTGATTAGATGGTCATTTGAATTTGTTAAGTGAAATAATATTCTATAAGATGTGAGTGATTCTTGATTTGGACTATAGATAGATAATAGGTAGGTAACTAGATAGGTAGATATGAAGACAAACACTTAAGGGTAGATAGATGGATAAATACAAACATATATGCACACATAAACACTCAAACACAAAAACCTATATACACACCTAACCCCACTCACATAGACTCCTACACACATACAAAGGCATACCTAGAGACAGATCCACAAAAGTACACATATTTTCATACAAATACATATCCAAGTACACAATCACAAGCACACACATACAGACATTCACATCTGTTTGTGAGAAACAATAGATAAAATAGGATTTTGTTATAGGAAAGATAAAACTCATGGAATTATCAGGGAAAATGGTATCAGAAGAGCAAATGACATATGGAAGAGGATTTCAAAGAACAAATTAAAGAATAAAGTTTAGTCTCCGTGAAGGACTCAGTACCCTCTAAGTAGATTATCACACTGTAGGCAGATTTCCCAAACCCATACTGAACATTGCCAAATACTTACTTGCCCATCAAATATTATCTACATGAGCATCTGAGTCTGAGGATGGATCACATATCATATTCACCAAATTTGGCAAATATTCTGGCTTTAAAATCTTTAGAGCAAGTGTTTTGACCTGAAGTGTTGGGGTCGACTCGCTAAGGTTTAACTGGTTTTGCCCACTCTGGATCTCAGAATTTGTAATTTGTGATAGTTCAAGGGATTCATCTAATCTGGTTAGCCATTTGTGACAATACTGGGAAAGGTTATTTAGAATTATACTTCATGAACATATTAAAAGGATTAACTAAGAGTGATACTGCCAACATTTAAAAAACATTATTGTTCATTTAAACGTAAATGTATACAATCAATTTTATAGTGATGCATAAAATATTTAAAGTTTCTGTGTCTTTTCACTAAGAAGGGTAAAAACTCTTCCCCTGTTTTAGGTAGAGTTTTGCTTAGGTGGGATGCAGGAGAGAACACCTGAGGTCAGATTATTAGGATTTGATGTGCAGGGTAGGTTGGATGGCAATTTTTCTTAGTTTTTCCTCATTTGAAGATACTTTGATTTTTGCTAGCATCCTGCAAGATATTTCACTTGATATAGAATTTTGGATTGTTAGCGTAACCAGCAACAGTAATTTCTTTCAGCTCTTGAAAAATGCGTCACTGCCTTCTGACTTCCATAGCTTCTGATAAGAAATCCAGTATAATTCAGATTGTTTTTTGCCTATAAATAACACGCGCTTTTCCCTTCACTGCTTTCAAGATTTTTCTTTGTCTCTATTTTTAGAAGTTTGAATAGGATGTGTCTTGGTGTGGGTTTCTTTGGGTTTATTCTGATTCACTCAACTCTGTGACTATATAGGTTTACTTCTCTGTCAAGTGTGGAAATCTTTCTGCCGTATTTCTTCGAGTACTTTTCAGTCCCTTCCTCTTTATCCTCTTCTTCTGGGACTCTAATGACACAAATGTTAGACTTTTGATTTACTCCCACAGGTCCCTGAAACTCTGTTATTATTATTATTAATTATTTTATTATTTAGCCTACTTTCTCTCCACTGTTCAGATTTGCTAATTTCTATTTTCTAACTTCAAGTTCACTGATTACTTCATCATCCCACTTCATTTTGTCTTTGAGCCCATCATGGCGTCTTTTTTATTTCAGTCATTATATAGTTCTGTTCTATCAGTCTTCTTTATATTTTCTATTTCTTTGCTGAGTTTTTATATTTTTTAATTGGTTTACATGTGTTCATAACTGCTTGTCAAAGCAATTTTATGACGGCTGTTTTACTCTTCTCAGACCTTTGTGGCTTCATTACCTGTAGGTGCAGGTGAAAGTCTTAACTCTCCACTAGGCCTCTTCTGACCCCAACCCGGCAGATGGATGGAGGGACACTCCGTTACTATGAGGCAGAGTGGATGTTTAGGATCCTCATTCTGCCTTTGCTGGTGCAGATGGGGATTAGGCCACCATTTTTCCTGTGGTGTTTGGCTTGAATAGAGCATTATTGTCTAAAAGTGTTTATCTTGCTAGGCTGCCCATCTTGGTTTTTTGATTAGAGAGAGCAGGCTCTTTCTGTGGATTTTTTTTTTTTTTTTTTTTTGCGGGGGGGTCTGTCTGTTGGCATTTCTGGATTACCAGCTTCTTTAACTCCAAGTCTGAGATATGAGGCAAACAAAACTAAACTAAACCCAGGGAACTCACCATTATTTCATCCCTTGGGTCCCAATGCACCTAGCTGTCCTGCCTTCTTTTCCCCATTTCTCAGTCTTCTTATGTTTGGTTTTGATAATAATGCTAGGTGTTTAGATGTACATAGTGGAAGGAATAGGGAAAAGTATGACTTCCTACATAATGGATTTTGAGGAAATGCTTTGAGATGGATTTACAGAAAATGAGGCTGAAAATTTACTCAATAATGGTCTTCCAGTCAATTCAAACTCTGTGTGGAGACTGATCATCATTCGCATTCATCTTCATTAAGAATGATCAAAAAACAGATAGAGAGCCATAGATCAGATAATACAATTATCTAACCCATTTCCTTAAGAGAACTTTCTTTAATAGTCTTTCTTGGGGCAGTTCTTTAAAACAGAACAGGTTTACATTGGATTCTGCTAAAAGACAATGTTGTAACTTGAGGGAATCTTATGAGATGCCTTTCAAGTTTTTATTTACATAGATAATAATGTGGCTCCTAACATGTTATAAAAGTTAAATAGGCATTTAGTTGTTTCACTAACGATCTATGTAGGTAACATTTCCTTTCAAAGTAATAGTTTTAAAGGCAATTTTGAGCTTGTTTTATTTCCTTACATTTCTTTCAAAGAGTAAATTATTTCAGCCCTAGAATAGAAATGCTTAATCTCCCGAGACTCCTCTGATGAATAGCCAAAGGGATAATTTCTTGGCTACATGGATTTCAACATAAATTTTAGCAAAATCATAGATATCCAAATGTGGATTCTGGCAATTTGGGATGTATCATCAATATGAGAAATTCCCAGGGGGACTCTGGAACTCTCATGCAATTACTAGGTTACCCCAGTAAACATGGGAGGCAGAGTTTTTCAATAGTCAAAACAAACTATGATCCATGTAACATATTTTGTATAGTAAGTAATACAAGCATAATATAAAACAGGTGACTAACATTGCTTTACTGTTTAAATATACCATATGTGATAAAATATAGCCAAATGGTAATTTAATTATTTCCATGAAAATACAGATAAATTCCAGCATTTAAAAAGCATATGACCTCCGATTTTCCCCCCTTCATTTTCCCGTTCCTACTATCTTCTTCTTTTTTTTTTTTTTTTAACATATAATGTATTCCTTGTTTTGGAGGGGGAGATGAACCATGAGAGACTATGGACTCTGAGAAACAAACTGAGGGTTCTAGAGGGGAGAGCGTGGGGGGATGGGTTAGCCTGGTGATGGGTATTAAAGAGGGCACGTATTGAATGGAGCACTGGGTGTTATACGCAATGAATTATGGAACACTACATCAAAAACTGATGATGTAATATTTGGTGATTAACATAACATAATAAAATAAAATTTAAAAAAAAGCATATGACCTACTGTGTTGTGACTTTAAGTCTATACATGTGATTATTATTGTGGTGAACTTTTCAGTTCATAATATGTAATCAGTTATGACAAAATAAGTTAATATTCAAATATTCTGGGGAAAAAATGTCCTTTTTATGTGAAGAAACTAGTTATCCAAAAAAATATTTTCAAGAAATATGTTCTGCCATGTTGAGCTGAGTATATTGGTACTCAGTTGTTGGGAACATGAGGCTTATGGACCAGATCCAACCCTTTGGTACACCTTGAGCTGCTTCTCTAATCCACGTTATAGATTATGCCCCTATCCAAGACTGGCCCTTGGATAATGCACGTTGTGGAAACCAGATGAGAAAATATATTTGAATAACTGGAAAATGTAAAGTATTTACTCTGATATTGGATCAGTAGCATTAATTTTCTTTACTATAGAGAAAGTTTAAATAATTAGATCGGGTAGCTGAGACATGTGTAAGTGATAAATACAATGATGGAATTAATAAAGCCTCTGGTCTTGATCTGTTTTGGGCATCTCCTCCCAGGACATATCCATCTATGTAAGATACTGTTGGCGTAAATCAGTATCCACAATTGTAATATTATCTTCCTTAAAATCTTCTTCCAGTACCAATGTATATTTTCACTTTACCTTGTTAGCTTGGCCTTGACAGTGCATATTGTTAAGTGAACAAAACAGTGTGAACTTTTGGGACTTCATCAAGATAAAAAGCTTCTGCACAGCAAAGGAACAGTTAACAAAACTAAGAGGCAGCTCATGGACTGGGAGAAGATATTTGCAAATGACATTACAGATAAAGGGCTGATATCCAAGATCTATAAAGAACTTCTCAAACTCAACACTCAAAAAACTAATAACCCAGTCAAAAAATGGGCAGAAGACATGAACAAACACTTATCCAAAAAAGACATACAAATGGGTAACAGACACATGAAAAAATGCTCAACATCACCAGCCATCAGGGAAATACAAATCAAAACCACAATGAGATACCACCTTACACCAGTTAGAATGATGAAAATTAACAAAACAGGAAACAACAGATGTTGGTGAGGATGTGGAGAAAGGGGAACCCTCCTACACTGTTGGTGGGAATGCAAACTGATACAGCCACTCTGGAAAAGAGTATGGAGGTTCCTCAAGATGTTAAGAATAGAGTTACCCTTCAGCCCAGCAATTGCACTACTAGGTATTTACCCCAAAGATACAGATGTAGTGAAAAGAAGGGGCACGTGCACCCCAATGTCCACAATAGCCGAACTCTGGAAGGAGCTGAGATGTCCTTCAACAGATGAATGGATAAAAAAGATGTGGTTCATATACACAATGGAATATTATTCAGCCATCAGAAAGGATGAATACCCCCTCCACATCAACATGGATGGAACAGAGGGGATTATGCTAAGTCAAGCAGAGAAAACAATTACCATATGGTTTCACGCATACGCAGAACATAAGCAATAGCATGGAGGACCATAGGGGAAGGGAGGGAAATACAAAGGGGGAGAAATCAGAGAGGGAGATGAACCATGAGAGACTATGGACCCCGAGAAACAACCTGGGGGTTTCAGAGGGGAGGAGGGTGGGGGAGGGGGTAACAGTGATGGGTATTAAGGAGGGCATGTGCTGTGATGAGCCCTGGATATTATACGTAACTAATGAATCATTGAACACTACATCAAGAACTAATTATGTACTATACAGTGGCTAACTGAACATAATTAAAAAAAAACAGTATGAAAGGCTCATACTGTACAATTCCAACTATTTGACATTCTGGATAAGGTGATATACTACAGAGACAGTAAATAGGTCAGTGGTTGGCAGAAGTTCAGATGGAATGGAAAGAGGGATGAATAGGCAGAGCACAGAGATTTTTTAGAGCAGTGAAACTACTCTGATATTTTAATGACATTATGTTTTTGTCAAAACCCATAGAGCAGTACAACACAAAGAATAAGAAAATGTGAACTCTGGCTTTTGGTTAATAATAACGTATTAATGTTGGTTCAGCAATTGTGATAAAAGTATCACTCTAAAGCAAGGTGTTAGTAAAGGGAAATGGTGTTTAAGAGGGAGGAGATATATGGGAACTCTGTATACCTGTACAAGTTTTTGGCATACGTAAAACTGTTCTGAAAAATAGAGTCTATTAATTTAAAAAAATGCAAACACCAAACTGAGTGAAGTGGTAGTGTGTAGTGTGTAATATGTAAACTTTTTATTAACTTTCCTACTTTGAGACCTGCGTCACCCCTCCTTCCTGACTTCATCTGTTTGGTATCTTAGTCTCAGGAGTGAAAGTCCTCCTTACTATCCCCAACCTCATGAACACACAGAGAAAAGAAGCTAAAAGCCCCAACTGTTCTTGCAGCAGATTTTTGTAATCAAGCTCTTGCTTTTCCACCTTAACACTGCTTCCTACAGACCTTGAAACTGAAGCTATTTGTAATTCTATGTAAATTTGCTCACTGTTCTTTAGTATCCTCCTGTCCAGAGAGTTTGAATGAAACTTCTTCTATTCTGTAACTTCACTTACTATTCTATTTATTTTCCATCTTCAAAAATTTGTTGTAATATCTTGTCCACTTTTGTCTCTTCTTTTTGTCTTTGTTAGTTTAAACATTGATAAATTGCTTTTTTAAGGACCTGGGCACATCTTCATTTTAGAGAAGCTTCAGGGGTGAGAAGGAATAAGCATATAGAGCCAAACAACCATGTTTAACTAAAATTATAGATGGCTTTCTGGTCCTTTCCCTCTGCTTTTTTTGTTTTTGTTTTTTCATAGTCCTCATCTTTTTCTTTCTCTGAACACAACCACTATTAAGTAAAGTTAAACATCATCTTTGTCAATACACTGCATAGTAATATGAACTACTTTAAATTGAATAATGAATGTTTTTGGCAACAAATGAATTCAACTGAATCAGGAGACAGTGTTGGATGTAATTATTTAATTAATGGAAATGAAGTATTGCAATATTGGGGGACTTGAATATATGTTGAAGGATACTGTGGATAAGAACTATGGCTCATAGCCAACTGAGAGCAATTCACATTTTGAATAATGAAATGATGAATTTTCATTTCTTTTTTTCTTTTTTTCATTCTCTAAGCTTTGCATCCTGATTGAAGCAAAGACATCTGTCTTTTCCCAGATAGCAACTTTGGTTGCTGTGGCAACATGTTGACTTAAAATAAAGGTGGCTCATTTCCAAATCACTTTTCTTCTTTTTCTTCACAAAAACAGAACACATTGGCAAAAAAAGAAGAAGAAGAAGAAGAAGAGAAGAAGAAGAAGAAGAAGAAGAAGAAGAAGAAGAAGAAGAAGAAGAAGAAGAAGAAGAAG
>NW_023270316.1:27252216-27252555 GCF_011800145.1 Mirounga leonina | reverse complement strand
AGAAGAAGAAGAAGAAGAAGAAGAAGAAGAAGAAGAAGAAGAAGAAGGAGAAAGAAGAAAGAAGAAGGAGAAGGAGAAAAAGAAAAAGAAAAAAAAAAAGCTCTACTGGAATCTTTATAATCAATAAACCTGTTGTTTGCTGAAGGATTATATCCCCAAACTTGCATGTTAAGCAGGTGAATAAGTGTATATTTGGTCTTCATATACTTTTACACTATGAAAAACTGAACAACCTCATTTTAAACAAACTTTTCTTCCTCCCTCCCTCCTTTCCTCCCTTCCCTTTCTCCTCCCTTCCTTCCTTCCTTCCTTCCTTCCTTCCTTCCTTCCTTCCTTCCT
>NW_023270316.1:26981644-27252206 GCF_011800145.1 Mirounga leonina | reverse complement strand
CCTTCCTTCCTTCCTTCCTTCCTTCCTTCCTTCCTTCCTTCCTTCCTTCCTCTCTCTCTCTCTCTTTTAAATTGGGATAGTAAGGACCTGGGTACATGTAGAAGGAGGAGAGGCAAAGGTAGTGAAAGAAACTCTTCAAAGGCTTTTGCTAAAGCACAGCCTGGTTGCTAGGGCTTGAAAAGATTGTTATTTGTAGCTAACACAAAGTTATTCCAAAATGCACTCAGCCTTAGAAGCAAACAAGTACTAAATTTCTTAAGAGAGGCATGGTTTAAATCTCCCAGCATATGAAAATAATATTTTGACACTTCAGGATGCACCTATATTTGTGCATTAAATTTCATGAAACATTGGGGGTGGTGGAAAGGAGGTTTTTAAAAAAATTCCTTAAGTTGAGGACACACATCTTTAAAACCTCATCTGTTCAAAAACATTTGAATTTTTACAGAATTTATTTCTAAAATGTCATTTTCTTTTGAGTCTTGTTGTAAAGTTGGGTTTGTCAACAAGACTACATGACAAGAAAATAAATGTGTTATTCTAATTTAGTTTTATTTAGTGACTTTCTTCCAAACCCAGAGCCTTATAATTTATTTCTTTTCCATTTATTCCATTTATTTATAAATGAGTAAATGATATTTTATGGGTGATCCATAAATATGCACTTCTTTTAATATAAATTATTTAAATTGATTATATAATCACTTTTCTATAGAACCAGGCAGAAGAAATTCACATAGAATCAGCAATTTTAACATAAATTCAGTAAGCACAGGAGATAAAAGTGATGTTAACACATGAATACTACAAAGCAATCCTGAGTAGTGAGTGGGAAGGGGAGTAGAGAAATGCTTTCACGGGCTTCTGTGAAGAATGAGAGTCTTAACAATGCTATACTTTGGTTAATTTTTAGTTTGGTGAATTTTATGGGACAGAAAAAGCCTAGGATCACCTGGGTAGTTCAATCGGTTAAGCATCCAACTCTTGGTTTTGGCTCAGGTCATGATCTCAAGGTTGTGAGATAGAGCCCCACACTGGGCTCCATGTTCAGCCCAGAGTTGGCTTGGGATTCTCTCCCTCTTCCTCTCCCTCCTTCTCTGCCCCTCCCCCAGCTCATGGTCTCTATCATAAATAAATAAATAAATAAATAAATAAATAAAATCTTAAAAAAGGAAGAAAAAGCCTAGATATTCACTGTTGATAAAACAGAGATTGGAATATTTTGGGGGAAGTTAGCCATAGTACTAACTGACTAATAAAGCCAATTGATTAATACTACTCAAAATAGATCCCAACTTCTTTTAGTGTCTATTTAGGCATTCTTTGAGTCAGAAAGACATACCTATTAAAGATGCAAACTGCAGATGAACTTACATAGATGACTAATATCTTTCCTCACCCTCCCAAATATCTGAATGTCCTCAAGTTCTTAGATAAGGAACCAGTAGAAAACCAGAATCCTGAACTAGTGGGCATAGAAAAAAGAAAAGATGTTTATGGAATGAAAAAAATGAAGGCACATATTCAAAATTAACTCTCTTGACCTTGTTAGGTTCACAGACACAATCCCTAGAGGTGTTCAGTTTTGAACAGAACTGGACCCTGAAGACCCTATGGAATAATAAGCTTCTTCCCCCCAGCAACACTGCCATTAGAGTATTTCTCTCATCACCTCTATTGAAACAAAGCAAAAGAAAACAAAAAAATGGGGCATGTGACTTAATATTGTTGTTACTTAAAGCACACAGGACAATTTATGTTTTCATAGAATACTCAAGTAGAATTACTTTTTTAAAGATTTATTTATTTATTTATTTATTTATTTATTTATTTATTTATTTTAGGGAGAGAGCCCACACATGAGCGGGAGGACGAGCAGAGGGAGCAAGAGGAGAGAAGTAGCCTCAGTGCTGAGCTTGGAGCCCCATGAAGGGCTGGATCTCAGGACCCCAAGATCATGACCTGAGCCAAAACCAAGAGTTGAATACTTAACCAACTGAGCCACCCAGACATTCCAAAGGAGAATTAATTTTTATAAAAATAGTTATTTGCAATAATAATATAAATAATTGTTGATCATTTACTCTGGGCCAATCACTGTGCTGAGCATTTAAAAAAAATTCTCATTTTGATTTTCTCAGTGGCCCAAGATGTTGGTCATCTTTCAGGTGAGAATATTGGAGCTTATGGAAGTTGGTTAAGTGTACACAGCTAGGATAAGTGGTAGAAACAAGATCCAAACAGAGATTTAACTCAAAGGTAAGTTCTGAACTACCATGCAGCATTGCCTTTTTGCACTGAAGACTTGAGGCTGTGAAGAATTTAACTCAACTCATTTCTTTATGTAGTCAAAAGTTAAAATTTCAGATAAATCAAAAATTTTACTGTAAATGGGAATTCACTGCATAATTGTTTGCCTATCAGGAATAGTTCAATAGCTAAATCATTTCTATTAGTTTCTAAAATTAAAGAGCGGTCCATTCTTTAAAAGATCCATTTATCTTTTGAAATATTACTTAAATATCAGGCCAGTCTGTCAGTTATGGTTAATTAAGAATAAAACTAAATTCAAAATTACACAGACATAGTCTGTTGATTTAATGAAACAACTTCCTGATACTTTACTGAGTGAGGGCAACAAAACTGAAGTGTTTGGCCAATTTCTTCAGTGTCATTTAAGCTGTCTTGTTATGATAATTTTGGAGTGAATGTGAAACTCATGTATTTGGTTCTATGTAAATCAAAGTATAAATTTAGTACATGACTTGTTCCCTTTTCACCATGCTTATACTTGACATGAAAAGGAAATGATTTATGGTTAACTTTTTAAAAAATCAGTTTTCTTGATATTTTGTTATCCTGTGGACACCACCATGACCAGGAGAGCATACGTTTTCCAACACAAAAACACTCAAAGCCAAGGGAGGGGAGAAGGAGTTAGTCACAGCCCTCAGGTGCAACAGCTGCAGACTGAGTTGGCATCATTAATGCACTTTGGAATATCTGATTTTTAAAGTAGTTCTAACATGTTTTGTACACAATGAATATATTTGAGTAATTGATTTGGATAGGCCAGAATTCAAACTTTACGGTAAGACTTATAGTTCAAGTATAATAGCTATTACTTCTTTGAAAAAATATTACAATACAAGAAAAGACTATGGTTTCGATATTAATTTAGCTACTTTGACATCACTATTCATCTTCATCAACGGATAATTATGGTTCTTGGCGCCACTATATTCAATTAGGATTCAATCTTGATTTTGTGAGTGTTACTTTTCATGAAATAAGTAGACTGTTATAAATAGCTGTTTTTTAATATAAGTGGCATATCAAGAAAAGAAAATGATGTAATTATAGACACTTAGGACATTTTAAATCTGTTTTTTGCAATTGAATGCACTTATTCCTCTTTGAATCCATTACCTTTGAAGTCACTTAAATAGTTCTATGCTTTTTTCTTATTCTTTTTCTATTGTAGTATCTAAAAAATGATAATAACCAGATCAAATTCTTTTGTAATGCCAAGCATAAATTAAACGAATATATAATTATGAAATTAATTTATTACTCGGTTTCAGACACATTTACCTGAATAGAGATTTTTAGAATTTTTTTTTTTTTAAAGATTTTATTTATTTATTTGAGCCAGAGAGAATGAGAGAGAGAGAGAGAGCACATGAGAGGGGGGAGGGTCAGAGGGAGAAGCAGGCTCCCTGCCCGATGCGGGACTCGATCCCGGGACTCCAGGATCATGACCTGAGCCGAAGGCAGTCGCTTAACCAACTGAGCCACCCAGGCGCCCCGAGATTTCTAGAAATTTTTAACGCATCTATTATTTTGGGAATTTTACTGTGACTAAATTTCCAGGTTTGAGCATTTAAGTTTTCTTATTTAAGATGTTCTTGTCCTTCCTCTCTGCAGCTGCACACGGAATTAATGTGTCAGTCAAGTTCATAAGTCCCACGATGGAAAGAATTGGATTTTTAAGATATCATTTCCTTTATGCCAGTAGTTCTCAACCAGGGGCAAGGTTTCTACCCAAGGGGCATTTAGCAATGTCTGGAGGCATCGTTAGTTGCCACTAATATTGTGGGGAGAGATGCTGCCGGCATCCTGGGTAGGGGCTGGGATGCTGCTAACCCTCGTACGATGCACAGAACAGTCCTACATCAAAAAATTATCCAGTTCAAATGTTAATAGTGTCACTGTTGAAAAATCTATTATATGTAATAGCTTTGTAGAGAGTATGATTTTTAGTTCTACAATTTGGTAAAAATTTGGTAAAATTAATCTTATCATGAGTGGTATGTTGTGGAATACATAAACCTTAAAAGCCTCAAAAAGGGCACTTTCACGAGGAAAGAAAATCAATAAGCGGAAATAACAAACATGAAGTAGTTTGATTCTAATAAGTTGGGATCAAAGCTTTCAGATGCTCTTTAGGACAAATCTTGGCTGTCTCTACACAACTGAAAACTAAGCATATTTAATTGCAAGAGTTTGAACCCTGTGGCAGGTAGAGTAGATGAGAATGAGCAGAGTCCACTTGAGAGGGATGCATGTTGAACAAGGTTTTAACATTTTCTATGGGAAGTGAGGTTTTGATTAAGGCAAGGAGGAGATGTGAACACGAGGAAAAGATTGAACATATAGATGAAAGCTATTTAAAATGGAAGTAGGCTTGGGAGGGCAGATGGGCATTGTTGGGAGAGAGGTTTTCCGTGGAGGGAGAATCAGGGCACATAGTTTATTTGGGGATGGTCTTCTCGTGCTATTTAGGGTGAGGCTCCAAGGACTAAAGAGGTTTCGATATTTCATAACTCAATAGTGCCAATAGGAACAAAACATAAATTACTTGGATCTTCAGCATTATATATAATATTAGCTTTTAAAAATTAGCTCAGTCTTCTAATTGAGGAATTCAGCTCAGAGTGGGAGATAAGAGTAAATAAATGACATTTTGGCACGTGGCTTAGCCTGAAAGAGATAAGGGGCATATCTGATTGTGTTTGAAAATATGAAAGATTTAATGCAAAAACATATAGTTCATTAGTACATTTCTTGTATAGGTTGGCTTCATAAATTTTATACCACTAATGGATGCAGAGCAGCTTAAGGATGCTGGAAAAAAATACAATTTGGGGGTATTGTTTAAAACTAAAACTGATGACGCTTTTATGGGCCAGATGAAATTGTTGGGAAGAGTTCTCCCTAAATTGTTGAAGGGAATTTGAGACATTTATCTCTTGCTGGAGTCATTGAAGCCTTTGGTAATTGGGAATGGGGGTAGGGGAGAGGTCTATTTTAGAAATTAAATTGGAGATAAGGAAGAAAAAGGAGCAGGGGAGATTTCACCTTGATTAACAAACTTTAGTTTTTTCTTAGCTTAGGGTCAAATGGATGATTTAGTTCCATTTAACTATATTCTTTGGATAAGACACTAAATGTGTGATATAGGGGTTTTTCTAAAACATACATTTATTCATACCAGAAAGAAAAGTACAATTATTTTTGTAATGTAAATACAAAACTTCTAAAATGAACTAACAAATAGTTGGGAAGTTTTAAAGAACACTCATTATCTGTCCACCATATTTTAAAACTGCTAACATAATAGTTGTTGCAGTGATACAATTATATTTCCGTGTTTGCTGATTCATTTGTTCTTGGGGAAAAATCTATGCTAAGTGCAACGTTCAATATAAAACAGATTAGCTTTCGGATGTTGTTTTTACCCTGTAAGGAGTAGGCAAATGATATAATGTCTAAGGTGGGCTGGGTTCCAGGAATCTACAGGGAAAGGCGGGGACCGTGGTGAAATGAAAAGCACATGTTGTGGCTAAAGGTGACACCATTTACTCAATGTCTGTAGATGTTGCTGTCTGTAAATAAGGAACTGGTGTGACCAATCTGATTTTTCAAGCAAGCTAAAAATCAAGATTTTTAAATGTGATAGTTCCTTATATTTTTTAAGTTGGAAATGATGGAAAACAAGTACAGATTTCTCATTTTTTCCCCTTTATGTAAGAAATAAGCATTTCTAAGAGGCAAAATTTTATATCGTCTTTCCTATTGTCGAATCAGATTATGCAGATCTTTCTTGCCTTACGAGGGGGTTATGTCCCAATAAATCCATCATATTGAAAATATCGTAAGTTATCAACTATACTTAAATTAAAAAATATAGAAGTTGAAAATGTATTTAATATATCTAGCTTACCCAACATCATAGCTTAGCCTAGCCTACCTTAAATGTGCTCAGAACGCTTACATTAGCCTACAATAATGGGCAGCATTATCTAACACGAAGCCTATTTTATAATAAAGTGTTGGGTATCTCATGCAATTTACTAGTGTACTGAAAGTGAAAAACAGAACAGTTGTACATGTATTGGTTGTTTACCCTCACGATTGTGTGCCTAACTGGGAGCTGTAACTGCCACTATTATGAGACAGGATCATGACACCTATCTCTAGCTGGGGAAAAGATCCAAATTAAAAATTCAAGGTATGAATTCTACTGAATGCATATTGCTTTCACACCATTGTAAAGTCGAAAAAATTTTAAGCTGAACCATCATAAGTTGGAGTTTGTCTGTACATTGTTTTGCAATCCATAATGTCTGCTCTTCCCAATTAAAATATCATTTTTCTGAAATCATAAACAGTATATGTTTGTAAAATATACTTAAGTGCTATGAACTATGCTTAAATGTTCCTGGGTTAGAAAGTATAGCGTATAAATACTGCATATAGTAACATGTTCATGATGGCGATACCTGAATTAATTTCAAAATTTGTTGGGGCGCCTGGGTGGCTCAGTTGTTAACCGTCTGCCTTCAGCTCAGGTCATGATCCCAGGGTCCTGGGATCGAGCCCCGCATCTGGCTCCCTGTTCCGCGGGAAGCCTGCTTCTTCCTCTACCAGTCCCCTTGCTTGTGTTCCCTCTCTGGCTATGTCTCTCTCTGTCAAATAAATAAATAAAATCTTAAAAAATTTTTTTTAAATTTGTCAATGATGATATACTAGAATTTCATTCATTTAATATTTTAAAGTAGTACTTCAGTTCTACATTGATTAAAAGTATGCCAGGGGGATATTTCCAACTTTAATAAAAGGGATGAAAACATATTTACCCTTTTCTTTCTAAACTCACCCTTGCAAAAAGGAGAACAAGAAAAAACCACAAATGACATTTTTGTTTTAATTTGTCAAAAATCTGTTATCTCCCCCAAATTTATGAAAATGGAAATCAGAAAAGGAATAGCAAATGATTCAGCAAAGTCAGGGAGGGTCAGAATTAAATACTTACAGAGAGAGAATCAAACCAGTGGCTGCTTCACTTCAGAACCTTAGAAAATAAAATAATAAACATAATGGGCTTTGGAATATAAGGTTACCGAGCGAAGGTCTGAAACAGGTGAATTGTTTGAAAGTTTATATTAGAAGCAGTTAGACCTCCCAGCTCACACCTTTACCATGTGCACTGAGTTTGCTACCACTCCTTCCTTAGGAAAGACCATGTCTCTTTTCTAGGGAAACTTCATTTGGAATACTACAAACTCCATTTCTTCAGATCCAGAAAAAGGTAGACATAAAGGTTCAAGTGAAAATAAGGACATACCTGACATTAAAACATACCAATGCCAAGTTCGCTAGTAGCTAAGCAACACCCCAGACAGGCAGCTCAATGAAGAAACTTAATGCTCCAGAGGAAATACGTTTAGATTCTGATTTTGCAAGCTTCCAAAAGGAAGTTTGCCCAGTAACTTATTACTCTCAAGCCCACTGGCATTTTCGTGCACTTAGAATTTGTACTTAGCTTTGATGCCTATTTCTTGCCTGTAATTGACAATAAAGGGTCTCCAGACATTTGAAGAAAGGCTCCACGTTAAAGAAGAAGGCCTATCCCTACCCTTTTCACCCCATCTTATCAGAATAGAACATAGAGGCTCTGCTTCCAATTGAGGTTCAATAAATTTCTAGTGGATCAACCTTCTACTGATATAATAAAGTATAAACCCTAGACAAAATATTTTGAAAACGACTCAAAGGCATTAGACAGTGGACAAGAGCAAGAAAATCCTGTAGAAGAGCTCAGATTTGGAAGAAAGAATGCCATTATTTTAACGTGTCTTCAGTCTGATATCAGCTGAAGTCTGCAGTACAGGGTGATTACTTAAGACTTTGTTTTGGAAAGTTCTTCTGTTTAAGGATTTTCCCTTTTAAGGAAAGGGTAAGATGGAATGTCATGTGGTGGAGCCAGGAAGTCCCCTTGCCTAAGAATTTGAATGGCAGAAAGAAACATAAGCAAGGAAACGGATTTGGTTGCCCAGATGTGTAAAGGATAGAGAAATGAAAGGAAGTTAACTCTATGCAAAATCTAACTTTATTATTTAATTGAATTGTGTAAGACTTTGTATGATACTGTGTGTCATACTCTTCACTAACCGGTTTACACACATTAACTCATTCAATCACCTTAATCATCTTGGGAGGTAGGAACTATTACATACACATTTTACAGATGAGGCTATGAGAGCACAGAGAGGTTAAGTAACTTCCCCCAAGGTCTCACAGCTAACAAGTGGCAGAGTCCTCTTTGGCTCCATTATGAATAAATGCTCTAGCCAAGCAATATTGCCTCTCATTTCTTACATAGTATATCGTACATTATGGAGCCATGGTAAGGTTTCAGTACAAAGATTTTAAGTAGATTCTTCTTGACTCAAGTCTTTGAGTAAACAAGGCTCCTTTACTTGCTGGCTTTCAGACCACTCAGCTCAGAAGCTACCTGACATTTAACGAAAATGCCACACTGTTTTCTATGATGTGTCTTACTGCAAATGCACTGTGCATTCCTTTCATATACTCTAATCCCCTTTCTCCCAACTCGGACCAGTGACCAAGCCTTTGCAGCAGCCAGGGGCTGGGCACCTGCTGACGAGCACATGACCTCTGTTCCGCACCTGGGCCACCCGGCCACCCGCAGGTGCTTGGCTAATGCGTCAGCCTCTCAGAACCTTCTGTCCTCTTTCATCTTAGAGTTTGTCGGCTTTTCATGATCCCTCCTTTTCTCCCACCTGCCTTGAGAATTTCCTGTATTTCTTTGTCTGCTAGTCCCTCTCTGAGAATCCCTTGCCCACCTCTTCCTGCTTCTTTTCTTTTCCTTTTCATCTCTTTCCTTACTGCCCATTATCACAGGGACGCCAAGGTGCCTGAAACCTGGTCCATTGCCGGCTTTGCTGTTCTCAGCAATAATCTAGCTCTCGCTGCTGCTACATTCACCTGCTTTACTTTACATTCACATTTTTGGGAAAGCCATTGGCGGTGAGAAAATCAACTTTATTTTTGGAAAGGGTGATGCTTAACAACCTTCTTGATAATACAACATTTGCATGCATGGTTTTAACTCACACAAAATCGATGTTTTCTTGGCAGGTAGAAAACGAATAAAATAACAAAAAGATAGCTTATCTCTTACAATAAACACAACATAAACGATCATGAAGTTAACCACCACCCCCCCCACACACACAGAGAATGAAACTTTAGACCAATTCTTCATTTGTATTATACCTTAAGGAAAGTTCACCTGAATTTTCAAATTCCTATAGTCTAATGAGGAGGCTTGCCACCTTTAAAAATTTAACATAATTATTTTTTCTAAAACTAAAATACTGCTGGATAAAAATGCAGAATCAAGGCTTTCTGCATATACATTTTATTTATATAAAGCATTTGTTCCCTTTAATCAATTCTTGTAATTGCCGATGATAGGCAAGTCAGGTATAATTTTCTCTTGGTTATTGCACTCATATACTCATGCAAAAATAATAAAATGTTTTATTTTTCTTTCTTCACTTTACTGAAATTGGTGGCTTACGTCATACTGAGAGGCCCACATGAGTATTTGTTTTTAAATTAGGACCATATTCTCAATTCGCTACACAATAAAGGGATTATACATTTAAAAGAACTGTATGCAATCAAGAAGAAATTTTAATTAATCACAAATAGAACTGGCCCAATGGAAATAATTTGACCTGACAGTTTGAGGTTTGATCAGCATAACACAGAGATTAAGAAGACTTTTGACCTGAACAGAGTCGGAATTGGTTCAGTCTGGAACTTTAGAAAGGGAAAGCTAATGGGTTCAAGTCACACAATATCATTGTTTCCTGTAATGCTACCAACCCATTAGCAAACAGTGAGAAACTTGCTTAGTTTCTGTAGAAACCATCCAGAAGCATGTATAGCTCCAGTCCACAACGAAGCAACAGAGATTACGCCATAACAAACTATAATCTTTCTCCCATGTTCTCCATGTGTAAAACACTGAGCCAGCTCCTTTGAAGCCCTAATTGACTGTCTGTATCAATTAGAGGCCTGATCGCTTTCTAGCTTACATTTATGTCTCCACAGTAACCAATTGGCATTTGGAGGAGGATGAGAGTACTTACTGGGAAGTACTTAAACATGTACAACATAAAAGAATAGCTGAAATTTTTAGCTATTTAGAGGAATAAGGCTCAGCAATTCATATTTTGCAACAGCAACTTAGTGTGGAAAGCTGAAAGTTTTACTGAAATGGAATCCTATGAAATAATAAATATATGGATTATACAGCAACACTAAGAAAAAAATCATCAAGTAAAAGCGTTGAGAGTGAAAGACTTTGGTGATGAGTTTAAGGATCCTGTCATAAGAAGAAGGGATAAAGAAACATGAGACAGAGCAAAAGGCAGAGCATATGGTGGGGAAAACATGACTTTGATGTCGGGGAAACCTAAGTTTGCTTCTCGTATGCGGTTTCCTAGCTGATAGGATTCCTAGAAAGTGGTTCAATCTCTGTGAGCCTCAGTGTACCCCTATGGTAAGTGGGGATATTGGTATCATCTGTATGGGTCTATTGGAGGAATTAAATACGCTAATGCATGTCAAAGACTATGGATCATTCCTGGCCCATTTTATGTGCTCAGTAAATACCAGATATTATCATCATCACCATCATTTCAGGGGCTGGAAAAGAGGATATTGCAATATGATAACTAATGCTTAATATTAAAAATAAGCAAACAAAAACCACTATCGCCTTGAAAAATGATAGACTTATTCTGTTACTTCAAAGGGCCAAACTAATTCCATCCAACACACTGAAGTTCTGATGAGAAAACTTTAACTCCATATAAACAAGTACTTTTCTAACAATTTGAGTGGACTGGAACCTGAAATCCACCTGATTGTGGATAATCATCTATCAGATTGTTAGAGATAGGATGATGCCTACATTGGGATAGCATAGACCTAGAGTTACTATGAGCTAAAATATTTTATAATTACATTATTTCTTATTTAAGTAAAAAGAAATATACAGATAGGCCAACTTTCTAAAACGTTAGGCAATAAATGCCAATGATTATAAAGGTATAACATATAACATATAACAATGACAGAAAACTGCACACATAAAAATTTATAAGAAATGAACTTAATATAGGATTAACACTATGTGAAGTTAAAACTAAGATTACAATAAACAGAGATTGAAAATATTTTTGGATACATACTATTATAATTTGACATCCTAAAATCATACAAATAAGTATCAGTTACAGTGGCAACTAAAAGCCATCCAGGTATAAAAAAGATGAACAAATAATAATCCAACCTAGAGGCTATATATAATTTCCAGATATCAAAATAGAAGGATTAAATTTTACTGCAAGTAAATTGGTCAATAATTATGATTTGTCACAATTTTATGTCATGAAAGTTCTGGAAAGTATCGTTCTTTCAAAGATCTGTGAATGACTCCATATTTTTCATAGTGAATAGAAGAAACATACATAATCATTATAGTCACTCTATGACCAATCAAAAACTTTGGTAATAAACTTCTTTAGTCAACAACAAGGTACATAATTAGAAATTTGAGGTTTCTTGTCCTGTTGTTAAAAAGCAACCATAGGATATCAGTGTGGTTTATTTCTTTGTATATGTCCAGAGTCTAAAATCAAGCACACATTTTCATAGAACTAATACACAAGGAATAATATGCTGTGAACCATGAAATGATTTATCGGAGATATCGATGATTGTGAAAGCAAGAGGCAGGGGGAAGCATAAGACTAGGGTAAGAAACATGGGGTCTAGTAATGATTTTGGCCCTAATTAGGTGCGTCTTTGGAAAACCACTTAAACTCTCTGATTTCAATTTCCTTACAAAATAACCACTAATTCTCTCAGATTAGAAACTTTTCTAAATTTTAAAAGAATATAAATCTTTTAATAAAACCCATTATTTTCTCTGGGGCTAAGTGAAAATTAATGTCCAACTTTAAAAATACTGTGTTGTTTTTCCCTGCTACATCCATGAGTGCTTATTTAATATTTAATTAATATTTAATATCTGATATTGAGAAAGATCTTTCTTTTGGAGATTTTAAGCCTAAGGTTTCCAGATATTTTAGCTAGAAAGTTGCAGAGGTAGGATCATTGGTAGAACCATTTCCCGAAGTTATGCCAGTAGGGGAAAGGGGATCCCTTGAGCAAGCTGGTGTTGTTTTTTGCCTAGGTCCACTAAAAAGCAGCATGGTTTTAGCTCTGTGACTTCCCTGAGGTCCCTTGTCAAATACAGAGCCTTCTGACTTCCTTAAATTTAAGGTCAACATTACTCATTTAGCCAACTCCAGATCTCATCAAGATTTCCAAAATGCAAAAGTTTACATGAGAGAAGACATATTTTTCCAACATAATTGACCTCTAAGTTTAAGATTGTGATACACGGATTTCCTCAGAGCACATTTTTGTCTATGGGTAATAGGATCATTAGCAGGAAGCATGCTTAAATAAAGAGAAAAGAATAGCAATACACATTAAAAGTAGAGAAAAACACATCACTATTTCATAGTTGAATTATATTCCCCCCCCCAACAAAAATCCTGACACACTATCTTTTTAGTCCTCACTGATTTCTTGTAGTGTATAATTACTTTGAACTCTACTTCTGTATAGATACCTTCTACAGGATTCACACAATGCAAGATTAATATAAATCTGCTTAGAATATTGTCACTGCCCAAGCCTAAACCAATCTCAGGTATAAAAAAGGAAGAAATGAATTGGTTTAAGATAGTCTTGGTTCACTCCATGGGACTGGGATATCCTCACTGTTTATCAAGACCTTGGCCTTGTCAAAGGGGTAAGAATAAAAGTAGAAGGGAGGAAGTTGGGAATAGTTGTTGTGTAGCTGCCCAGCAGGCTTGTTTCTCAGTTGTGCAAGCCAGGGAAAGAAAGCCCATAGCCTAACTGGTGTAAAGCACAGAACATTCTCATTATCCATCTCCAATTCCACAAATAAGATACACCTCCAAAAAACAAAACAAAACAAAACAAAAACAAAAAACAACTGGCATTTAGAGGTGTGTTTCTCAAATGCTAAGTGATTATGACTTACATGAGGATCTTTTAGGATTGCAGATTGTGATTCAGTATATCTGGGGAGTAGCCTGAATGTCTCTATTTCTAACAGCCTCTCGGTCACGTCCATGCAGCTGGTCTAGAGACCACATTTTGTATAGGAAGGCATGTAATGTCAATCTAACTCCACTTCCTTGCTAATAAACACCAACTGCTCAAAGAAAGTAATCACAGACAGTTCTGGAATTACAAAAGAAAGCAAGATTCTTTGAAGTTTAAGATGAAATCTTTTGATATCGCAGGATGTTGTGAGCCAATTATGCCATTGCTATTTATATGTCTGTCATTGCATAGGATATTCTTTCAGGAGCCCAATGCATATTATTTTTCTGTAATCAATGTAATTAGAACCAAGAACAACTTAATCCAATTTCAATAGTTTCTAATTCCTGGATTGTGGTTTATTTTACTTATGCAGAATAAAACATAAAGAATGTAGGGCTTCAAATTTCTGTTTAACAAAGGAAGGATGTGGTTAATCTGGACAGAAATTAATATATATCACTATTATTTTCTGAATTTTATGAAGAGTATTGAACAATGATTAAATAACAGATTGGCTGACACTACTTGATAAGAATCTAATTCAAGCATTTGAACTATTCAATAACATTTTAGATTGTTTTAGAGATCAAGCTCAGGCCAGCTGTTTTAGTAGGCTAAATTCAATTTCTCTGGCTTGAACTACAATGCACAACAACTGGTTGAAAAGGAAATAATTTAGGCAATCAATATAGTTCAGTAGAATTGATTTTTTAAAAGGACTTCATAAATGTTACATGGAATTTACTTGCATTTTTATATTGTGAAAACATATTCATACATAACATCTCAAAATATGTTGGAAGAGAAAGGAAAGACAGGAACAATGGCTTAGTACCTGGTACATGGAAACCACTAACTATCTGTGTAGGATATCTGAAGATCGTTTTTGAGAAACTGTAGCTGACACTTTTGATACCCCATGTCACATCAGTAGGTCCACCTGTAATTTGAACTGCAGCAAGGGGGAAAATCTCCCTATTAATCGACAGCTTTCCATCTCAAATGTTTATCACATATTTTTCTAATTTTCTGCCTCAGTTTATTCTCAGAAGTTGTCTGCAGGAGTCTGCACAGACTATGTGCAAATGCAGCCTGAAAGGTTGGAGAGACAATTCTCTAAAATATTCTACAGACATACTTTGAAGATATTGCAGGTTCAGTTCCAGACCACCACAGTAAAACAAATATGGACATAAAGTGAGTCAAATGAGTTTTTTGGTTTCCCAGTGCATATGAAAAATAGGTTTACACTATGCTGTAGTCTATTAAGTTTGCAATGACATTATCTCTAAAAAAATATACATACCTTAACTAAAAATACTTTATTTCTAAAAAATGCTAATCACCATTTGAGCTGAGCTTTCATTAAGTCATAGTCTTTTTGCTGGTGGAGGGTCTTGTGTTTTTTGTTTTTTAAAGATTTTATTTATTTGACAGAGAGAGACACAGCGAGAGAGGGAACACAAGCAGGGGAAGTGGGAGAGAGAGAGGCAGGCTTCCCGCAGAGCGGGGAGCCCGATGTGGGGCTCGATCCCAGGACCTTGGGATCATGACCTGAGCTGAAGGCAGATGCTTAACGACTGAGCCACCCAGGTGCCCCGTGGTGGAGGATATTGTCTAGATGTTCATGGCTGCTGACTGATCAGGGTGGTGGCTGCTGAAGGTTGGGGTAGCTATGGCAATTTTTAAAAATAAAACGTTTAAAAATAAAAAGTTTGCTGTAGTGATTGGTTTTTCCTTTCAAAACAATTTCTCTGTAGCATGCAATGCTGTCTAATAACATTTCACCCACAGTAGAACTTCTTTCAAATTGGAGTAAATCCTCTCAAACCTTGTTGCTGTTTTATCAACTAATTTTATGTAATATTCTAAATCCTTTGTTATTTCAACAATCTTCACAGTATCTTCACTAGAAGTAGATTCCATCTCAAGAGACCACTTTCTTTGCTTATCCATAAGAAGCAACTCTTCACTTGTTAAATTTTGTCATGAGATTGCAGCAATTCAGTCACATCTTAGGCTCCACTTCTAATTCTAGTTCTCTTGCTATTTCCCACATCTGCAGTTACTTCCTCTGTAGAAGTCTGAATCCTTCAAGTCATCCATGAGGGTTGGAATCAACCTCTTCCAAACTCTGGTTCATATTGATATTTTGACCTCTTTTAATGAATCATGAATGATCTTAATGTCATCTTGAATGGTAAATCCTTTCCAGGATATTTTCAACTTACTTTTCCCAGATCCATTACAAGAATCACTATCTATAGAAGCTATAGCTTTACAAAATGGATTTCTTAAATAATAAGACTTGAAAATCAACATTACTTCTTGATCCATGGACTGCAGAATGGATGTTGTGCTAGGAGGCATGGAAACACTTTTCTCACTGTTTTTCTCCATCAGAGCTCTTGGGTGACCAGGTGTATTGTCAATGAGCAGTAATATTTTGAAAGGAATCTTTTATTTTTTATTTAAGGGCCCTATGATTTTTCAGGATAGTCAATTTTAAGCAACCAGTTGTAACAGCCCTTAACAAAAGAGTCAGCCTGTCCTTTGAAGCTTTGAATCCAGACATTAACTTCTCTTTTCTAACTATAAAAGTCCTAGATGTCATCTTCTTCCAATAAAAGGCTGTTTCATCTACACTGATAATCTTTCTTTAGTGTAGCCACCCTCATTACCCTAGCTAGATTTTCTGGATAACTTGCCGTACTTCCTACATCAGCACTCGTGCTTGACCTTGCACTTTTATATTATGGTGATGGTTTCTTTCCTTAAACCTCACGAACCAACCTCCATTAGCTTCAAACTTTTCTTCTGCAGCTTCCTCACCTCTCTCAAACTTCAGAGAATTGAAGAGAGTTAGGCCTTCTTCTGGATTAGGCTTTGGCTTAAGGTAATATTGTGGCTGGTTTGATCTTCAATCCAGACCACCAAAAATTTCTCCACATCTGCAGGATCAGATGTGGAGATAATCTGATAATCAATAAGGTTATTTTGCTTTCTCATCATTCATTTGTTAACTGGATAACACTTCTAATTTCCTTCAAGAACTTTTCATTTGCAGTCACAACTTGGCTACCTGTCTGGCATAAGGGGCCTAGCTTTTGGCCTATCTCAGCTTTTTGACATGCCTTCCTCACTAAGCTCAATTATTTCTAGCTTTTGATTTAAAGTGAGAGACATGTGAATCTTCCTTTCACATGGACATTTGGAGACTATAAGTTAGGGTTATTAATTGACCTAACTTCAATACTGTTGTGTCTCAGGGAATAGAGAAAACCAAATAAAGGAGGAGAGATAGGGGAATGGATGGTTGGTAGAGAAGTCAAAGCACACAAAACATTTATTAAGTTTGCCCTGTGATATGGGTGCGGTTCATGGTGACCCCAAACAATCACTATAGTAATAGGAAAGATCATGGGTCACAGATCACCATAACAAATACAATAACAATGAAAAAGTTTGAAATATTGTGAGAATTACCAAAATGTGACACAGAGACATGAAGTAAGCAAATGGTGTTGGAAAAATGGCACTGATAGACTTGTTTGACTATATGCACATATGTGATAGGCGATATGTTCCACAGCCGAACTCCACAGCTTTGAAACTTGATATTCACTGAATAACTCCTCAATTATTTCAATACCATCCCCTGTCAGCCTTGGCAACTACAATTGTATCCTCTGTTTCCGTGAGTTTGACTATTATAGATACCTTATGTAAGTGGAATCATATAGTATTTTTTCCTCTGTGACTGGCTTATGGGTGAACCTGGAGGACATTAGGCGAAAGAAACTGTTCTCTTGATGGAGTTTTATTCTTGCAAAATGTCAGGTATAGAATATTCTTCATTGGAACTCACATAATTTTCCCCCCTTATAGTCCTTGTGGGCATAGATAATTTCCTTTAATCTCTCTAGATGATTAGGAGATGAGATAGACTATTTTACTAAGGTAATTCACATAGTTCAAAATAGTGGAATTTTCTTTAAAAAAAAGATTTTATTTATTTGAGAGAAAGAGAGCACAAGGGTAGCAGGGGAGGCACAGAAGGAGAGGGGCAGGGAGGGAAGAGAGGAGAGGGAGAGGGACAGGCAGACTCCCCCCTAAGCATGGAGCCTGAGGCAGGGCTCAATCCCAGGACTCTGAGATCATGACCTGAGCTGAAACCGAGTTGGCTGCTTAACTGACTGAGCCACCCGTGTGCCCTCAAAGTAGTGGAATTGTTTATAGGATGAAAATAAATAACTTTTATATGTATTGCCCATATGTAATATTCATTAAATTCTATAAGAGAGTCACTAAGTCACAGTTGGGTGAAAAAACATAAGAGTATTCGAATATTTGCTTAATTCTTTGCTTTGTAAGCTTTAATCTTCTACATTGCCAATGTCTCTAGTCTAAAATAAAGCTAATATCCAATTCATAAAAATGATTTGATGATATAAGGAAACTGCCTTGAAATAGTGGTTGCTAAAATAAATGATGATGCTCTTTAAATTTTTATTTTTGTTTAATAACTAACTTAATAAAATTTTAATTATTTTTTATTCTACAATATTTATCGATCACTTTCTACAATCCTAAGTATAATATGACATCAAGATAGTTAAAATTCTTGATATATTTAATAAAACATACTCCTTAGTATTGTTGAAATTATTTCCAATTCATATATTCCTTGGCTTATCCAACAGACAACACTACAGTATTAAAATTTGTAAATAGGTGAAATAAAGCCAGAATATTAAGATAAAGATGAATTTGTTAGAATGAGCAATAAATTACATAGAATTTATGCAAGGTATTTCCAGATGACATTTTTTTTGAGCAAAAAAAATGGCAAATATTCATGATCTGTTCCATGCTACATTCTAGATTTGCTAATATAGAAAATTTGGATATGTAATTTGTCACACATTGATTGTATTCCTTATTTTGGCATTTTATAAATGGAAATCTGTTTTTTTTTTTAAAGATTTTATTTATTTATTTGACAGAGAAAGACACAGTGAGAGAGGGAACACAAACGGGGAGTGGGAGAGGGAGAAGCAGACTCCCTGCCGAGCAGGGAGCCTGATGCGGGACTCGATCCAGGGACTCCAGGATCATGACCTGAGCCGAAGGCAGTCGCTTAACCAATTGAGCCACCCAGGCGCCCTAAATGGAAATCTGTTAAATTGAAAGGGTAGTTGAATATAATTTTGATAATGGATTGATATTTTGCACCAAGACTTGATTGACACTAGCTAATAATTAAACACCTACATTCAAGATACTACATTAGGCATTGTGGAAGATATTTTTTTTAAAATGTCTAAGGCATTCTTCAACATTGAAATCAGCAAAAATCAAGGATGAAAGGAAAGATACCAGGTTTGCAAAAACATGAGGCAATTGTAATACGTATTAAGTGTAGTTTTTGCTTCTACCAATTTGATTTTCTTTTATTTTGTTTTGTGTTCCTGGAGATATGATTTGCTAAGGCCAATATACAAGCTTACTATAAATAGGGAAATTCATCAGCCTCTCATTTTCTGGAGCAGGAGAGCCACACATTTCAGATAAAAGATCTATAAGTTCTATACCTAATTCCAATATGTGGGGGAGAGAGGGGCTCCCCACACCAAAAAGGAATGTTCCTTCCTGGAAATAGCAACAGATTCCACAGGTTAAGCATTCAGTCCTATGAGAGTATCTGCCCCGTTTCAGATGTTAGTTGCAAGCCCAGGTTGTCTCCTCTGCTTCTGACCCTCTGACCAACTGGCTATAGATTGGAGGTTCCATTAATCCCCATCTTAAGTTGGATTACTTTGCTAGAGTGGCTCACAGAGCTCACAGGAACATTCTACTTACTAGATTATCAATTTATTATAAAAGGATGTAAGTCAGGAGTAGCCAGGTGGAAGAGATGTAAGGGCAAGGTATTGGGAAATGGTCTAGAGCTTCCATGCTTTTTCCAGGTGAGCCATCTCCCAGCACCTCCACATGTTTACCAACCCAGAAGCTCTCCGAATTCAGTTCTTTTGAGTTTTTATGGAAGCTTTGAGACAAAGGCATGATTGATTAAATCACTGGCCTTGGTGACTGATTGAACTCAATCTCCACCCTCTTTCTCCTCCCCAGAGGTCAGGGGGGTGGAATTGAAAGTTCCAGCCCTCTAATGACATTGTTGGTTCTCCTGGGCAACCAACTCCCCATCCTTAGGTGCAGTCCAAAAGTCACCTTATTAACATAATAAAAGAAACCTTTATGGCTCTCCTCGCTTAGGAAATTCCAAGGGTTTGAGGAGCTCTGTGCCAGGAAGGGGATGAAGAACAAATACAGTTGACCTTTGAACAATGCTGAAGTTAGGGGTGCCAACTCCCATGCAGCCAAAAATCTCAGTATAACTTTTGACTTCCCCAAAACTTAACTACTAAACTTAACTACAAAACTTAACTACTAACAACTAAACAGTTGATTAACACATGTTTTGTATGTTATATCTGTTATATGCTGTATTCTTGCAATAAAGTAAGCTAGAGAAAAGAAAATGCTATTAAGAAAATTATGAGGAGAAAACACATGTACAGTGCTGTACTCTATCAAAAAAAATCCAGAAAAGTGGACCCATGACTTTTGAATTGAATCCATGCTGTTCAATGGTTAATTATATGTATTTTTAATTATAAATCACACTATCACAGATCACTTTTTCAGAAAGCTCAGAGAAGTTTGAGACAGTGGTGTTATTTTGGAAGCTACAGGAATTACTGTTACAGAGGATGGCCTTAATTCTCACTAGATGTTGCATCAATACCTTCCATGAAACATGGCCACTGTTTACACCAGTGCGCAGCAACAAAACACAACAAAAAATGCTGGGAGCCTGTGTCAACAACATCTTTCAAACTTCTATTTTAAGCAAGCTGGATTCATGACAGTCATTTGTTTAGAATAGTTCTGTAAATGGCAACAAAATGATCAGTACCCATTTGAGTTGTTTAATTTCAGCGGCTGGACTATGAACTATGACATTTCTTTTTTATTATTATTATTATGTTATGTTAATCACCATACATTACATCATTGGTTTTTGATGTAAAACTATGACATTTCTTAAAGTAGTTTGGTATTCCTTGTCCCCTCCACGTGACTCTCTATGTACAGTCAGATATTAATAAATTAATTTTTCCTTTTGCTATTTTTTCACTTCTGACTTCATCAACTTTTAATTTCTAACACATATTTAAAAAGAAAGTAAACATGGAAACAAATAAGAAAAACATGACAAACTAATTTACTTTATTCCTTGTTATCAAGCCCCATACAGTAAGGTCTGCTGGAGTCAATGGCTGTTCATAACACACTTCAGCCAAATCGACAGCTCATCGGCCTGCTTGACAAGCAAAATGCACTGCATCTGGGCTAAGGCAGAAAGCTGCATTACCTATGCGACTTATTTATGCTCGGACCACCTCTCAGTTTTCCTGTTTTTTTGTATCTTACACACCCAGACGAGGTCTCTGAGTTGGCCGTGAAGACACCACTGCCACCACAAGTGGACAAAAGTCCCACAGCTTTCACCATGAACCCACTGTCATTGGACAGACTCTAGACAGTGTTTCCAGAATCACGTGGCAGTTCCATCGAGACTCTGCTACTGCTGCCCACTGCTTTTACCAGATTCAGTTCTGTAAACTCTAGCTTTTCTTGCTTTACTTGTTTCCATTTTGAAGTCTGTACTGAGAGCATCTGACTGACTGCTGATTCCGTGCATCCATACCAAAGCTGCATGGGAGCTTACAAAAATATCTGGCATTTTCAACTTTCAGTTATGGAAGATTTTTTGTCATATTAGGTGGGGGACTCCCTAGACGCAACAAGTGTAGCCCAAGATGATAAAAAATGAAAACTGCATCTCTTTTACAATGCAATAGAAAGAATATTGTACTGGAAGTCAACAGACTTGCTCTGTACACCTAGTGGTCAGTTCCTTGGTTTTTCACTATGACTAGTTAATTTTATTACTTTGGGCCTTGTTTTTCCTATTATAAAATGGGGTTGAAGAACATAATCTTCTAATTTCATATCTAGTATTTGATCCTACTTTGATCTAACACTTGTGTACTCTTCTTACCAGTTTTTGTGATCCTTGAGAAAGATCTTACCTGTTCATTAATCCCCTTTCCCCATTATTGATGGGCTGGTAACTGAGAGGGTGAAATTAATAATCACAGTAATATATTTACATCATCCCTCCCCATTTTTGCCATGGATATAAAAAAATTTGTCATGCTATTGATCTTACCAAGTTGAGAAATATTTTTATTTGAAATATTTATTTAAATTATTTTATTTCATAGATACTGACGATACCCAAAAAGAAGCAACATTACTTTGAATGAGTTATCAAAGTTTAAGAAGAAACAAAGCACATTATTTTGATAAAAATCTTTATGATTCTTTTCCCTTCCATTCTATCTCTCTCTCTTTTTAAAAAGATTTTATTTATTTATTTGAGAGAGAGGGAGAGAGAGAGAGAGCATGCATGCAAGCACACACAAGCAGGGGGAGGGGCAGAGGGTGAACTCCCCATTGAGCCCGGAGCCCAATGCAGGCTCAATCCCAGGACCCTGAGATCATGACCTGAGCTGAAGTCAGACGCTTTACCGACTGAGCCACCCAGCACCCCCTTTATAACACTTATGCGTCTAACACTGTGGTGAGGTTAGTTGGGATTTAATTTAAAAATTGCTTTATCTCTTCTCTCCTATTGTCCTATTGGGGCTCATGGACAGGAAATACATGGAATCCAAGGCAATGACAATACAGGACATTTTGTGCTGTTCATTGTGGGTCCTAAAACTAACAATAGTGATTTTCCTGGACTGTCTACTCTGTGTTTTCATACATGAATCAGTAGGAGATATAGAGGACTTCAGGGTTATGACCCTGGCCATCTATCTTTGCTCTTCCTTGACAAGGTTTATGAAAGAGACTTGCTCTGCGGTCTCAAACCAATATCTTACCCATGAGAAATTACATCTTTGTATTAGAAATAGATTAAATCCAGGGTATCTAATTAATGAGAATCTGGTTTTGGTGATAATACAAGATTTGTTCCTAGGGCCAAGACAAATTCACATTAAAACAGGCGTAGCCACAGTGTGTAAATTTTGGGGTTTCAAACTGGTGGTACCAGACAGATCTGAATGGTACAAAACTGGCTGCCTAGATTCTATCCCTTATAGTTTTCATTTTGTTTCATTTCAGTATCTTCTCATTCTTCATCACTATCTTCATTACCTTACAGGAACAAAGAGGCAACTTCGTCAGGATCAACTTTAAGCTTCAGTGTGGCACTTCTCTGAGAACCAACCCCACAATGTGCCCTCAAAAAAACTCTTGTTTGTTTCTTTGTGAGTTTGGGGGATCAGGTGAGGAGAAGGTGAGAAAGAAGATAAGTGAAGAAAAATGAAAACTGTAGCCATAGTAATTCTCTTGGCTTGAACATCCAGAGATGCATTTTTTTTTTTTTGGTGGTCTGTCCTGACTCAGGACCACCCAATGGATGTTAGGTAGTTAATATTAAGATTTTAGCTGTATCATATGAATTAACCACAGGAAGTAAGTGGAATTAGTTATCAAACAAACAAAGATGAAGGGAAACTCAGACACATATTACATGGAAGATTTTCCATCAGCTGAAGGAAAAACTTAGGTGTATCACCACAAACAAAGGCTCATCCTCATGGAAACATCTCAATCTGGGAATCAGGTTTAATAAGAGTAAGAAGGAAAATTACAGGTAGGAAATAAACTTCACAGCTTTGTGAGTGAAAAACTATTGCTGAAGTTTTGGAAATTGGGAAAAAACTTGGTGAGGCACAGAAGCATCTTTACACACAGGATTTGATGTACCGTTCAAATGACAACCCATGTGAAACAACAACAACAAAGGTCAATGGCCAGACGTATTTGTCCTTTAGATAAAGGAGAAAAGGACCAAGGTAAAGCCATGTTGAAGTTTACAGATAGGACTCATTTAAAGAGGTTAGGAGAATCTCAAAGCAAGAACAGTCTAGCTTTTCTAATATAAGGGTATGGCTTGCATAGAAGAATATTTGCCATTAAATGACAACAGTTACCCAAGACCTAAAATATTCAAATATCAGAAAATAGAAGATTTTAGGGAGAAGCATGATTGACCCATGTTGATCCACAGACGATGTGGACAACAGTTGTGGGAAATATAGCCAACAACTGAAGGTTAGGCAGTGCAAATTTCTACTTTAATTATCTCTCCTAGGGGATTCTCCAGATTGGTAGATCTATGGAAAGAAGATGAACTCAAATTAAAAAAGAAAGAAAAGACAGAAAGTGCAATGCAGATCCCAAGTTTGTAATGTCTTTGCTCCTCACACCAAAATCCCTGGTGCTGAGCATCGGAAGTCCCCATGTGGCTCTGAAGGTTGCTTTAGGAGCGTGAGCATAGGTTTTAATGATTCAAAGTTAAACCCTTTATATAACTCATTTATCCTATCATGCTGGTTACCTTCCATCAAGAGCCAAAGAAAGTAACCAAAGATGGGTGAAAAACCAGAGGAAATTGAAAGGAAGGGACTAAAAAGCTCAAAGAAGAGCTGACGTCATCCCTCTCTTTCCAAACTGTCATAATGCCAAGTTCAGGTTAAGGGTGAGAAGGAGGGCAGAATAACACAAAAACTTGGTTTTAATTTACCTTGTCAGAAACACAAATAACTTATTAAGAAGGTAATAGTGGGGCAGAGGTGAGGAGAGAGCCATGCCATGTAGGTGCTGGTAAGAAGAAATAAGGGAATATTTCCTAATAATTCATTATACATGGGTAAAATTTTAATTAAGCAGAATTATTAGAAACTTTTACTAGATTTACATTTTTATTAAATGTGGCTTTGGTAACCTGCAGGAATATTTTGCATATATTGGCATAGATTTTTTTTGGTAGGATTTCAAAATTACTGTATGTGGCTTTTCATTAGCTAAAGGCTTTTAAAGTTCCAAGTTATATTTGAAAACAAAGTAATATTTAAGGGAATTATTGACTTTTTAAACTGATACTTTGACAAAATGGAATTCTAGACTTCAGGAAAATTTGTGAAGTGAAGACAAGGTGAACATACCTAACGGTGAAAGATTTAAAGAAGTGCAATGGAATCTAATGAATTTTGAGGTAAGATTGAGCAAATCTGTGACACGTCTTTCCAAAGCTCTACCTTACCTTATACCTATATACAGTTCAGACTGTTCAGGTAGACTTCTTACTTTACTCTCAATGTCCCCCAAGTCCCTTTCATTTTTACTCCCAATCATACCTGCATATCCCCTATACCAATATCATACTTTTATCCAACTTACCATTATTCAGTGATTTCTACAGGCCAGTCATTATCCCAGATACTGGATAACTTCCTGGAGAAACCTGCGAAGCCTAGAGTCTAATGAAATAAAAGCTGACTTATAAAAGCTGAAATATTATTTCACCAAGATAAAACTGATATCTTCTTGTGAAGTAGATTATAGAAATAAACCCTATTAAAAATACATCAAAATCTGATGATGTACTCTATGCTGGCTAACTGAACACAATAAAAAAATAATAAAAAACTAGATGCAGACAAGTCTGGAATAATATACAGCATAAGAATAGGTAGTATCTGAAGATTCTACTGGTTCTTTTTCATTTCTCATCTTCACCCACCATTCTGAAGCATTTTATTTATTGACCAAGCCTCTGTGACACGTACTTTTCCTTGGCTTCCCAGAAGGAACACTCTTCAAGTTCTTCTTTGACATTTTTGAATCCATTTCCACCACTCATTTCCATAACTCCTTAAATATATCCATTTCTCCAAATCCTCTTCTCTCCCATAATCTCATTCAGAATTAGCATAAAACCAAAACTCCTGTCATTATCATCCAAAATCCAATGCTATGCAATCTTATTTGGCCTATGTTATTTCCATATTTTAGGACTGATTTCCCAACATCAGTTTCTCTCAGTGACCACCAACTTCCTTTGCAATTCATTGTGTTCGGGCTTTTAGAGTACCTTTTTTGAAGCCTATCTCCTGTCACTTCACTGTCCCCAAACAAACACAATCAGACTTCTGATGATTCCTCGCCCTCTAAATTAGAATTTGGAATGCATTTTTTGGTAAGGAAAATTGGTTAGGCATAGTTGAAATAATGCAATTGTTACCATATTTCTGGGCACATAAAGAGACTATTGAGGACTCTAGAAAGCAAACTATCATTACTGCGATTTCCATAGAGAAATGTTTTCTAAACATTTCTAAAAATATTTATGATAAGCTTTTTAATACAACATATTCATAACTTGGATTCCTAACATGCAGCTGAGATAAATAAAAGAGGAATTATTTTATACAGTGGATTCCTCATTAAAAAAAAACACTCACTAGGGGCGCCTGGGTGGCTCAGTCATTGGGCGTCTGCCTTCGGCTTGGGTCATGATCCCAAGGTCCTGGGATCGAGCCCCGCATCAAGCTCCCTGCTTCTCCCTCTTCCATTCCTTCTGCTTGTGTTCCCTCTCTCACTGTGTCTCTCTCTGTCAAATAAATAAATTTAAAAAAATCCTTTAAAAAAAAAACACTCACCAAAGGCTTCTATAATAAAAAATTTGCTGAAAATATTAATGATTTTATATGATTTCAAAAATACTGTTTCTGTCAAGTTTTTCAACTGTGTGTTGTTAAGTGCAATATCCTTACCTCACTTTCAGTTGTGTAAGGTTCTAGTATCTAACTTAAATATAATTTTTTAATTCCTCCATTTTAGCTTATATTTAGAAATAGCTCTTTGCCTACAAAAACAGACTAAAAAGGTAATTGTACCTTTTAAACATTTAAAAAGTTTGCTTTTTTGTTTAAAATTGTGGCAAAAGTCAGAATTAGTTCCCTTTTGGTACAAAGCTCATACCACCTACCCATCTGTTATTTTCAATTTTTTGTTTGTATTCTTTGAGAATATCAGAAATATCAGGCCTCATTTTTGTGAATAATTTTCCAGATGTTGCCCCACTAGTTATCAGTACAAATGCATTTGCAGGAAAGTTTAATTGGTGCTGTTAATTCAGCTCAGGATCCTGTTTATTTTCCTAATTGCTGCCAGACATTGGACGGGTGGTTAATATATTAAAAACCTCCTGTTTTCCTGAACCTTTGCCTTACCCACTGGCAATTTCATTAGGGAGAAAAATCTGCTTTTCATTTACTTTCCCTACCTTGAAAGCACTTGCATAAGCCCTGGTAACATTATTTCTGAAGATAGTACTTGGAAAACTTTTCCCTCTTGCATCTCTCTCTATGACAATACCACTTCATCCCATTTGTCACAAATGTGTGACTACTATTATTACCGCAAGTGTATTATATAACAGCATTATTCTCATGACAAGAAAAGCACTTGTAAGCTTAATAATTTTATACTGTGAGATACTCACTATAAGCGATGTACCCTGGTAACAGAGATGTGGTGCTGTCGGGGTGGGGGAGTCAAATGTGTGGAGGGACAGAAATAGGGCGGGAGGTGCACTGTTGTCTAGAAATCATGTGACACCCCAGTGGATGGAGGAGACTTGGGAGGTCAGACTGGCTATCCAAAATGTTCCATCTTCTAAAATGTAACAATAAGATTTTTGTTCCATGTTTCACTCTATAAATAACTGAGAAATTATGTTAAGAAAAAAACAATTTGGATAACTTTTTTTTTTTTTTTGCACATACTATTTCTCATTTCAATGTTTCTAATTGTGAAATGATACCTTCAAAGAAAAAAAATAGTTTTCCCTTCTCCCTGACTCTCACCCACTTCTGGTGGGTAAATATTTTTGCCAAATATTTAAAAGTAATATATCAACAATGTTTTGTTTCAGATGCTCAATATCTCCCATTGCTATCTTTTTCATTCAGAAAAGGAAGTAAAACTATAATTACCTATGGGGCTCTCTGCTTTGTGTCTACCCAGTTAAACTGCTCCAATAGGTACAGTGTTTCCTCAGATTTCAGAAAGCTTGTTTCTCATTAGAGGAATTTTTTTTTTTAAGATTTTATTTATTTATTCATTAGAGACAGAGAGAGAGAGAGGCAGAGGGAGAAGCAGGCTCCCAAGGAGCAGGGAGCCCGATGCGGGACTCGATCCCAGGACCCTGAGATCATGACCTGAGCCGAAGGCAGACGCTTAACCATCTGAGCCACCTAGGCGCCCATCATTAGAGGAATTTTAATAAATGATTAACTCACATCACATTTGTTTTTTGTTGATTTATTGTAATTTTGTTCTCTGGTCCTTTCTTATTTTCTGGGACCCAATATACTCTCCATACCTTTACTGTGAATTGATTATTCACCCCACCCCCACCCCCAGGCCTAATACTTCACCCAGTTCCCTTTCTTCTAGGACTATGACAATATTGCTCCCCTCTTACTACTTCTTATCGCAGTTCCAGAGAAAGTTCTCCATTTACTATTGCTAAAAATCCCACAAACCAACCTTCCTTTCTGTTATTTCTAGCTCTATGATCTTGGGAAAGTCACTTCACCTTTATGGCACTTGTGATTTTTATTTGTAAAAATGAAGTTTGGACTGTTTGACATCCAGAGTCTATTCTAAGTCTAAAGACCAATCTTTATCCTCCATTACCTGTCTTATCTTGTTTTTTATACATTCTATGAGGCTAATATAATGACACTGACTTCAGTCAGAAATGCTGTCACCTTCAATAATTCCAATAGCTAAGTATTTAATAACTAACTTAATCAGTGAATTTTTAAATTAATATAGGGATGATTTATAATCAGCATTTCTTTTAAAATATTTCTATTTGATATTTTTCTTAGTAAACATTCTTAGTAAACATTTTTAGCTAATGGAAATGAATAATTTATACTTTCCTAAGTTCCCTTGTCTCCTTTCTTAGTTCTAAACTCTTGGTAGAATTCTACCCTTATTTCAGAAAATCATTTTTTACAGGCCTCCTGTTTTTAGTCATTGTGCTAATTAGATTCTCAGAGCCCTGTATTATTGTGTTATAATTTCATAAAAATATACAATCTTTCTCTTAAACACACACACACATTATACAAGTCTTACAGAGACATATTCAGGTTGCGCTTTTATTTTTGCAACAGTAACAATCTTAATATAAAATAAATCACTTCCTTTCCCCTGCATATGTCAGTGCTTACCACTTGAGTCATTTTCTTCACACCCTTTCACACTGTAGAAACAGATGTTCTATGCCAACTGGAAGAAAAAGTGCTAGCAGGCATTTGCAGACCACCTGCCTACCTGCACAGGCTCTCGCACTCCCCTGGCTGGTTTCGCCACCTTTGTGATTCACTTAGGCTTGTTTCTTTTTCAGCTCTGTAAGAATTTCCAACAGCCAAAAACAATTGCCTTTGTTCAGAGGAAAAGGATGGGTTATGTCACAGGATAACAAGCCATGGGGACCCTTCTCCATTAAACATTCAGTCTGAAGACTGTTAAATACCTTGTATGTCGGGAAAGTTCCTCAAGGTTAAATACATATTTACAGATGCAAATGGAAAATATTGCAAAGTCATATGCTATCTCTGAAAATACTTGGTGAAGTTGGTCTCTGACATATGCCCAACTACCTGAGAAATAGAATCGAGGAAGAGAATTGATGTCTATAGCACAGCTGTTTGTGCTTTGTATACACGACATGGACACGCTACACAGCTTCTCCCTGGTGACAGGAAGTTTGAATATGATCTGGTCTTCCCTCCACTCTCACCTTCCTTTAGTCATCTCTATTTCTATTACATCTTCCCAGTTTCCAAAGCTCAAATCCTTAGTGATATTTACATTTTTTCTCCTCTGTTTTCCATGTTCAGTTGGTCACCACATTCTTTTTGAAATCACTTTCATATCCTTTCTTACATGCATTGCTCTCCTGGAATATGGCTGGAATTTGGCTACTAATTCTCTAATTAGCAGTCCTCTGTCTGGTTATGTGCCTATTCAGATACATACATTGATGCCACTGTCTTCTCAAAATTCAGGGCTGGTATCATTTTATCATTTGAGAATTACAGTAGTACAGACCCGAGAGTCCGAGTGCTTGAGTTCTGACTCCATTACATGTAACTGCATTGCAAGTTACTTAAGATCTCTGTGCCTCAGCTTCTCCAACTACAAAACAGGAAGAGTAACAGTGTCTCTCATAGAGTTTGTTAGGGTGCAATGAACTGTTATATTTAGAATGTTTAGAATGGTGCCTAGCACACACTGAATAGAAGATAAGTCTTTTCTGGTATTGTTTAAAAACTAGCAGTGCGTTCCCATTGGCTCCAGGACACCTTAACGGAAGAGCCAAGATTCTCTGAGATTTGTTCAGCTATTGTGCTCCAACATACAGAGTGTGGATGAGAGGAGATGCTGATGAAAGGCTAACTGCCTTTTAAGATACCTTTTTTAAATGGTGGGTTGGACAACTGATGGAAAGATACAATGCTGATAAAAACTTCTTTGGAATAAGAGAGAAGAAAAAGCTTGCTTGCTTCGTTTTTTTTCCCCCTCTCATCTGCATAGTAGTGGGTTATTATGGATTTCATTAGGAACTCTGTACTTATCACAATTTCATTGAAACATATTTCCAGTGCTTACATCACAGTTATTTCAAGCTTCCAGTTTGTCTCTTCCGCTACGCTCTGCAACCTTACAGGGCCTGCACGTGTAACTCTGATCAACAGCCCTACTGTGTAGCGTTATGCACAGCCTAGAATAAGTGTGCCAAGAAAGGCATTACTAAATATTGGAGGAAGTAGCCATTTAGGTCACCTTGCTGATCACTTTTTATTTAAGTCTTCTATCAAGTGGCTTCATGTATATTTATTTGCGGCATGCAATGGAGTTGATTGTGAAAGGTACCAAGTAGGGGACTTTTTTTTTTTTTTTTAACTTCTTCTCCTCAGCAGGCATTAAAGCAAGATTCGGGAGTGGGGATAGCATAATGACTATAATTTAAGCTACTGCATTGGTCCTTACGAAGTGTCTGTACATTTAACACTCCATATGGTAATTATAACTTCCCTAGAATGAGTCAGGGTTGTTTATGCTTTCATAAATCAAGCAGCTGCGGCAGAGCAGACAGACTCCATATTAGCACTTCCTCCTAAGACCATGAATGTGCTTAAAAGATTTTTGCAAATTTCTCTTGAATTCAAGTTGTTTGTTAAAAGTGATAGTTTTATGAGACTGCCACATGGAAAATGTCCTTCTTTCACAGACTTTCCATTTGTGATATAAATCCACATGTAGTGCCATTTTTAGAAAGGCATTAAAGCTGATATAATATAACCCCCAGCTGAGTTTGATAAAAGGAGAGCTTAATTTCCAGGTAAAGTATGGTTATAGGAAATGACAGCTAGGGAAGTTATGAGTAAGACTTGGAAAAAAATACACACTAACTGGTTGATAACTTATTTCCTGCATTCAATCTTCTGACTATATAGAGAAAATCCTGCCGTAACAAATGTTAGCCATCCAAGTACTTTCTTTTAACATAATACATAGACTGTTTTGAAACTACATTGAAATATGTGGAATTACAACTGTTTTAAATATCTTTTATTAAAAAATATTATGTATCTTGAGGTGACCATTTGTAATAATGTTACACGTATGTACCATCACTGGTAGGATTTAACCTTGCTCTCTTTGGTGAATTATTTTATATCTCAAGCTCAGCTTTATCAGCCATAAAATGAGAATATCCAAATCTCATCATGATTTTTCAGACAAGAAAACTTGGAAAGAGAAGTAGCTGTGTAGATCAGAAAACAAAAATTCCCTTCAGGAGAAAAAGAAACTATAGTCACAAAATTTTAATTCTCTGAGTATGCTTCAATAAATAGACAATTAAATTATTTGGAAAATATTCTCCAAGTTTTTCTTCCTTCTCCTTCTTCCTCTCTCCCCCTCCTCCTGCTCCTTCTCTATCTCCTCTCTTTCCTTCATTTCTTTTAGCTAGAAAGGATCTAAAATAATTAATAGAATGATTTCCCCTTATTTTCGAGTTGAAAAACTGAGAAGCATAGAGGTTAAGTGAAATTTCTGTGGCCATTTGTCAACAAATGATAAAACTGGTACTTTAAAGCAGTTCTCCTGACTTCTTTTCAAGGCCTGGGGTTTACATTATAGGACATTGCAGATGGAAGAGATGAGATCTCTGAGAAATTAGTGAGATAGTGGTCAGAAAAAAAATAATGAAGGCAATGAGTACAAAGTGTCAAACTGAATTATATACTTTATTATTTCCTTTCTATAAAAATAATATTCTAAGACGCATTAACTAGTTTTCAGTTGACCTATTCTTTTATGCTTTTGTATTTTCAAAATATATTAAAATTATCCAAATGTCTGTATCGAGTGCTATAGCAAATATGATACATTTTGATTGAAGCAAGCATAACATTTTGTCAGATTCTGGATGTATGTCCTACTCCGTATTATCACACACAATTTTGAAACTCAAAAGATGTGTCCTGTTCATTGATGAAAAAGATAAACAGAATGATCTTCTCAGCATTGATATTCTGAACTGACCGTAAAGTAAGAGAGTAAATGAAATAATTGCCTTTAAGAGTGAAGACTTTTTGAGAAACCACTTTAAGACAAGAGAGAAATTACTGGAATGCTCTCTAGTTTTCATTAAAAGAAGAGCTTGCTTGCTGCCTTCAACAGCATGAGTCACCATCCCAGGTGCTGATGTGGCTTGTCATCAGTTCTCTCTCTTGCCTTCCTCTTAGTCCTGTCACTTTACTATAGATTCTAGGCTTCCCACAACCTCACTGAGAAGCATGGAACAACTCCTTGAAGATTGTTCTCTCTGATTGAAGGATTGTTTAGTAATCGAGATAATTTTTGTCATTGTTGCTTCAGATCTATTCTATTTGCTCTGCCTTGTCCTTTTCAACTTATTTGAAACATTCTTTCCCAACTGACACCGAGGAACTCTTCTTGCTTGCCTTGACTAAGCTTCTCCAAATCTTGCCCTAAATGCACAACTGGTTGCATTCTATCATTTAGCAGAAAATTATTAAGTATTTTTTCAAGAAAGTTGAAGAAACTTTAAAAATTATTTTATAATTATAATAATATACATTACATATATATTTATATTTTGTATCATAATATATACGGCAATCATTTTGCAGTGGCATAAAAAGTTTAGCAGCTTCTTTTTTAAAACATCAGTTATTTATTAAGCACTTACTATGTGTCGGGCACAGCACAGTTTTTTTTACATATGCTGTTTCTTTTAACTGTTATAACATTATGACTTGTAGATATCATGAACACAATGTTTTAAATTAGTATACTGAAGCCGGGAGGGGCGAAATTGTTTAGCTTAGTTGTCATAGTTATCCAGTGGCAGAGTGAGGATTTGAAAGCGAGTGCACTGGACTCAGAAGTCGTACTGTGTAGTTATGTAATATTGTGGTACTACTCATGGGTGTTTTAGTCTAATCTCACAGGGTAAAGTCATATCCAGCTATTGTGCCTTCTTTGAGAGCATTAAATTACTGCACTTTGGGAGTCTCATTGCATCACAATATCTTTTGGCTTGATCATTAGGTGGCTATTAGAACATCTTGTGGACAATATTCATTAATGACTGAAAGTGCACATTAGTCTGTATTCCAGATATTTATTTGGATATATTAACACTCAACTATGTAAAAACTGGGCCCTGGCAGTTTTCTATATTGTATCTGCTAGGACACTGACAGAAACAAAGCAGATCATGGCTCATTTCTTGATCTGTTTTTGATCAAGCGTTTTAGGCTGGAGTTTCATAAATGCATGGGTTATTGATATTCTTTGAATCACCTGAAAATATCTGTGTGTGTGTATCTTGTATGAATTTTTAGTCTAAAAAAAGTAAGCTCTATCATTGAAGTAAATAATAAGTGACACATTTGAAAATTTCAGAAATTGAAATAAACACTTTAAATCTATTCACAAATAAATACTGAACTTTTCACCCATAGTTTGATATTTGTTGAAAAGCAGTTTTTCTTTTTAAAACTAATCTGCTTTGAAAGATAATCAGAATTTTGAAAAAAAAACTATCAATTTTTAAATCTCTGCCTCTCATTTGATTCTCAAATTTTCAGATAAATTAAGGAATTTTTATTTCTGTTAGTTTCTCTTAAAAAAACAGGTTTATTGAGGGATAATTTATATACCATAAATTCACCTACTTAATTATACAATTTAATGATTTTTAGTAAATTTACCAAGGTGTGCAATCCCCACCATATCCAGTTTGAGAAAATTTTGTCACCCCAGTAAGATCCCTCATCTCCTTTCACTGTTAATCTCCACTCTCACCCCAACCCCAGTCAAAAATGTTGGTCTTTAAATAAGCAACTATATTGAAACATTTCCTCATTCCAAGGCCACTCTGAATCAGGAACAGCATTAGAAAGAGAGGATATGACTCTCTTTCAACAAAAAATGAAGTGAGAGCAGATTCATGTCTACATGAGACGGCAGAGAACAGGAAAGAACCATGGGCAGGGGAGGTCAGGATGGCACTACTTGATTGAAACTCAACAGAGACCTGTATCTACTCAGGGTAGCATAGACCTGAAGCTTTCAGTGGATGTCCATGCCCCACTCTTGTCTCATAATGCTTTGCATATAACATTATGATTTGTAACATATTTCAAAATTGAAGAAGCCTATACATTAACATTACTGGGACTGGAACTTGTTGATTAATATCGCATAATTCTATCAGTCAAGAACTTGCCAGAAAGCAGCTCTGATTATTCAAATTGAGTGCATTTAATGAAGAAAATCAATCACACAGATGATGTAGGAGTAGAGAAAGCAAAGTAAAAACAGTAAGGCAACCCAGAGATCAGCTACCAGAAGCTGCTATGTTTGGAATGTTGAAACAATGGGAGAAGATGGTATGAACCCAGGTACCAAGGCCATACAATGAGATCTAGAACCACAGTGAGGTCTGTCTGATAGAAACCGGAACAGGAGAGGGCAGAGTATCTGCTGGGAACTAGAAACAGATGGAACACCCAGCACAAAGGCCATAGGCTATCCACCATTCTCCCTTCTCTTCCCTGGTCTTTTGCCAGGCCTTCCTACTGGCTGCCCCTCTCAAGAATCCAGAGGTAAAGGGAGCGGAGGAATGGAGTTCCTGCAATATATAGCAAAGCTGGGGAGAGGTAATACGAATCTTAAAGCATGCTGGCTGTTGATTGGCACAATAGCCTAGGATATTCGGTTAAGTGGGCTGACTTTTGGTGAGAAAGTGCAGAGAAAGAGTGTACTCACGTCTGAAAGACTCGTCCTTCGCTTTGTCAAAATGAAAGAGCCAGGGCCACCAACATTGTGGCCCACTAAACTCTTTTCCCTTGATTTTGACAAATAACTGAAGGAGAAGGAAGAGGAATATTGGAATGAGAAGGAGGAAGTACAATGATGTCTTAAACTTCTTTTGGAAGTCTTCATTTCTCTTTTAATCCAATGGTCTTAATAATTATGCCTTAGCTACCTAGGAATGCTGATACTGCTCTTAGGGGAGAAAAGTATCAGAGACCTAGGAAACCAGGGCTTAAAGAGTTGAGGGACTGTATCTTGTAGCAGAGACTGTTGGTTTGAACCCAATTTTACTCAGATTGAGATTGCACATAGCTGGAAGATATGTTCAGCTGGCTAGCAGGAACTGGAGGCTGTGTGGCCAGCTCACTAATAAAATTAGGAAAAGCGCTTCACGGGAACTGATCGTTCAAAGGTGGGCATATTTAGTCTTCAGTTCTTCCTCTTTCTTGTTATTTGAAATGTCAGATCAATTCTTAGAGCTCCAGCGGCCTTTTGATCCGAGAAGCGAATCTCAAGTACAGGTGTTCTGTTGTTGGATGACAGATCAGAAAGAGAAGAAATCTGGGTGCCTGATGCATAAGGAGACACCAAACCCACCACAGACTATGTTCCTCTGGAAGGCTGTAAGTGAGCAATACATATACATCGTTTTTTTATTATTATTATTAAATGCAGTCTAAATTAATTATTACTGATTTTTCCTTCCCAGCCCCATGCCCTCAACAGTTTCTATTCATCTTCCTAAAGCCATGAAGAAGAAGAAGAAGCATATTTCAAGTGAGGAAATCTTCTACTCCGTGCAGCTGACCTGCAAAAGAGGTGTCTGAAACCTGCCAGCAAGTTGAGGGATTACTGAATGCATTGTACGTAAGAATCTCTAACAGAAAAGAATGAAGCAGGGTTGGCTTTCGATATTCTGTGGTCAAGTCATGCATATTCACGGAATGTTTTCTTTTCACGTCTCTCTCTGACCGTCCTCTGTAAGAGTTCAGAGATGAAGCCTTCTCCAACGGACTTGCCAGTGATGGAACGGACGCTTCGCAGATATTTCAAGCAGGCTACAAGAATCCCCCCAGGTTAGTCCTACTACAGATCCATCACTGATCCTGGATGCAGGCTACAGCTGGCAAAGGAGAGGAAATACAGGGTTCAAAGTAAGGTGAGGAGGCTCACGGCCAAAAAAGCCCATCTGCAGCGACTACTTATAGCCTACCCTGGTCCATATGGAAGTTCACTGCTTTTACCATTTAGAGTTCCCAGGAGAGCCTGTCTGGAAGGAGAAATAAATCCCCCTCCCCACTAACACCAGACCCTGCACATGGGATAGCGCTCTGCCGGCAAGCTGCCCTAGCAGCTTTACATAAACATCCCAGGCCTTTCCGAAAGCGTGAGTTTCACTCTTTCTTTTGGAGAGCTGGTCTCCTCATTGCAAGTTCTCTGCACAAATAGGATCTGTGGAAACTGGGCCAAATGGAAATCACGTTAAAGGGAGAAAAGAGATGGCATTTGGGCTGGGACCCAGGATATCACCTACTTGAGTCCTTCCTTCAAGCCACACTGCCCCACACGCCATGTGCCTGAGAGATGCGCACAGAGGACAAGGCCAGGCTGGCCCATCGTCTTCATCATGATGTGGCTTTTGCCCTGAATCCCAATGTCAGATCACTTCCTCAGGCACTTGCCCAAGGGAACTGGCCCCACACTGGTCTCCCCTGTCAAACCTGTGGGAGCAGATCCCACTGCTACTGACTTGGGGCTTAACTTCACACCAAAAACTCTCCACCCATCACAACTGAGGCCAGATAACATTTCTTGCCTTTGACAATGACCCATTCTTGATGGAAGAAGAATGAGTGTGGAGGAGTCAGGAGCTGGTCCCATTTGGTTGACAGATGTGGAAGGAATAGGACAGGAGTGTTAGCGTCCTCTGAAAGGCCAGGGCTAAGATGCTGTGTTTATGCTATTTCTCTACCCTTGTCGAGGGATGAAATCTATGCACATTTTAGCAGAAAACTCTTTTTGCCAGTATAACATCCCTTCTCTCTTTTATTACAGTTCTTTAATTTTCCTTACTTTTTCCAATTTTATGTTAACCCTACCCCTTTGTATGCAGATGGACCAGACCATCAGAGTATTCCATCCTTTTGGCCACAGCAGTTTAGAGATGGCAGTGAGACTCGAGGAAGCCAATGAGTCTCAATACTGGAATGTTCATTCGAGCCCTTGAGAAAAAGGTCATACTTATGATTAGAGTTCTGGAATGGCTGGCAGACATTTGTTGTTAAAATCTGCCTGAGAATGGAGCCAATGCAGAGGAAAAAGACGTTATCCCTAGCTTTCTCAATTTAATGAGGAAACCATTTCTTTTTTTTTTTTTAAAGATTTATTTATTTATTTATTTGACAGAGAGAGACACAGTGAGAGAGGGAACACAAGCAGAGGAAGTGAGAGAGGGAGAAGCAGGCTTCCCGCAGAGCAGGAAGCCCGATGCGGGGCTCGATCCCAGGACCCCGGGATCACGACCTGAGCCGAAGGCAGATGCTTAACAACTCAGCCACCCAGGCGCCCCGAGGAAACCCTTTCTTTTCTTTCTTTCCCTCTTTCTTCTTCCTTCCTTCCTTCTTCCTTTCCTTCCTTCCTTAGCTTTTCTTTTTTTTTTTTTTAATTTTGGTTACATTTTTGTCACTTTTGTCTAATAAAAGTTTGCTACACATCATGTTTACCAGATTAACTGCCTATTCTGCTTATATGTCAATTGCACGTATTTGGAAAATGCTTTACATATTTTATTCATATATGTTATTTGGGGTGATCTATAGATTATGTTGGGCACACAATCCAGAGTCCAGGTGCAGTAATCAAGGCTACAGTAAAGAACTCTCATAAGTAGGGAACTGAAGCTCGAGTAGCATTCACTGATTTCAGGAAATTTACCCTGGATCCATTTGTTATTTCTGTCATTCTTCTAAGAATAATGCTACTTTTGTTAGTTACTCTCTATTCTTTGAGATTTTCTCTTCTATGAAACAGCAGAGCTACCTGCATCTCAGTTTCACTCATTAACTAACTTTGTTCAGTGCAGCCCAGAGGACTGGTTTGCTGTCATTAGGGGTACAGCCTTTGCAGAATGTTCCAGATTATTTTTTGCACTCTCTATTATGCCATTGAATTCAATTCTCTCATCGATTACAGTTTATATTATCCACTCAGTGGGAAGCTTGGGACCCATGAACAAGGCATCAGTATCTACATTGCTTTTCCCAGGCCATTGAACTTAGAGTTGGCAGGGCATCTAACCAACACTTAATAGAATATATGCCTGTGAGACATATATCCATGGTGAACGAGTGAGCCTTAAATATGCTTTTGAAGCTTTTCAGTGAATTGGAACCAAGAACTTCAACTTGCAGGTGCATTAAGTCTGGGCTTCTAGAGGCATTGTTTTCTGAATAAAATGCTTCTCTCCACAGCCTTGTAACAGCTTACATTGCTTTCTTGGGCACAAGGGCAGGGTAATGTCAGGAGTGAGTGAACTAGCTATCTCAAACTCTGAAGATTGCCTTTCTGTCCAGGCTATTCTGCTCGCCAGGGGCACTTGTTGCACGCTGCTCTTTTTGTTTGCATGCTCTCCTCTGCCCTGATCCTGGCCCTCCCTGGTCCTACAGTTAATCCCACTCAGGGTCAGAAGCTTCCTCTCACTTTACAGCAAGGTATCTCCTGCAGACTACCCTAACTTTGCAGTAGGAAACCAGCCCAGGCCATGTTATCTGCTCTGTGGTAAACAACGTGGAAATCTGGTGAGCTTTGGGGTTCGGCGAGTGACCTCATACTCCAGCACCCTGAAAAAAATCAGCTAAAGTTCTGTCTTAACTCTCTTCGAAGCCTGAATTTAGAACAGGCTAAATCATCAGTTTCCAATCTTTCTATTCCCCGGATACTTCTTGGGGGATTTTTAGACTTCATCAGCTTAGAAAAATCACACAGAGAAGCATATGATTTTTCCATTCTCCCACAGATTTGTTCATATTTTAGATATAAGGTGTCAACACAGCCTGAAGCAGCCCCCTCATCGCTGACTAAAGGGGCCCCAAAACTTGCTGTCCTGTGGACATTTGCATCCCCTGTGTACACCAGTCCTCTAACAATTTAGATTTTATTTTGATATATTATGTCCTATTACCACACATATTGGAGGAACAATAAAGCTGGGATCACACATTATTTTAGAACTAGTAAGATGTGCTTGTCCAGTATCGTCTTTTGTGAACAAAAATACAAAAAAATTTCAGGACCAGTAATTTCATGCCTATGAAGGTTAGTCATATGAATTTTTTCATGTGTTTCTCCAGGTAATTAATATTATAAACTAGGTAATATTTGCATATTTCTCTTTTCCAGCAAAATCTGACCTTCTCCTTCCAGCAAAATGGGTCCTTCAGGACCCATTCTCATATCTCAGAGTTTTACTAATAGGATTACATAGCATCCTTCAGTTTTTTTGATTTGACTATGAGAAACTCTGTCCCCAAGTTGCCAAATGTCTGAGCCCAGGACTATTTGCCCAGTAGTTTATGATGACTAGTGACTAGATGATATACCAAAGGAGGAGATGGGCAAATCTTTCAAGATGACTTTCTCCACTTGTCACCACCTATAGCATCTGCTGTGATATCACATCCTGACATTTAGTCTCAATTTACTAGAATCCAGCTGTTCCAAACACTGTGCTTTCCCATTGCAGTCCTTTAAGATGTAAGATGTAAGTACTTTTGGAATAAGAGTCACCATTTATTTAATGTTTATTCTTGGGAAACTGACATAGTAGCTAAACCAGTCCTTCTGGAGCTTAACTCAAAATTTCCCTTGGAGCTCCTGGGGACCTATATCAAGCAGGGGACTGAGATCGTCCCTGTTAGCGAGCCACTGCTAGAAAACCCAAACATGGAGTTGCACATCCCCAGAAATATGGGACTTCCAGGTCTGAAAGTATTAGGCAGTTCTTAAAAACTACGCTAGCTGCTGACTCACAGGACTGGTCTGATACCTTTAAACTTGGAATCAGAATGAACCAGGTCACATGTGTTGCTTAAAATTCAGGGCCAGGCATCTTGGGCATTTTGAAATTGAGTGTACTCTGTTCTTCATTTACACTTACTGGACTGGATTCTTTATCCTGGGCCTTGGGGTTGGTCCTGTGGAGTTGGAGGGAAATTCTGGGTTGAAGAGGACTAAGTGTATCAGAGATCCTCCCAAGTCTTGAGGAAATATGTGGGATTATTTGGGTACAGGTTGGAAAGTTTGGAGAAATATTCTGAGTGGAGATTGCATTTGAGCTGAGTCTTCTAAGTTTTTTTAGAAACACTTTTTTTCCTCATCATAATTAATAAATGCTCACTGTAGAAAATATGGGTGGGGGAAGAGAGCTAAAGCTCACCAGGGTGTGTCTTTTTTTTTTTTTTTCCTAAAAAAACCCAACAACTATTTCTTGCTTTTTGTAGCTCAGCTAGCACCCAAGAAACACTGTTATGGTGAAGAAAATTAATGTCTTTGAAAATAATATGCTGAGGTTAGCTAAGTCCAAATTCATTTTCTGACTTCAGCCTTCACATTGGAATGGAAAGAAAAGATACATGGACTTACTGCTCAGCAGTATCAAGTAAGTACTGTACATTGAATTCTATGTCTAAGATGTAAGATGTAAGTACTTTTGGAATAAGAGTCACCATTTATTTAATGTTTATTCTTGGGAAACTGATATAGTAGCTAAACCAGTCCTTGGAAGAATCTCGTGAGCAGTGCCACAAATTTGTTGACGAAAGAGATTCAGAGGGGCTGATAGATCTTTGCCCCTACGCTACTACAATGCGATGTCTGTGATATTCTATTGGTTCATCAAATCTGCAGATTTAGAAATAAAGTGTTACTCGCAAAGACAATGGGTCTCAGACTTTGGTTCCCTTTAAATTTGCTTTTATTCATTTGTTCTCTTTTCATTTGAGTACCCATTCAAAAATATTTACTAAGTTCCTCTTACATGGCAGATTATCTGAGACAAATATGCAGAAAATGGTCCTTTAAGTTTGAGGATGGTCAAAATTCCCTGGGATACATGGTAAACATGCAAACACCCAGGTTCCGGACTTACTATACTAGACTTTTTAGGGGAGAAGAGGAGGCAAATCCAGGGTATGCACATGCATTGTTGGCAAACTCTCTAGTTGATTATGGATTACTATTACAGTACAAACATATTATAATATCAAGTAGCAGATAAACAAAAATTTTACTAACATTTGAAATCGCATGAGCCAATTAATTTTACCACAACATCTGTAAGATGCTATAATATTTAAATTTCTTATGATATACAAATTTGTGCCAGTCTCTCTTCTAGAGAAACTCTTTAGCTAATTGGTGAACTCTTTAGCTAATAGCCTTGGTGTGTCAATCAAGCCCTCTAAAAATCTCAGTGCAGGAAGAGAGAAAAACCACGTTACCTGTAATTTAGTAAGAATCAGATCTGCATCCAACTAAAAACCACAATTCTTGTGTCTTCGAAACTTCTTAAGGAAGAATAAACCTCTTAGGGAAAAATATTTTGATCCAAAGTTTTATATTCAGCTAGACTAGCTTTTAAGTGTGACAACCTATTTTACACACATTCAGATATGCAAGGTAAGACATGCTGCCTATTATTCTTTCTGAAAAAAAATGACTACTGTAGTTAACTGCATAAATATCAAAAAGAAATCCTAAAATAAGAAAACATTATCAAAACAGGTGGCCATGCAAATAAATCCTAAGGAGCTCCCTGAAGAATACAAGGAAATTACATAATTTGTGGTCATAACTCAGGTCCTTATTGCAGGGGACTCAGATTTCCCATCAATTAAGGTGCACAGGATCTATAGTCTAGCATATGTTTAGAAACTGGGTCTAAAAGCTATGAATTTCCACTATGGTGACTCAGGTCACTTTTCTACTCACCAGACCTAGAGTTTTGTTTTGTTTTTGATCATATTCGTCAGGATACACTTTATGTATTTTCTCATATGTGTAATTCTTAGGGGCATAGTCATTAATCAGCCACAACCACAGATCCTTCCAGATCAGAAACTCCTATAGTAGTTGTTCCCATCTTATAACTGACGGTTAGATGCGGTCTCTGGTCTCTGCTTCTGTGGGATTCTCTTGTTCCTAAGGCAGTCAGTGAGACCACCTCGGTGGCAGCATCTCTGGGCTGTCACCTCCAGCCTGCAGAGGACACTCACTGCTGAGCTTTACAAAGAGGCTGATGCCCTCAACCCATTGTCTTCATGGAGGAAGCCTCCTCTGAATCCTCCCAGGTGGATATGGTCAGTGGTTGCCGAATACGTTGCACATATTTGATCCACCTCCCTGAGCCTTTGGATTTTCTCCTGTACGGGATGCCAGGGAAGTTCCAGGATCTCAGACCCATTGAATAGAGGCCATTATTGAAACTAGGCTTCAAATAGCCAACCAAACTGTCACTAATTGCTACTCAAAATTTACACATTAAATCTAGAATCACAATGAGAGCACCTATGGTTGCCTTCTTTTTTTTTTTTTTTAAGATTTTATTTATTTGACAGAGAGAGAGACAGCGAGAGAGGGAACACAAGCAGGGGGAGTGGGAGGGGGAGAAGCAGGCTTTCCGCTGAGCAAGGAGCCCGATGTGGGGCTCAATCCCAGGACCCTGGGATCATCACCTGAGCCAAAGGCAGACGCTTAACGACTGAGCCACCCAGGCGCCCCACACCTATGGTTTCATTCAAACAAATCTAACCTTATGTTCCATCTAATTTGACGATCATTTTCAGAAGTCATTCTTATATGTATTCCCTAGGCTTTTATTGATATATATTAATGAGGTCTTATAAGCTCTTTGGCATATTCATTATCTTTTACTGGATAGCATATGTACCAAATCCTTTCTCCCACCAGGACATTCTAGAATCTGACTTTTTTTTTTTTTTTTTCATGAATCTGGAGGCAGTGAGGAGTGGTAGAACCTGAATAAGAAATAAGGATAAGAGGCTTTCTTTGGGGCACAACTAATGAAAGTTTTTAATGAAAGGAAAGCAGTTTATTTAGACACATGAGGAGGTGGCTGCTTCTGGCAAGGTGGCTTAGATGGGTTTGGGAGAAAATGTTTCTCAGACTTGTCTCTGTCTGCCCAAATGTTCTCATTCCAAGAATAAGGGCCACATTCCTTTTAAACCAGTGCCCATCCTTGGTATGGAAGACTCGGTGAGTCAGGCATTTAACGAGCTTGTAATTTTGCAAATTACATAATTAGATTTGGGGCTTTATCCTTAGCCACTATGCAGACAGAACAATGGCCTTCAAAGATGTTCATGTCCTAATACCCAGAACTTGTGAATTTGTTACCTTACATGGCAGTAGGACTTTGCAGATGTGACTAAGTAATGACATTGAGATGAAGAAATTATTCAGGATTATCAAGACAGGCCCAGTGGAATCACAGGAGTCCTTATAAGTGAAAGAAGGATGTATAAAAGTCAAGGTCAGAGTCAGAAAGAGAGATTTGAAATGTGACTGGTTAACTTTAAAGAGAAAGGAAGTGGTTACTAACCAGAAACGTAGGTGGTCTCTAGAAGCTAGAGAAGGCAAAGGGAAATATTCGCCCTGGAATCTCCAGAAAGAACACAGCCCTGCTGACACACCTCGAGTTTAGCACAGTCTGACCCATTTCAGACATCTGATCTCCAGATCCGTAAGATAAAAAAAAATTATGTTGTTTCAAGCTGTTAAATTCGTGGCAATTTGTTACAAAAGTAAAGGTGAACTAAATACCGCCATGCTTCCCTGCAGGGATTATTTTCAAGCCATCATAGAAACCTTCCTGCCTTCCCAGAAGTGCCTTGAGTTGGTAGTTGAAGTCTCCGAGGTTATCACTTTCATTTGATCATCTTCACTGTCCCATAAGGGAGCCTATCTCCTCTCCCTCATAACCTTTGTCATCACCATTGGCGCTATATTGGTCATAAGCATCTGCCAGGTAGTCACCTAAAGCCTTGCCCTCCATTGGTATTTTATCCCACAACACTGGTGATTTCTAAGTAATCGCAACGCTTTCATGCCAGAGATGTCTCATGATGCATTTCTGCTGGACAAGGGAGCCATCCTTGTGTTCACCATGTTAACAGCCTTATCCTTTAATCCCATTTTAAAGATTTTGTTTCATTCCTAGGGCCCCTCTTGATACTTAATACTATGCCATTCCAGGACCTGAGAGAAAATAGAATTCATTCTAGATGTTTTGAATGGGCTGTGTTAAGGGACAAAGCACTGAGAGAATAGAAATATTGGAAAGCTGTGGATGGCTGAATAGATGAAGGGATCAGGAGAGAGAAAATAATCAATGGAATTCAAGGAAAGCTGTAAATGTTAAGGATGGGCTGGCTACCAGTTAGAGTTTCTGGATCAGTTCGGAGGAATGTGTGGATAGAATAAAGTCAGCCTCTCTCTTTTTCCCCACCCACTGATCTCCAGGTTGTGCTTCCTATTGCCAAATTCAACCAGAATGAAGATGGCAATTAGTTTTAAAAAATGCATTCCAAGGAAATCAGCCTCAGAAGGTACAGAGAAGGGCAATAAAGTGTAGGAAAAGGATCAGAAGTATATGCAGAATAACTAGCATATAATATAAATATACTATTTAGAATCCACATAGTAACAAACAAAATAAATAAAAACAAACAGGTATAAATAGAATGTCACCAAGAGATTGTGACTCAGAGGGTTATGGAGGCTTGAGAAGAAATGGAGCAGGGGAACTTTATGCTTTATTTAATAGTATTCAGTAGTATTGAAAACTTTAGACAATGTTCATGAATGACATTTCAAATTAAGAAAATAGAAAATATAAAGGAGAACTATAGTAATATGAAAAAATCTAAAAAACACCAAAAAGCATAGAGAAGGCAAACTAAAATCATATGTAATTCCATTACTCAGAGAAAAGCACTGTTGACATCTTGATGTATTCTTTCATTCTTTTCTCTTCTCATATATGTGTATATATGTATGATATATTTATGTATCTACACATATAAGAGTAAATGCTGCTTTATGAAGTTTTAAATTTAATATACTTTTTCAGATTTAAAATATTATAAGAAAAGATATATTTAATGACTATATATTGTTCTATGACATATTTCTTCACACACATATGTACATGAGTATAATATGTATTTCCTATATCATATGTATGTACATAGATGATACACAGATCACTTTAAAATTTTCAATATTATACCTGATGCTGCAACAAATTCCCTTGTACATGAGTATTTGTGTACATTCTGCTGTTTCCTTAGGGTAAATCCCCATATTTCTTTTTAATCTCCCAGGCTCCAAATCCTTGTGCTCATTAACCACTGGCTTAAAGTAACGGGTGTTCTCTTCTATTGCTCTGTCTGACCCCACATCCCCAAACTGCCTTTTCTACTTGTCCCCCAACACCAACCCCTCTAAGGACCTTAAGGCCAGTGACTTCTCTGGGCATCTCATCTCACTGTTCTTTCTGGCCTTTCTCACAGCACCGACCATTATCCTGCATCCAGTCTGGTCTGATCTTGTGGCGAGCACTGGCCTGGCTTGCCCTGACTGCCCTGACTCCCATCTTTTCTTAGGAAAATTGACCTCTTTAGAGCTTTTTATACAGCCTCTGTATTTCAAAGGGGCATGAGAAAATTTCTGGGCACAGTACCAGAAAGAAGTGTGTCGCATAAACAAACCAGACCTCCTCACCCTTTCCTCTTCTCAACCCTAATTTCCCTTCCAAAAACTTCCTGTTATTCCAAGGTTAAGAGACAAGAAGCAAATATGCCTGTTTAATATGCAAGAGCTAGTTCACAATCAGATGGTTGTTCCCCCAGAAAATACGTTTTTTCGCCCTCCTTACACCATTTTACTCTTTCTTGCCAGCAATGCTGAAATTAAAAATCACACTGTGAAAGAAACACAACTATGTATGTAATACCTAAAAATTATTCATAGCAGAGCTAATCTTTCAGATGATAAAAGAAATCAAAGATACTGGCAATTCTGTTATATTCTGGACATTGGCTTTCATTACTTCAACCTCATTTAAAGCAGAGTCGGTCAGTAATTTTTGTTGATCTTTCACATAATCGAGCATGAGAAGAGTTGTATTATAATTTCTAGGACTTGGGCAATTAATCACCTCCTGCCTGTTCTATGGATTCTATGGTAGCAGAAAGGTCACTTATATTGATGGACCCACAAAAGGAAGGCACTGTGCACAAGGAGGTCACCCCTGGGGGAGGGAGGACCTGCCCGCCGCCCCACACCTGGGGGCCTTGCCTGGCAGGTGGTGCAGTGACCTCTGGTGGAGCAGAGGGCCCAAGAGCCATTATGCTCTGGAAGGGACAGCTGGCCTGGAACTGTTGAGGACTTTTATTTGCTAGTTCCTTAAGATGCACATCCTGCAATAAAATTTACAAATGCCACTGCAGATATATCCTATTGTTATTTCAAATTTATACAAACACCCCTGAGCTCATACTTTTCTGACTCATTGCAACAGCTTTTTTTCATGTAAGGAGGAACTTGTATATTTATTTTTAAATCATAGCAAATATTATTAATTTTTCTTACCTTTTATATTTCCACTTTCAAAGCTTAAAATAATTTGGCTATATGAAGGGGACATATAATTAGATTTAGATCAACAAGATCAATATGAGTGTGTAAAATACTAAGTGACTAATGAACGTACCAGTTCCAGTCACTGTTGAAGTCCCTACTAGATTTGTGAAATCCAGCTGGTTGTTCTTTCAGGTTCCTTATTTGAAAAATTGGCATAATGGTCACTTGTCCCAGAGGACTGCTCTAATGATTCAAAGAGATAGTGCTGTAAAATTCTTGGTTCAGTAGCCAGCACATAGTAATTCTAGATAAATATTACGATTATTATTTCTTCTTTATTTTATTTTCACAATTCTATTGTGATTATACTTGTGCTTATCCATATGTTGACCAGTGTTTTTATGCACACCAGGTTGTATGATCTTTTTAAAAAATTATTTATATTTTAATTATTAATGTTTACTTTATTATTTTCCTGATTACCGACAATAATAACTAATATAGTCTCTCAGCTTACAGAATATTTCATCTCATCCTCACTACATCTATATGAACAAGATGCTATGCGTTTTAGTTTCCTTTAATAAATAAGGATAGATGGCTTGACAAGTTCATTTACTTATTTATGCATATAATTTAAGCTTCTATTACTAATAGTTTTTGAAATGCTTTATGAGCTTCCCCAACATTGCAAGCAAGGAAGTAGCAACACTAATATTTAAATTCTGTTCTTCTGATTCCAAATCCCATACCTCCATTGCCTGTTGGGCCACCCCAAAACTTGCCAGCCACCCATATTGTGGCCACATGAAGTAATCTCAACTCATTTACCAACTTCAGGTTAGAATGCTCATAAACTCTCTCAGACAGGTGAGAACCTAACACTTTAAAAAGATCTCACAACATAATTTCACAACTTCCATAGTGTCTATGTTTTTATATAATGCCTCAAAACTCTATGACAAAAACTGTAATTAGATTAAACTAAATCCCTCATGCTTCTGTTTCAGTGACTATATAGATATAGAGACAAATAAAGCAAATGGGATAGGAAAGGCTGGGATGTTGAAGTGTTATTTTAGCCTGAAGAAAGTGAGGGAAGGCACCACGCAAGGATCTGGAGAAAGGACATTCCTGGTAGATAGAACAACAAGCAAAAGCTCCAAGAATATGTGAAGGACAGTGAGAAGAGCAGTGTGTGGGGAGCAGACTGGGCGAGGAGAGCTTTAGACCAGTTCAGAGAGTCCAGAGGGAGCAGCAGATTTTGTGGGGTCTTGGGACCATTGGGAGGATTTTGTGTTCCGCTCTGACTTGTGAAGCCTTGCATGGAGTGGTGTGATCCATGTAAGCCTCCAAGGATGAGAGCCAGGGTGTAAAAGGAAGGCTGCCGCCCTGCCACAGTTGACTTTCTCCGTGCATTTAACCCTTGTTATAGATCTTCTTCTCTGCCAGTTGTAGAAACCAATTAAAACAAAATAGTTGGTGGACTACCAAAAGCTGGCGGTATCTTACAGATCTCCCAGATCTGTAAAATAGGACTCACACCACACTCTAAGTTAATGGTTCCCTGACTTCTTAAATATTTTACCCCTCATTGCCGTTTTCTTGGTCTACTGAGGCCATTATTAGTAAAAATACACATATACCTATGTGTGCATTATATATGCACTTAAAAAGTAAATACGTAGTTTTTCAGTTACTATTTATTTTGTACCACGAATGCATGATAATCTCATAGTAGACAGTGAGATAATAAGAGAAATTCTCAAGTACTGCGAACATCCAACTGTAAGCACTTTGAGAGGAGGAACCATATTTACCTAATCTTTATATTCCTCTATCTACAGAAAAGCTCTTTGTACTCCTTTCAAAATACCTATGAAAATTCTTTCATTAATGTGCTAATCAAACCTGATAATAATACCGACTCAATTTTGTACTGAGTGCCTTCCCAGTTCACCATGATTCTCCTTTTTCCAAAAACTACCTCCAATCCATACGGACAGCCTATCTCACATCACACTGCCCCATTATCTTTGGGCCAAACATGGCCTTGGCCTCTCTTTATAAATAATTGGATCAGGAGGGAGTACTGAAGGGTCAACCATAGTCTCTCCCTAATATTTAGAATTAAGACCAAGGCTGGACAAACAACATGGAAGATCATGATCCCTTTGCCTTCTAGATGAGAGAAACAAAGAAAGTTAATTTGCTTAGAGGGAAAATATTACCGTAGATGTCATAGAGCATATATGCAGGGGTAGTGAGGAGTCTGGCCACTTGATCATTTTCTGTTTGTAGAAACTTCAGAGGCATTGACTTATTGCAAGGGAACTTTCGTGTCCTTATGTTGAATTATCACTTTCTACCTAAGCTAGCTCTGGTTGGTTTCTGTTGCTTGTTCTAAACATAATTTTCCATTCCTCTGATAGCCCATTTAAATGTTATTAGGTCTAACAATACTGGTGTAATGACAGATATAGCACACGGGATTAAACCAAACTTTACTAAAAGCCAGATATATTTAATTTATTACTCTTTCTCTTAAAGAGGGAATTTCAAATGTAAAAATGGGCAGTTAATTATAATAATAGTACTGATGATTTACAAAGATATCCTGGTTTTTGGTTAACCCTTTGTCCTTGTCTTTGTATAATAAATATAATATTAAAATAAATATGCTTATGAAAAGTATTTCGAATACCATGCATTTCTGTGCAACAGTTATTCTATTTAAATGTTAATAAAATTTGTTTGAACGTAAGTAAAGAAAACAAAACATGAAAACATCAAAAATGTTAATCTATAATGCAGCGTTACAAGTGGATTAAGCTGCAAAATGAAGTAATAATACCGAGGAGGTTTTTTTACTCATTTATGAAATCTCCACTTTCGTGAGGTTTAAATCAAGACCTAAAGATATTTGGAATTGTAACTAAGCTACAAACAAATAAATGGTCTACTCCTAGAGATCAGGAGTCTAATTGGATTTATTGACTCTCCACGGAGAGTCATTCTGCACACATTTGTTCTGTAGTTACAAGGTTATAGGCAGTTTCTGTGTAGGTTTTTGTCTAGACTTATAAAAACCTTCAATAAAGCTATGGAGACATTCAATTGCTTCCTGTCTCATGGAAAAAGTTGTAGAACCCAAGACATGCTGCCTGTTATAAAGCAATTTTTGAGTTTGTGGCCTTTCTTTTAGTGCTTCATCTGAATCAAAGAAAGGAAATCAGGAATAATTACGATTAAAGATACAGTGAGGGCGCCTGGGTGGCTCAGTTGGTTAAGCGACTGCCTTCGGCTCAGGTCATGATCCTGGAGTCCCGGGATCGAGTCCCGCATCGGGCTCCCCGCTCGGCGGGGAGTCTGCTTCTCCCTCTGACCCTCCCCTCTCTCATGCTCTCTGTCTTTATCTCATTCTCTCTCTCAAATAAATAAATAAAATCTTAAAAAAAAAGATACAGTGAAAGAACTGTCTAGTAAATTTATGTTGAACAAGATTTTTATCAACTATGAAAGTGAGCAAAACAATTGTTTTATGAAAAGTAGCATTATTTATGGAGCACAGAGAAATTCTGGTATTCATTCACTGATTTTGTGGGACTGTCTTCATAACTGTATGAAGTAAAATTTTCATGGTAATGATGCTGAAAACATTACAATGGCTTTGTTAGTCGACTCAAAAGATCTGTCCTCTATAATGTTATTATTATAACTTTTTCTGTTTTATATTTTTAGTTAATATATTCTCGGAGTTAAGTAACATTCATACCATTGAAACATTCAAAGTAGATTACAGACACAAGACAATTATTTCTGTATCTTAGAAGAGTTTTCACTTTACATGTTGCACTTAATGTTTTTATATTAATGGAATAGTTACAATAGTTATAAAATGCTCAACTCTTAATAGTTACTAGGATGGATTAATATCCTAATTTTAAAATGCCCAGACGGGTGAAGATGAGAGTTTAGAACAGTTGGCTTTGCTTCCTCTTTAATCCCCAATCAAAACAATGTTGGGAATGAGAATATAACAGAGGTTATAGAAGAACTTCTTAAACAGGCTTATGTGTAAGGGATGAAAAAACAAGGATCTGTTTCAAAAGGAAAAAAAAAGTCTCCAATCAGGAGGCTATGAAAGTTTATGAAGAATTTTTAGGTTACTAACAAGAATCAAAATACAGAATCAAAATAAAAATTTTAAATCAGGAAAGCAAAAATAGCACAGTATGCAATGTAAAATTAATAAAGCTGAATTCATCATCCAAATGCTGGATCAAGGTAAGAATTTTCAGATGGATAGATACAGAGTATGAATTGAATATTTTCATCTTCATCGAGTCAGTTTCCCAAGGAAGTGTCTAAGGACAAATAAGCAGGATAAACTGCAGGAATCTCAACACTAGGACAGCTTCAGACAGGTCATTGTCACAATCATACAGAATTGGGTAGGCCAATTCTACTGTATCTGAGATATGATCATAGTTGAGTCCTTTTTTTTTCCTTCTGGCCTGGTGAGTACAAATTAGCAGGACAATCCCTGCCAATCGTATGTAAATGACTTCTTTTCTCCTTTGCACCCTAAAAGCTATGAAAAAACCACATATATACTTAATATAGATGTTAAAATAAAACAACTAAAATTCACTAAGTGATTTTTGAAAATAATTCTCAAGTGCCTAATATGTATAAGGCATTGTGTTGGTTATTATTTAAGATTTAAGGGTATCCACTGTGTTCAATGATGCAGATGCTGGTGGATAAAACAAACATTTATACAAATAACAAAAGGTACTTGGTCACTGTAGAAGTAGAAAGAAGGTGATCAATTGAAAAATTCAAGAAGCTAGCCTCAAAGTTCCAAGTAAGAACCCTGTTATTCCATGAAGGTCTCCCCTAAAGTGACTGCAATGGTGTGGCCCATGCCAATTCTATTAACAAAGCTTCTGTTTGTCACCAATTGTCACCCTCAAATTATACCGACAAAATCAGTTATGTTTGCCTTCTTAGAGGATCCAATCTGCTTGTAATCATTTCTTAAAGTGCCTGAAAGTGGTAGATAATAATTTCTGACCAAATGGTCCCTCTCTTCGTATTGTATAGGCATAACAAAACCACTACTGGGAGTAGTCTTAGAAATCCTGACATTTTGCAACATCAAATCACAAAATCCAAGAAGGATATTTTTTCTCTTTGCAGATTTTTGACATTTTTATTTCTGTGATTCATAACGTAATAATGAGAAAAAAACTTCATATAACACCAACTATTGAAAATTTTAGTTCAAAGTACATTAATTACTAAAATCAAAATTATTGACTTATTCATCAGAGTTTATATGCTATGATAGAGCAATCAGTTTTTATAGTATCACCACCTCTAGGAATTTTCATTCCCTATAACATTAACTAATTTGAATAACAGGTTTTCTACTCAGTATTTTTAAAATATGAGAAACATGACAGAAAGATTACAAAATACAAGCCTCACCTTATATAATTTTTAATTATCTTTTAATTTAGATAAACATAAAGTTAGGTATAAAATTTTCTTATGCTTTTACACTGATATAACTAAAAATTAAAAATTAAGTAAAACAAAATGATAAAAGCAGAAAATTGAAACTGTCAACATTAGTTTGGTATAGCTCATGATAATAGTGTGGTTTATAGTAAATTGCAGAGTACAACTGAATGAAATGTTGCCTCCTCCAATGCAGGTATTTTAAATTTGACACACCTAAAATAGCATGTGATTAGTGATGAGTAAATTGTCATACTCCTGCAAATTTCTTTTGTATTTGTGAAACATATTACAATGCTCAATGGCATTTAAATATTACTTAGCAAAAATATATAATTTGTGCGTTAGGTTTTTGTCTATTATGTTATGGTAATACGACTTGTCATTGGCTCAATAATAAGCCAAAAAGCCAATGTGTGCATTAAAATCTCAGAGAATTGAGGTGAAGGGTATCCACGGTGTCAGAAGAGGAGCTCCAAAGGAGCAGGCAGTGAGGTAGACAAGGATCCTGGGAGGGTGTTATTTCAAGAAGGAGGGAGTAAACAGTGGTGCCAAACACTACTGAGATGTTATCTAAGAGGATAAATGTGGATTGGCCATTGAATTTGTAATATGGAGCTAATTCAGCAAACTCACAGAAATCTAGTCAGATCTTTTGACCTAAACAACATCTGACATGAGTGGTGTCTGGAGTTTGCTCATACGCTTTTTTCAATATATCCTCTTAGCTTCTCAAAAGTGTGGAGGCTTTGATCTCGGTTCTCACACTCTGCCTGCCCACTCTTCTCCTTATAGGAAGGAAACCACACTTCACTCTCTTTTAGACATACCCTCTCTTCTCTCCTCCTTTTAATTGCCCTGCTTCATTCCTTTGGGGCTACAGCTTCCCCTCTTTACAGCCTGAAGTCGTTTTTCATTCAGTCCATTTAGCTCCACTGTAGATGGCACGAGGGTAGAGGTGGCAGAGAGGTCATTTTGGGTCCTGTGTTTGAAGCATGCGCAAGACAAAAAGACTTATTTCTTATAAGATGGGCATCTTCTTAGCATATTTGCTTTTATCATAGATGCTGTAATGAAGGTGTCTCTCCACATTTTCTTTATTTTTGAGCTGCATTCCTTTTTGTATCCTTTTCTATATTGTTGTCTTATAGTTGGTTCAAGTTCCTGGATGTGTGGCGGTGGTAATTTGATATACTCCAGGAAGATTTGGGAATGGAAAACCTCCTCCAGTCACACACATGGAACCCACAAAGCTTAGAATTAAAAAATGTTTTTATATACATTATCCCATTTTATCCTCACCACAGTCCTTTACTGGAGATACATATGTGCATTTTTTAATGTGGAAAATAAGAAGAGAATTAATTCAATATACTATGTTTGAAAGGGAAGCACAGCTTAAAGCAGATGCAGACCAAAGCTCACATATTTATCAAAATATGTGGAGGTTCAGTGGGAAAGGTATGCACAGATGTTTAATATAGATTATGAAAGTTCAAGATGTGGTGGAGAATTTACTTTCAAAAAATTTTTACTGGTTTCTTATAAAGGATGTAAGTGAATAGACAAATGAAGAGGTATAAAGGGCAAGGTCCAGAAGGTCTTGAGTGCAAGAGCTTCTGTTCCCGTGGAGGAGGGCTGTGCTGCCTTCAGGCTGGTGGTTTTGTTTGCTTGTCTACAGTTTAGTCAAGCTGAGAGGGACATTAAAGTTAGCAGCTTAAATAAAGCCCCTCCAACTTCCATCCCAGGGGGCCAATCAGCTGCAAGAAAAGAGTAGGACCTGAGTTGCCTTGACAAACACTCTTTACCACAGTTATTTGTCTTAGACAACCCTGGCTCTCTACTGATGATCTCCTCTCTTCTTACCCTACATACTTCAGAATTTTCAGTCTCCACCTTCGCTTCAGCTTTCATGAGTATATTGACAACATCCAAATGAATCTTCCCATAAATTCCAGATAATTATTTCGTATTTTCATGACCTATCAATATCTCATATTCAACATTTTCAAGCTCACATTTATCTTCTCCCATCTACCTGTTCTTGCCTCTCTCTTCTGGATTTCAGTGAATATCAAGACCCGTCAGAGCAAGAAGATCAGGGATCATGTTGATACCTCCAATTCTTTCATCCATAAATCCAATCAGTCCACTGACACTCAGGGAGGAGCCTTTTACTCAAGTCCTATACTGTTCTTATAATGCTGCTTTGGACAATGGCAAGCTGTGTGAAGAAAAGGCTCCAAGGAGAGGCTAATTAAATATGGAATTAAGTTTATTTATTTATTTATTTTTAAAGATTTTATTTATTTATGAGAGAGAAAGAGAGAGCATGAGCAGGGGAGGAGCAGAGGGAGAGGGACAATCACTTCTTGCTGAGTGTGGAGTGTGGGGCTTGATCTCAGGACCCTGAGATCATGACCTTAGCCAAAATCAAAAGTTGGATATTTAACCAACTGCAGCACCCAGGCACTCCTAAGTGATTTTTAAAAGTAATATGACAGGTAATGATCGGGTGCCTACCTTATGGTAGGAATTGTGCTATGAACTTAACTACTAATTTAACAGGGTGCACATGTAAAATTATACTACCAAGTTAATTTCCAACTCATTCAAGAAGTTCAATAAACATAAAATTTTAATTGTAAAATTTAAGCTGTCATTATTGTAACACAAGTATTGATCAATTAATATTTAGTTGTGATGCTAAACAGATTTTTTTTTAATCAGACACTGGTAGTAGCCCTTAATATTCACTTAATGGAAGATGTTACTGTTTCTTCAGAGAGGCAAGCCTTAGCCATCTGTGAGTATCTGTTGATTCTGGTCGGCGAAGAGATAGAAAGAAATTCCATTATATAACTGACCTCACAAAATGAAGCTGACTAAACTAGGCAGAGTTGGGGATGCTAAAGAGCATAGTTCAGATATATTAACTACTACAATGTACAGTAATGTTTAATCAGATGTATGATACAGATACATGTAAGAGTGTGGCTCAAAAGAGAGTGGCTATCCATTAAAGACTGGTCTAAACACCATCTCCATTTGGAAGCCTTTCCTGAGCCCATCTGGATTTAATCTCTTTCCTCCTAGTAATTTATCCTAACTGGTATGACAATGATTACTTTTTATCATGCTCCATCTCCCACACTGGACTGTCATTTTTTTAACTATTCTCCATAGTACCCAGAACTGTGCCTCATGTCGTGGAAGCAACTAAATACTCCTTTGTAACTGCAAAAAAAAAAAATGCATAGAAATTTATTTGGTACATACTATTACTGTAAATAAGATGATAAAAATTCTTGCTAAAAGTTTCTCTTTGTTTTTCGAAGCACAAATTTTAAAAGTATTTTGCAAAGATTTTTTTCAGCTTTTTTTTTTTTTACAGTGAGCTATTAATAGTATGTTTTGTCAATAAATTCTCTTTTCTCATTATGGCCTTAATAATTTAACACATACATAATAAGTGGTATCAATATAATATACTTTCTCACAGATATACACTGATCAATGACAAATATAAGTCAAAGTAAGCCCGGATATAATTATGAAAAACAAAGCATGCTTATTATGAATGTCCAGATATCCCTTGTGGGCAATGTATATCAGAATTATTTCTCAACTCATTTGAGAAATGTCACTAGGTATTTGTCAGCTAAATGAAGTTATAAAGGTCCAGGGTATGGGTGTCAACTCTGAAGCCTCTGACACAGGTAAAGGATATATTTTCATCATATCATACCAGGAACTAAGGACTGAAGAGTGAGGTATGATACAGAATCCCAGCAAATTAATTTGCAGTGATATGTTGCAGCCATGACAACTTGCTTGGATGGGCTTTTTCAGCCTCAGTTTCTCTGATTTCCCCTTAAATAGAAAACATGTTCATTACCTCTCTAAGATCTCAATATTCCACTGGCTAATATTAAACATGCAATGTCAGAGCATATACCCAAAGAGTGGTCAAGTTCATCTATTATGTAGATTTTTTTTGCTTCATATGAAATCTTACATGACAATAAAGAATTTTGAGATAAAGTATAAGGAAAGTTAAACTTCTAGAAACAGAGAGTAGGAAAGTGGTTGCCAGGGCCTGGGGGCATGGAATGGGAGAAATAGAGAGTGGTTGGTAAAATGGTAAAAACTTGCAGTTCAGGTTTGAGGATCTAATGTATAACATGGTAACTAGAGTTGATAACCCTGTATTGTATAACTGAAATTTGTTAAGAGAGTAGAGTTTAAATGTTCTTATCCTTCCCACTTCCAAAGATAAATATATGAGGTGATGGATGTGTTAATCAACTTGTTTGTAGGAATCCTTTCACAACTTATATGTATATCAAATCATCACATTATACAACTTAAATCTGCTACAATTTTATCAATTACGCCTCAATAACGCTGAAAAAAAATCCAAATAGAATGTAGCTTAATAAAAAAGTGTGAATGTTGAATAGAGTAAATGGAGATTAATTTTAATTTTATAAATAATTACCTTTTTTCCTCTCTATTAATAAAGGGAATTACGGTATTTAATTTAGTGATGAGTTACACTACCTCCCCTACAAAGGCATATTATAATATTTAAAAATAACTTTATCTGGACTAATATTTAGCAATCTTGTGTACTTCTTTAAAGTAGGAGTAGGAAAGATTTACATTGAAAATTTAGAGTTGGTGCTTCTAACAATCTTGTGTATTAATGTGGTAATTTTTTTATAATTGATAACTGGGTGATGGTGTCAGTTTATTTATGCCCAAATACCCATTTTAAATAATAAATTTTTTGGTTCATAACTGAAATAAATCAGATAATAAAAAATGGTAGATGATCACACTGAATTTTCCAGATCCCATGTGTTATTAAATGTTTATTTAGTAGTTGCTTCATAATTTTTTATCTTCTTTTCTATATTTATGGAATATAATTTGGGCTCCAGAGCTCAATGGACTAGACTTATATCCATATCTCTGCACTGAAAAAGCTGCTGTCCTTGATAAAGATATTTAGCCCTTCTGTGTCCCTATACTCCCACATGTAGAATAGGAAAAGAACAGCACTCACCTCATTGGGTTATTGTGATATAAAGCATTGAGGTAAAACATATAAGCCATTTAGTACAATACCCATCGTAATAAATAATGAATACTAGCAAGTGTAGTAATGATCATTTTTACATATTTTACATTTCATTTTCCCTCAGAAAACCATGTGAAATGGGCATTGTTATCCCCAATTTACAGATGATAAAAACGAGAATCAGAGAATTAAGTAAACTTCTGAATTCTAAGCCTAGCTTGGTCTGATTTCAAAATCTATCTTTTCCCCTGGTATATACCACATTGCCTTAAACAGAATTTGAGTCAGCCCTCTTCCTGAATATATTTTATATCAACCTCAAGTGTGTGTTTAATCTAAAGGATGTAGAATTCTATTTCTTGTACCAAATAAGTTATTTTATGAAAAAAAATGCCTTCATTTTCTCTTCCTTCTACTTCTTGCCAATGATTATAGATGTTAACCAGGATTATGTCTCAAGCTATGTAAAAATATTAACATGAATCAAATCCTCTAGTTTCTATACAATTCTCTCTTATTTGTAAGCTAATAATAATGGAAGCAGAAATAACTATCCAAGGAAGTATTCTTTAAACAGAGGACGGTTTAGCAGCGTTTATCTATTTTTCTCCCTCAATACGGCAAACAAATTATTTGTGCATTCCAATAAAAGCATTCTTATGATCATTCCATTCTTTATTCATTATGTATTAGTTTGAATCATATGGAAGCAACTATTTGCAATCTCATACTGATCAATCAAATATTTAAGAATATGAAGACTTCAGTCATCTAAATTTTTAATTTTTAAACTTTGCTTCTTATTGTAAGCTAATTCTCAATCAATTCTGTGTTAGGATGTAGTAAGTAGAGATCACAGACAATTATACACTCCCCTACTGTGGTACCATATTTTTGTCACACCCTTTAATTACTCTCCCAGTAGGTGTTGGTCTTCTCTGTTTTCTGCCCATTTTGAAAAAGCCATTAGGTAAAACCATTAAATAATGTCAATAAAATCTAATAAAATGCTTAGTTTGTTTTGGAAAGCTAAAAATCTCTGTAAGTCTGTTGGAGACCATTGTTATTTTTCTCATTTTTCAAAGCTAACCCTTACAGTCTATCTAAAATACTATTTTTAAAATTTTTGTCAGCTTTTATTTATCTAGCAAATTCCCTAGTATTGAAGTCATTGTAGTTAAATGATATGAAAATACAAATAAGAATAGTTACCATTTATTAAGAATTAAATGGTAAACACGTTGTATTATGATATTTCCACAAAAACCCTATCCATTTTACAGTCGAAGAAATGGAGTTTAAGGAGTTTAACCTAAGATCACACAGCCAGCAAGCGACTGAGCAGTGGACTTCACCAACTTTAATTGACTCCTCAGGTTCCTTTCCTGATTAGTAAACCAGTGATTCTCAAGTTTGGGCAACTTGGGTCCTTACACAAGGAGAAAAATCATGATTTCTAGGTAATGGACATACATCTCCCTGATTTTGCTGTGTTATCTAGATCCTTGGCCTTTATGTATGTGTCACTGAAAATCGCTGCCAGCATCCAAGAGGTCAAGGCTGCATCGAGGATGTAAACCAGATTTTGTCCCAACTTAGTCTAGTTTCCTCTGATTTAAATTTAGTGACACTTGTAGCAATTCCCATTCTCAATCATTAGAAAAGAAGTAGAACAAAGAAAAGGTGTGAAGGGTAGAAAGGTAGGTGATAAGGAAGGAAAGGAAGGAAGGAAACTCAAGACTGGATATACCACCCTCTTCCATGGTCATCCTCTGTCCATCTATTTTCAGTAAAATATGGCCATAGGGTTCTACATTTATTTGGATTGTTATATTTCTAGAATATGTTTAGATGTGGGATTTATACTGTGTAAATTATCCCTGGTGAAAGTTGAAGCATCACCTATTTTCTTAAAGTAAAAAAATCTGTTATTGCAAATTTGTAAGGGCATATTGGTCACTCAGAAATGAATGGATTTTCTTAGGCAACAAATCCATCCCAGGTTTTAGCATCTATGAGCATAAGTACTGCCACATTTATGGAAACTCATAGAAATAACCCATGTTAATGAACGTGATGGAGGAAGAGATTGGAATGGTGGTTGCCAGGGGCTGAGGGGAGGAGGACCTGGGAGGTGTTAGCCAAAGGGTACACCATTTCAGTTATGTAAGAAGAGTAAATCCTAAACATCTACTTTGGAGCATAGCGTCCATAGTAAACAATACTATATTGTACACTCAAAAGTTTGATAAGAGCGTGAATTTATATTAAATGTTCTTATCACTAAAAAAGATAATAATAAATAAAAATGGCAGGAGGAAAATTTCGGAGCTGATGAATATGTCTATGGCATAGCTGATGGTGATGGTTTCATAAGTACAATGCTTCTCTCCAAACCCATCAAATTGTATACATTAAACATGTACAGCCTTTTGTATGTCAGTTATGCCTCAATAAAGTGGGAAAAAGTTTTTTTAAACATAAGAATAATCCCAAACTCAAATCTCTAAGTCTGGAAATAAGTCTTGTGTAGGGTAAACAGAGACCCACCAGGTATTCCTGAGACTGCACGATGCAGGAATGTGTACATATAGAGCTCAAATGTGAGAGCCATTTCTTTGAGGGTCTAGGCGAGGTGATGTTTCTCCAGAGAGGAAGTGCTCCACCTGTGTGCAGAGGTTCTCTCCACAGCCCTGCAGTCTCTCAACTGTGCCCGAGCCTCGGCCGCTGCTCTGCTGTCTTTTGTCAGTCAGGCTTCTAGCCTCAGGGCCCTGACAGCTTCATTTTACAATCTTGGACATTTGCGAGAGAAGATTTGAATATGGTGGAGAGGGTTATGGATAGGGGTCAGGTTTAAGAAGGCAAAATTTGAAAGTCAGATTTGGCCATGTCCAGGACATACATGTTTTAAATTTTATCAGCTTTATTCATTTACATTTGTTTTTATCTCAGCACCTGTCATCTTCCCACAACAAACTCCAGATGACACCTTCTGACAGAGTCGGTGGCCTCTGCAAACAGAGCTAAATCAGGAAACTCTGAAGTCACATTATTTATTAATGACTTCATCTTCAAAAACGCAGGGCAATTCGCTGAAGAGGAGTTTTGGTGAGGGATGCCTTAAATGGGATGCTACATCAGATGCTGTGACAGGAGACATTTATTCATTCACAATGACCCATTCTGATTTTTTTAAATGTATTCCTTGAACTGAGAGGTAGAAAAAAAAGTTGTGTACATGTTTCAAACTGTTTATTTGAGTTGAGAATTGTGTTGTAACATTTAACAGCAAATTAACAAAACGTTTTAATGTTTGTTAAACTAACAAATTGATTTAACAATCTCTTAAATTAACAAATTAATTCCCCATGTTATTTCATACGTACATGTAAAGATTATATAAAATACTATATTTTTAGGTATGTGCAAGTGGGGGGGGTAGTAGTAATTCTAAACACTGTTTAGAATTTTGCCAAAGTAGAACAGTCGGTTATCTAACGTAATTGAGAGACTTAAAGCCAAGTAATTAGTGAGCAGATTCACTCAACGTGGGTAACCAAATACTGGAGCACATTATCTATGTGATTAAGTTTATGACTTGAAATTAAACCGTAACTTTCAACTTTTCATCCATGATGTTGAAATGAAGTAGGGTAAATCTGACCAGCTAAATATTGTTCTACTGTATGTATTATAAACATGTAGGTAAATCTATATTGAAAACCTATTCTATATGAACCTCTCCTAAAAGTAAAATATGAATATTCTGTTAGCACCTTGGTTCATAGTTACATTTTATTTTCTTCCAGTCTTTAATTCCCCACTCATGAAACCCTTGGAAAACAGGGCAAGGCAAAGTTTTTTTTCACCTGCTATAGCCCAGGTACTCTGTTAGGATGCATTGTACATATTACCTGAATAAATTCTCACAGGGACCCTGATAGGAAAGTAATTCTTCCTAACTGTTCCAGGTGAGAGAACTGAAGCACAGGAATACTTATTCATATCCCTAAGAGGTTTAAGATTTGGAAATAGAAATCAGCTTTATATGACTCCAATGGCAGCCTTTTCTATTTGTCTAATCTTATTTTCAAAATCTCTTGTCAAAATTAAGTCCTTTGATTAAAAAAATCTGATGACTCTCAACTCCTTATTGCTATAAAATTAAAATTCCTTAACAAACACTTATTTTTTATTTTTAAAAAGCTTTTATTTAAATTCCAGTTAGCTAACATACAGTGTAATATGACTTTCAGGTGTACAATTTAGTGATTCAACAACGTGGATGGAGCTACAGAGTATTATGCTAAGTGAAATAAGTCACTCAGAGATAGCATGGCATTTAATATTCTCCTTAACCCAGCTCCCTCCATGTTTTCCTACTTAAGTCTCACTACTTTTCTTCACTTGTCTTATTATCAATACAATATGGACTACTTGACATTTTCCTTAACAGGCCCAGTTCTTTTCTTTCTCTGTTTAATGGTTCATCCTATTCACTTCCACTTGGGTTATTTTCTCTCTTATTTGTATTTGTTGAAATCCTCTATGTCATCCAAGTCTTAGGATAAATGCTACCTCTTCCATGAAGCCTCCCCTCATCTTTCTTAGCCAAGCCCTCATAAACCATTGCTTGCACCTCTGGTTTGGAATGTGGGCAATCTGATTCTATGCTATGGTTATTTGTGCATCTGTCTTAGCTTCTTTATCAGACTCTTAGAAGGAAGAAACCCATCTTTCTATTTTCCACAGTGCCTGCTTAAACACTGTTTAGAATTTTGCCAAAGTAGAACAATCTGTTGTCTAACGTAACTGAGAGACTTAAAGCCAAGTAATGAGCAGATTCACTCAACGTGGGTAACCAAATACTGCAGCACATTATCTACATGATTAAGGTTTATGACTTGATGCACAGTTCTGGATATGCAGTAGAGATTCCATAATTACCTCTTGAAGGAGTGGGTTAGAGTGACAGGAAACTAAAGAGTACTTTAGATTTTATGCTTTATTAGTGAGGTCCTTTTGTTGTTGATTCTCACAGAACTTTTCAGAACTGTTAAAATGAAACTTGCTCACAACATAATCTCCAAACGTTATCCCCAGGATAGGTTCTGGAATAGTAATATATATAACCCTCTCGTAAGCTCATGGAAAGCATTTCAGAATGTCAAAGATCCTGGATTTAAAAACAATGATGATGACATTAATATGGAAAACACATGCAGTAATTAAGGATATATTCGTATGTGTGCATGCAATGTTAGATTTTTTTTTATTGGATTGCTATACCTGCTTACCAAAGAATAGAACCCATTTGTTACACAGAATGTTAAGATAATTTGTCAGTAACACATGCATTGCTACAAGTTATAACAGTAAAAAAAATATTATAAATTAAGGCACCCATGGGTCATTCAACTCAGCTGGCAATACACCTGAATAAAAAAGGAGAGCTGGACTTAATCTCCAAGCCTGTCATTTATTTCTTTCACACAAAAAGTATGGGACACAGGTGGCCAGAAGTCAAAGATCATACTCTGCCTAAATGCTTCATAAGGCACGGTACAAATGCATGAGACCTGCTGGGTGAAATCAAAAAGTCACTAGAATGGGGTACAATTTTAGTGACCCAGGTCAAAGGCCATACTGCTTTTGGTGTTTTACAAATGTTTGACAGATTAAATACCCACCTCCTAGGGATAACAAATAGGCTATGGAACTAAAAGTATTCATAAGCATTAAAGCTTCATTCAGAATTCTCCTTATGAAGGATGTACGTCACATAAGATTAGTAATATGATTACAATAATTTTTTCCCATTGTCAAAAAACTATACTCTGGACAATACCCCTGAGTGTAATTGCAGGTCACCCAATATGAAGAGTAGGGAAAAAAAAAAAAAAAAGAACAGAAAAAAAGCAACAGTTACATCCAGACCTGATCATCCCTGAAGCTTAGCATTACCTTTTACCCATTTTTTCATATTTGCCACATTTTTTTTCTTAGATGCAGTGTCATTTTATCTGTATAAATTATTTTACTGATATTCAGCACTTTTTTTTGGAGTTCAGTATCGCTATAAAATTGATCTGTTATAAAGATATATTTTGACAAATGATCTGTGTGTGTAACCAAGGCAACAATGTATGGTAATGTATGGAAAAGTGCTCTATACATATTGCAAAATGTCCTGAAATTAAGGCAGCATTTTTATTTTCTAAAATTGATACTTTTATGATTTATTTTAAACATAATTGACATCAAACTGGCAAAAATTGGAATATTTTACACTTCTTGTACATATCTTGGTGACTATTTAGCAACAGTTACCATCATGTAAGAATAACCAGATAATGCTATAACCATATGGAGAATAGCAAATAATTGATTTTTCCAAGTGATATCAAAAGTTGTAAGGGGTCCATTATTTACCACATAATTTTTATCTTACTTGACATTCTTTTTAAAAAAAAATTTTTTTTTTAAGATTTTATTTATTTGCGAGAGAGAGAATGAGAGACAGAGAGCATGAGAGGGAGGAGGGTCAGAGGGAGAAGCAGACTCCCTGCCGAGCAGGGAGCCCGATGAGGGACTTGATCCCGGGACTCCAGGATCATGACCTGAGCCGAAGGCAGTTGCTTAACCAACTGAACCACCCAGGCGCCCTTACTTGACATTCTTTATGTCATTGTTGCATCTCCTCTTCAAATTTAGCAAACATGGAAATTAAAAGTGGGACACTGATCAACATAAAGGGTTTTCTTTAATATTTTTAATCTTTTCTTATATAGGAAATTTAGCTTATTTTTTGATAGCATACAATTAATTGTATGATTTATGTTTACTTTTTCTTTTTTTCCTTTTTTTCAGATTTTATTTATTTATTTGACAGAGAGAGAGAGAGAGAGAGAGATCACAAGTAGGCAGACAGGCAGGCAGAGGTAGAAGCAGACTCCCCACTGAGCAGGGAGCCCGATGTGGCCTTGATCCCAGGATACTGGGATCATGACCTGAGCCGAAGGCAGATGCTTAACTGGCCGGGCCACCCAGGCACCCCTATGTTTACTCTTTCATGTTTCATGTTTCAATTATACAGTTTGGAAAAGTTCATGTCCTTTTTTTAATGTCTCAAATTTTTATTTAAATTCTAGTTAGTTAACATATAGTGTAATATTAGTTTCAAGGCAGTGTTTTTATTTAACACAGTATCTTTTTATTCTTATTTGAACTCTTTGGGAAAATATGCTTACAAAATTAGTTTTTGTTGTAATATACCTTCCCTTTTTTAGTATTCTTTTACAATTTGAAAATAATAATTTAACTTCCTTTGTGCCTTTATATAAACCAATGGATTAAATTATCGTTGAGTGTGGATCACCTGAGGGCTTCTCAAAATACAGATTGCAGGGCCCCACCCCCCCAATGGGTCTGGGTGGGCTCTAGGAGCTGGCATTTCTAACAAATTCCCAAAGGATGCTGATGCTGTTGGTCTGGAGATCACATTTTGGGAAACACTGATCTAAACAATGTGCCATCATAATAGCATAAAAAAAGAAAGGATGCTTTTGGGGCACCCCACTGGCTCAGTCGGTTAAGCATTGGACTCTGGATTTTGGCTCAAGTCATGATCTCAAGGTTGTGAGATCGAGCCCCCCACTGGGCTCCAAGCAGGCATAGAGCCTGCTTAAGATTCTCTCTCTCTCTCTCATCCCTCCCCCCTCCCCTTAAAGATAGTGAAAGAATGCTTTTAATAATATGGATATGATCTAATATGCCAATATTTTATATCTTGTTGATTTAATAGTAACACTTTCCTTAATTTCTACTTTTATCTTGATGTTTTATCAAATAATTTGTCTTTCTTCCTAGTTACGTATCACCAGCAACATTATTTAATAGCGACTCTTAGAAGATCTAAAAACCATTTTAAAAAGAATTTTTATTAATTAATTTTTCTGAATCCTGCTAAATTTGCTATAATATCATTGTTATTGTTCTTTGACATCAGAGATAATGCTGATTATATTTATACAAGGAAGAATGTGACTGAAAACTCAAGTCATTCATTCTAAATTAAACAATGTTTGTCTGTTTGTACTCTTACAGATTAATTGTTTTCAAGATTTTACCATGTGTAATTTCCTTTTCATCAGAAGTTCACCTCTGCCACCTCTGCCTCTAATGCTTTCCTTTTATATTGGTTATTGTCTGCTTCTTCTCTCAGAAGGCAACACTTTTGTCACATAGGCTTTATATATCTAGGTTACTCTAATTTTAACACAGAATATGGGCAAGTCTTGGAGAAACTGTGCCTAAATCACTTACTTTTCAAAATCACCTTTAGCAGAGGTGAGATGTATTGAGTCTATTGTCAGTATCAGATTTTGTATACCAGAACCTATTAATGTTGTTCTATGCAAGGAGACTGGCAGAAGGAAGAGGTGTACCTAGAGATTTCGAATGTGAATGAACTACTCAGCATCATATAAAACACAGGCGTGGGTCTTGCTACTCATTTGTTAGTGCAGAGTTTTACCCCTCATTCCCCTCCAATTATATAGTTTTCTTTGAGGCTATTTCTCTGTTGATTTTTTTAGATCAAGAGACAGAGGAAAGTAAGTAATAGTCTTGGTGCCCATAGTTTCTAATTTATAGTAATTAATTCTAATTCTCTCCATCTTTATTGTAGATGAAAAGTTCTAGTTGTTAGCTATTATTTCTTTCCTATTTTTTAAGTTTTTATTTAAATTCCAGGTAGCTAACATACAGTGTAATATTAGTTTCAGGTGTACGATTTAGTGATTCAATACTTCCATACATCACCCTGTGCTCATTACAACAGTGCCCTCCTTAATCCCCATCACCTATTTAACCCATCCTCCCACCCACCTCCCCTCCGGTAACCGTCATTTTGTTCTCTACAGTTAAGAGTCTGTTTCTTGGTTTGCCTCTCTCTTTTTTCCCCCATGACTGTTTATTTTGTTTCTTAAATTCCACATATGAGTTTCAATAATTATTCATACATAGATCCTGATTTGTTTTTTTAGATTTCTATTTATGCACACACATAAATAACACACACACGGTTTTTGTCTTTAAAAAAATCAGAAAGGATTAGTAGCAGGCAAGTAAAGGGATATCATCAATGTAAAAACACATGCTAATAATACACTGTGCTTGGAAACATAGATGTGGCATCTATTTTTAGATTTTCAAACTGATTTTATTTTTAGCCTAATTTTATATGTACACACACACACCCTTATATATACCTACACACACACACACACACGTATACCTATATATTGTATGTACATATATATTACATGTGTGTATATTCCCAAGGGGTAAAGAGAATGGAGTCACTATAGAAAAAGCATTACAGGAGGGCAAAGGTAGGAGTATGAGAAGTAAAAGCAAAACAAACAAAACAAAAATGGCTGAATCATTGTTGAGTTTGTCCTTATTTTCTTCTGAAAATGTTATTAAGTATGTCTAATCTCTATGAGGATAGCTTTATTCCCCAGTCTCACTTCCCTCCACTCCTTCAGACGTCCGTCTGTTCTGTCAAAAATTGTAGGTAAAGTCCGGCTATAATATACAACAGAATGTAAAAGAATCAACTGACATTCCTTTGAGATTACAAATAATTTCTCCATAAATTTAAAAATTTCTTCTTCACTACTAAAATGACTATGAATTTATATATTAATTTCCTTCCTCAAATGATTTATATTTTAAACTTAGCTAGTTGGAAAAGTTCTCTTTCTAAGTGAAGCAATTTGAAACAGAAATGAGCAGGGAGAGGGAAATCATAGTTAAGCACAGAGGGTGTGTGTGTGTGTGTGTGTGTGTGTGCACGCATGTGCTCATTTGTGTTTGAATGTGTGGGGAGGTACATTCTATCGAAAGGAAGTCAGGAAAGGATTGCTCATGAGAGAAGCTTATCTCATGGTAAGTTCTGCCCTGAAAACATATGATCATTTTTCATCAATAATATATATTAATGCTTATGTATTGACGCTTAATGTGAATTTGCTCTATTTTTCATATTACGGTTATTTCCTTTATGCTTATTATTTTCCTCCATTAGACTACAAAGCTTGGTTCCTTTTCTTCTGAAAAAAATAATAGATCCAGTATTATACATATGGGATCCAGGCAACAAATTTTGACAAACAGAATTACTGTCCCATTTCAATCTCACAATTTTATTCTTTAAGGGGATAGCAAATAGAGTTCGATATTAGATGTTTAGGTATTCTCAGCCAAAAAGTAGGTATACGGAATAATGGTAGTAAGTGGAATATTTGGCTATATTCACATCATGGAATTTTTCTCCTGCTTTACCCACATTCCTGCTTCCAGACATCCAAGCAGAAGGAGACTTTTTTCCAAAACTTGAAAGTTAATGTTAAAACTGATTTAAAGAAACAGTAATGATCTTCAGGTTAAATTTTGTTTATTTTAGAGAGAGGGATGGGCGAGGGGCAGACGGAGAGGGAGAGAGAGAAACCCAGCAGACTCTGTACTCAGCACAGAGCCCGACACATGGCTCGATCTCACAACACTGACATCATGACCTGAGCTGAAACCAAGAATCAGATGCTTAACTGACTGCACCATCCAGATGCTCCCAGGTTAAATATTTCTAAGAAAAAATAGGGAATAATTTTTATCTAACTCATGACTTGATTAACTATTTTCTAATAAGGAAATTTCCTGTGAATGAATGAAAGAGATTTGAAATTTGATGCCCTTTCATAAATCAGCTCTCCAGACATGGGATTCCTTTTCAAAATTAAGCTAAGAAAACAAAATCTGCCTAAGTAGGAAGCACATTGATTATTGTTTTTCCTATGTAATATTCTGAAACAGCACTCACTGAACCTAACTCTTAAGCGACCTTTTCTTTTTTCTGCTTTGTAGGTTGTTGTGAAAGACTGCACACTTTGAAGAGCTGAGAAAAACTGAGAGAATTACAATAACACCAAGCAAGGGCCAAGATGTGGTCAAAGCTTTGAATCAGCTCTCCCGTGGCTGCCTACCTCCAGGTGAATTGTTACCTTCTAAATGCATTTTAAAAAAGCCAATTCTCTCCTGTTGCTTGTCAGAAAGTAAGATCCAGTTTATTTGAGAAAGATACGAGTTTATAATACGTATAGTTTTTAAATCTCTAACACAAAGCCAAAGAAGGTATCTACTTGTAAAATATGAAAAGAGCCTGGAGTTAGACAGATGTACCAAAAGAGAAAAGGAATTTGCATTTGAGTTGCAGCGTGACCTTCAGGCATAGAAGCAGAAAGAAGATTAAGGCAGAGATGACCTGCCGTTGGTACACGGTTGGCCTCAGCGAATCCCTGCTCTTGGCAGCAAGAAAAGTTCTTCAGCTAAGGTGAAAACACCTTAAATCCTGATTTAATCCTTCTACTTTGTTTTTTTAATTTTTTTCCATGTATCATGGTTCTATAGCTTTGAGTTTCTGTGAGACCTGGTCCCATGTTGGTGATTACTGTTTTCCTTCTATCCATACAGATTCTGATGCAAAATCATCTGTTACTTGAAGTAACGTAATGGAGATCCTTCCTTGCAACCCTGACAATCACCATGCTCGTTTATTTTGTCAGTGGTTGCTGTAAAAAAAAAAAAAAAAAGTGCCAGTAAACTGCTTATGTGCACATTTTTACCCTAATGGTAGAATATATTAATAGGTTAGTGTACCAAAGATAAGTTCAAATATTTTTAAGAATTCTAGTTACAAATATATTTTAAATTGTTTTCAAATCTAAAATAAGATGATTCGTGATTACAACATGGGACCAGTCTTGTAAATATTCTCCGGTGTTTCTATATAAACTTTTCAGAGTTTGACTGAAAGATCTTATTATGAAAGATTAAATGTTTACACTGATTATGATGAGGTGAATTACTGCAAGTGAGCAACTAACAAATCACAAGAAAGTAGAAGACTATTAATGTTGAAGAGGAGAGATGAAACTGGGTAGTTGGAATTGGGTGCTTATTGCAGGGGTGTGTCAACCAGAGTGCAGTAACTTGAGCAGCTCTAACCAACAGGTGCGACGTTCTTCTGTCCCGGTCGTAGTGCCACAGGTTGTAAATAACAATTGTATTGAGCTTCTGAGCACTGGAGGGGCACAACAATATGTACTCTGCATGTTGGAAGTGGGGAAAGGTCCTTCTTGCCCCATTTCACAAGCTTCAATGTGATTGGCTTTATTTTTTTTTTTTAAAGATTTTATTTATTTATTTGACAGAGAGAGACAGAGCGAGAGAGGGAACACAAGCAGGGGGAGTGGGAGAGGGAGAAGCAGGCTTCCTGCTGAGCAGAGAGCCCGATGCAGGGCTCAATCCCAGGACCCTGGGACCATGACCTGAGCTGAAGGCAGGCGCTTAATGACTGAGCCACCCAGGCGCCCCAACATGTTATTGATTTATTTGAGAGAGAGAGAAAGCGAGAGACAGAGCACAAGCAGAGGGTGAGGGGCAGAGGGAGAGAGTGAAGCAGACTTCCCGCTGAGCAGGGAGCCCGATGCCCAGGACCCGGGGACCATGACCTGAGCCACCCGAGCGCCCCTGTGATTGGCTTTAAGTTCACAATTTGAGCTCTTTCCCCCGATGACAGCTGCCTGGCAGGGCAGTTGAGGGCATGGGCTTTTGACCTTTGCTTGAATGGGTCCACTGGCTCTTTCATATAGTGACCATGTGACTTTGAAACTGTGTCTCCATTTCCATATCAAAAAACACATAGCCAAGAATGGAGCCTGCTTTGTAGAATTCAATAGAGATGAGGAGAGGTAAATAGAAATCTAAAGTATCTTATACAGAGTAAGCACTTACTAAATGTTAACTTACAGCATTATGAGGGAAAAGATATCCTATTGCGTATCATCATCATCTAATCATCCATCTACCTTCTACCTTGTTACAAAAGGGCTTCGAGGTAGACAAAGCCATTTTACCAAAAGAAAACATGTCTGTGTTCTGAGAGTTATTAGGGTACTCAGGCAACCACTTGAATTGGATGCTACCTGTCCTGCACTCTGCCCTGAAATGGTCTATGCACACTTTAATGTGAAGGCCACATAGAAATAGGAAGGCATCTTCATGAACTTAGTAAATTACAATTTCTTCTGCCTGTGCAAAGCCTGTAGTTTTCCCCTCAGTGGAGTGCAGTATGTTTATTGACTGCCACCATCTGGATTTGTAAGATATCAAGGGAATCGCTTCATTAGGTCTGCACTTCTCAGTTTTGGGGAAGGCTGATATAACATGCGGTACTAAAGGAGGAAAGTAAATTCAGAAAATACAAAAGCAGCCACATTGAAGGGGAGCTTCAGAAAGAGATACAAGCCCAATAAACGTGGGAGTTAATGAGAAGTGGACGGATGATTCTGCTTGGGGGGAATCATGATTATAACTGCAATTCCCCATGACACAGGGTGATTGTATCTAGACGGATGACTTTAGATATTAAGTGAGGACAGAAAATACTGAAAGAAGAAGCAACATTCCAAAAGAACTTTTGCGGTTATAATGTACTCTTTTTTTTTTTTTTTTGAGATTTTTTTTTTTCCTGGTTTGCATATTATTAACAACTCCAGATGGGTGGATTTGCTTCAGAGCCACACTATAAATCATCATCAGAGTTGGTTGTGATAGTTACTATTAAGGCTGTGTTCCACACTAAAATGTCTTTTTGTGGTTACTTTCTCTTCTTCCTTCGCATTCTACTGATCATCAATCACAAAAGCAGCTTGGCCATTTCTCTCTGTCTTGCCTCAGTGAACTTCGACTTCCCTTGACCGTTAACCCCTCCCTGGAATGCACATGACCTGTACGCCTCTCTGGGCTCCTATTCACCTCTCCCAATGAGCCTCTCTTCCTGGCACTGAGCTGTAAGGCAATATTTTCCATCTGTTGAATGAAGAGCATGACACAGGCAGTTTGATATGGTTTCAGAGACCACAGCAAACCAACGATGCACAACTCACTTTTATTCCACAAGCCTGTGGGAGCCCAAAGAGATAAGAGACCTTTCTGCTAGGCTGAACACAGAGCCTGGTATTCAGAAACAAATATTTCTTCCTGAAACACTCAATATGTTTTATATTCAAGCCAGAAACATTGTGGGTTGGAATAATCTAAGGATAAATCTAATCGGAAGTTATCTTGAAATGTGTGAGCAAGCGTCTCTTTCATACACCAGCTGTTTTCTTTCCAAAGAATGTTTACTGGATGGGGGATCAGCCTGTTTATTATGCAGTAGCAAGAAAGTTTTGTCTGTTCTGAAAGAACCTACAAGGCCTCTCCAGGGAGAGAGAGGAAGAATGGTTCATCATGAGTTCAGAGAAATTTTGGGGGCTCTGATAAGATCACATCCTCAAATATGGGAAGATTTTTCTTTACAAAGCACTTAAAAATATGTTATGACTGCTAGTTCTCAATATCAGAATGTTTGTGGCAAAATTCTTAAAATAGCATTGCTAAGTGTACAAAAATACTTTTTACAAACATTTTGTAATGCTATAAAGGATTTGTGATAATTGTTAATATATATGATTTCTTAATTTACACATTTAAGGAGAAAATTGAGGATCATTAGCTTTAAAATTAATAGGATCGTTAGCTTTAAAAATTGAAATAGGGGAGACATAAACCTTGGTAAAGGAAGAAATTTTATTTAATTATATTTACTTGTTCAAAACATGTCAGTTGCTCTTCAGTACATCAGGAATCAAATTATACTTCCTGGTGTGGTTGTCAAGATTCTTTATGACCAGACCTAAACCCACTTTGGTCCCAAACAGTACCACTTACCCATATTAAAACATCCAAATATTCTAGCACTTTTTTCTACTGTTTTCTCTGTCTGAAATTCCCTTTTCCATCAGTTTTCATATTAAAATTCTAACCACCTACTGAGGACACTTTTATTAGTTAATGTATCTAATTCTTCCTTTTTTTCATTAATTTTTTCAACTTCTCCTCCAGGAATAATCACAGTTTAACTGTTTGGTGCTGTGAAAGGCATTTGTGTTTGTGTGTTTCTCTCTCTCTCTCTCTTTTTTTTTTTTTTTGACAGTTCAGTTTGCAACTACGTGAAAGCTATTTTTTATTACAACAACTGCTTTTAGACTCTGCTAGATGTAATGCATGTGTTGCCTCATTCTATCTTGACAACAATTCTTTAAGGTTAATACTATTATCTCAATTTACAAATAAGGAAGAAGGGTTCAAGAAAGGCTAGGAAGCTTGCTCAAGGTTACTCAATAGTAAGTGCTCAAACTGGAATTTGAAACTGAATGTGCCCGACCTCAAAATCAAATGTTCTTCTCGGCCCTAGTTCTGTGGGTGTTTTTTTTGTTTGTTTTAAAGATTTTATAAATTTATTTGAGAGAGAGAGAGAGCGCGCGCGCACGAGCAGGGGGAGGGGCACAGGGAGAAGCAGACTTCCTGCTGAGCAGGGAGCCCGCTACCCTACCCTGAGGGACTTGATCCCAGGACTCCGGGATCATGACCTGAGCCAAAGGCAGATGCTTAACCAACTGAGCCACGCAGGCGCCCTCTGTGGGTGTTTTCTTGAACATGCACCAACTGCGAGGCCGGCTCTTAATCTTTCTAGACTCCATCAGTTCTGTAGCGATGTTGCCACTCACTTTTGACTGGACTAACTCAAATCTGTAAAATCTTGGCCAACTTTATTGAAAAATGGGCTATAAAACTACCATTGGTTCTGTTTAGATATTTGTCTCAGATTCCACAATTGTTATATATGAAATAACAATTCTCATATATACACACAAAATACCCAGGCATATGAGGTTTATGTGTGCATAGATAGGTGTGTGGTATACTCCTTTACTGATTTTCAGACAAAGGACAATTTATTCTTTTAATACCCGTCACTTAACCGTTTCTCTAATTTACTGAATTCTTTATGCTAATTTTGGTAGTTAAAACATTGAGCTATGTTTCTTGTAGACAAATAAGACTAAGTTCTTTGAGAACCTAAATGTAGTCGTGAAGGCTATTGGAGGAAAGTAACTTAGATACAATGCTGACTATAGCCTTCGGGCTAAAGAAATCTTACAAAATGTTCTCTACTAAAAGTCTCTATCAGCACATAGTGCCTCCTAGGCAATAAGCAATTACATTATAATAACATGGACACTTAATACATTTATTTGTCCTTCTAAAGTTTAACAAATTGTGCTTTTGCCAATTTCAGTGTAAGAGGATATGTGTGTAAGTGTGTGTTTAAGAAGGAAAGTTATTGAATTAATTGTTGAAAGGCCCACAACATTTTAGTTTCTCTCCACTTTAAGATGTAATAAAATGTATGTAGATCATCACACTTAGTATTCTTACGAGTATACTTACAAGTCACTTGGCAATAAAATCCTTACATATAAGATGTAATCTATTCCATTAAAATACCTACAGTTTTTTTGTGTATACATGTATAATTATTCAAAGAGATAAAATATTTTCCCTGGCTCCAGTATTTCTTGCTTCCAATGTATCCTTTATTTTCAGTTAGAGTCATTTTTATAAAACACAAGTAAGAATATAATATGTCTTTGCTCAAAGTCCTTTACCCACTCCATGACTTTCATAATAAAATCCAAATTTGTTGATTTAGCAATCCAAATGGTTTTTTTTTTTTTTTTTTTTTTAATTTTTTTATTCTTATGTTAATCCCCTTACATTACAACATTAGTTTTAGATGAAGTGTTCCATGATTCATTGTTTGTGCACAACACCCAGTGCTCCATGCAGAATGTGCCCTCCTAAATACCCACCACCAGGCTAACCCATCCTCCCACCCCCCTCCCCTCTAGAACCCTGTTTGTTTTTCAGAGTCTATCGTCTCTCATGGTTCGTCTACCCCTCCGATTTCCCCCACTTCATTCTTCCCCTCCCGCTACCTTCTTCTTCTTCTTCTTTTTTTTTTTTCCTAAAAATTATTGCATTATTTGTTTCAGAGGTACAGATCTGAGATTCAACAGTCTTGCACAATTCACAGCACTTACCAGAGCACATACACTCCCCAGTGTCTATCACCCAGTCCCCCCATCCCCCCCACCCCCCCCCCCCCCCCAAAAACACCCAATTTGTTTCCTGCGATTAAGAATTCCTCATATCAGTGAGATCATATGATACATGTCTTTCTCTGTTTGACTTATTTCACTCAACATAATACCCTCCAGTTCCATCCACGTCGTTGCAAATGGCAAGATTTCATTCCTTTTGATGGCTGCATAATATTCCATTGTATATATATACCACATCTTCTTTATCCATTCATCTGTCGATGGACATCTTGGCTCTTTCCACAGTTTGGCTATTGTGGACATTGCTGCTATAAACATCGGGGTGCACGTACCCCTTCGGATCCCTACTTTTGTATCTTTGGGGTAAATACCCAGTAGTGCAATTGCTGGATCATATGGTAGCTCTATTTTCAACTTTTTGAGGAACCTCCATACAGTTTTCCAGAGTGGCTGCACCAGTTTGCATTCCCACCAACAGTGTAGGAGGGTTCCCCTTTCTCCGCATCCCCGCCAACATCTGTCGTTTCCTGACTTGTTAATTTTAGCCATTCTGACTGGTGTGAGGTGATATCTCATTGAGGTTTTGATTTGGATTTCCCTGATGCCGAGCGATATTGAGCACTTTTTCATGTGTCTGTTGGCCATTTGGATGTCTTCTTTGGAAAAATGTCTGTTCATGTCTTCTGCCCATTTCTTAATTGGATTCTTTGTTCTTTGGGTGTTGAGTTTGATGAGTTCTTTATAGATTTTGGATACTAGCCCTTTATCTGATATGTCATTTGCAAATATCTTCTCCCATTCTGTCGGTTGTCTTTTGGTTTTGTTAACTGTTTCCTTTGCTTTGCAAAAGCTTTTTATCTTGATGAAGTCCCAATAGTTCATTTTTGCCCTTGCTTCCCTTGCCTTTGGCGATGTTTCTAGGAAGAAGTTGCTTCGGCTGAGGTCAAAGAGGTTGTTGCCTGTGTTCTCCTTTAGGATTTTGATGGACTCCTGTCTCACATTGAGGTCTTTCAACCATTTGGAGTCTATTTTTGTGTGTGGTGTAAGGAAGTGGTCCAGTTTCATTCTTCTGCATGTGTCTATCCAATTTTCCCAACACCATTTGTTGAAGAGACTGTCTTTGTTCCATTGGACATTCTTTCCTGCTTTGTCGAAGATTAGTTGACCATAGAGTTGAGGGTCCATTTCTGGGCTCTCTATTCTGTTCCATTGATCTATGTGTCTGTTTTTGTGCCAGTACCATGCTGTCTTGATGATGACAGCTTTGTAATAGAGCTTGAAGTCCGGAATTGTGATGCCACCGGCTTTGCTTTTCTTTTTCAATATTCCTCTGGCTATGCGGGGTCTTTTCTGGTTCCATACAAATTTTAGGATTAATTGTTCCATTTCTTTGAAAAAAGTGGATGGTATTTTGATGGGGATTGCATTGAATGTGTAGATTGCTCTAGGTAGCATTGACATCTTCACAATATTTGTTCTTCCAATCCATGAGCATGGAACGTTTTTCCATTTCTTTGTGTCTTCCTCAATTTCTTTCATGAGTATTTTATAGTTTTCTGAGTACAGATCCTTTGTCTCTTTGGTTAGATTTATTCCTAGGTATCTTATGGTTTTGGGTGCAATTGTAAATGGGATCGACTCCTTAATTTCTCTTTCTTCTGTCTTGTTGTTGGTGTATAGGAATGCCACTGACTTCTGTGCATTGATTTTATATCCTGCCACTTTACTGAATTCCTGTATGAGTTCTAGCAGTTTTGGGGTGGAGTCTTTTGGGTTTTCCACATAAAGTATCATATCATCTGCAAAGAGTGAGAGTTTGACTTCTTCTTTGCCAATTTGGATGCCTTTGATTTCTTTTTGTTGTCTGATTGCTGTGGCTAGGACTTCCAATATTATGTTGAATAGCAGTGGTGATAGTGGACATCCCTGCCGCGTTCCTGACCTGAGGGGGAAAGCTCTCAGTTTTTCCCCATTGAGAATAATATTTGCTGTAGGTTTTTCATAGATGGCTTTTATGATATTGAGGTATGTACCCTCTATCCCTATACTCTGAAGAGTTTTGATCAAGAAAGGATGCTGTACTTTGTCAAAAGCTTTTTCTGCATCTATTGAGAGGATCATATGATTCTTGTTCTTTCCTTTGTTAATGTACTGTATCACATTGATTGATTTGCGGATGTTGAACCAACCTTGCAGCCCAGGGATAAATCCCACTTGGTCATGGTGAATAATCCTTTTAATGTACTGTTGGATCCTATTGGCTAGTATTTTGGTGAGAATTTTTGCATCCATGTTCATCAGGGATATTGGTCTGTAATTCTCCTTTTTGATGGGGTCTTTGTCTGGTTTTGGGATCAAGGTAATGCTGGCCTCATAAAATGAGTTTGGAAGTTTTCCTTCCGTTTCGATTTTTTGGAACAGTTTCAGAAGAATAGGTATTAATTCTTCTTGAAATGTTTGGTAGAATTCCCCTGGGAAGCCATCTGGCCCTGGGCTTTTGTTTTTTGGGAGATTTTTGATGACTGCTTCAATTTCCTTAGTGGTTATAGGTTTGTTCAGGTTTTCTATTTCATCCTGGTTCAGTTTTGGTAGTTGATACATCTCTAGGAATGCATCCATCTCTTCCAGGTTATCGAATTTGCTGGCATAGAGTTGCTCATAATATGTTCTTATAATTGTTTGTATTTCTTTGGTGTTGGTTGTGATCTCTCCTCTTTCATTCATGATTTTGTTGATTTGGGTCATTTCTCTTCTCTTTTTGATAAGTCTGGCCAGGGGTTTATCAATCTTGTTAATTCTTTCAAAGAACCAGCTCCTAGTTTCGTTGATCTGTTCTACTGTTCTTTTAGTTTCTATTTCATTGATTTCTGCTCTGATCTTTATGATTTCTCTTCTCCTGCTGGGTTTAGGCTTTATTTGCTGTTCTTTCTCCAGCTCCTTTAGGTGTAGGGTTAGGTTGTGTACTTGAGACCTTTCTTGTTTCTTAAGAAAGGCTTGTATTGCTATATACTTTCCTCTTAGGACTGCCTTTGCTGCATCCCAAAGATTTTGAACAGTTGTGTTTTCATTTTCATTGGTTTCCATGTATTTTTTTAATTCTTCTTTAATTTCCTGGTTGACCCATTCATTCTTCAGTAGGATGCTCTTTAGCCTCCATGTATTTGAGTTCTTTCCGACTTTCCTCTTGGGATTGAGTTCTAGTTTCAAAGCATTGTGGTCTGAAAATAGGCAGGGAATGATCCCAATCTTTTGGTACCGGTTGAGACCTGATTTATGACCTAGGATGTGGTCGATTCTGGAGAATGTTCCATGGGCAGTAGAGAAGAATGTGTATTCCGTTGCTTTGGGGTGGAATGTTCTGAATATGTCTGTGAAGTCCATTTGGTCCAGTGTGTCATTTAAAGTCTTTATTTCCTTGTTGATCTTTTGCTTAGATGATCTGTCCATTTCAGTGAGGGGGATGTTAAAGTCCCCCACTATTATTGTATTGTTGTTGATGTGTTTCTTTGCTTTTGTTATTAATTGCCTTATATAATTGGCTGCTCCCATGTTAGGGGCATAGATATTTACAATTGTTAGATCTTCTTGTTGGATAGATCCTTTAAGTATGATATAGTGTCCTTCCTCATCTCTTATTACAGTCTTTGGTTTAAAATCTAATTTGTCTGATATTAGGATTGCCACCCCAGCTTTCTTTTGGTGTCCATTAGCATGGTAAATGGTTTTCCACCCCCTCACTTTCAATCTGGGGGTGTCTTTGGGTCTAAAATGAGTCTCTTGCAGACAGCATATCGATGGATCTTGTTTTTTAATCCAGTCTGTTAGCCTGTGTCTTTTGATTGGGGCATTTAGCCCATTTACATTCAAGGTAACTATTGAAAGATAGGAATTTAGTGCCATTGTATTGCCTGTAAGGTGATTGTTACCGTATATTGTCTGTGTTCCTTTCTGGTCTATGTTGCTTTTAGGGTCTCTCTTTGCTTAGAGGACCCCTTTCAAGATTTCCTGTAGGGCTGGTTTTGTGTTTGCAAATTCCTTTAGTTTTTGTTTGTCCTGGAAGCTTTTTATCTCTCCTTCAATTTTCAATGACAGCCTAGCTGGATAGAGTATTCTTGGCTGCATATTTTTCTCATTTAGTGCTCTGAATATATCCTGCCAGTCCTTTCTGGCCTGCCAGGTCTCTGTGGATAGGTCTGTTGCCAATCTAATGTTTCTACCATTGTAGGTTACATATCTCTTCTCCCGAGCTGCTTTCAGGATTTTCTCTTTGTCTATGAGACTCGTAAGTTTTACTATTAGATGTCGGGGAGTTGACCTATTTTTATTGATTTTGAGAGGGGTTCTCTGTGCTTCCTGGATTTTCATGCCTGTTTCTTTCCCCAAATTAGGGAAGTTCTCTGCTATAATTTGCTCCATTATACCTTCTGCCCCCCTCTCTCTTTCTTCTTCTTCTGGGATCCCAATTATTCTAATGTTGTTTCGTCTTATGGTATCACTTATCTCTCGAATTCTGCCCTCATGATCCAGTAGTTGTTTATCTCTCTTTTTCTCAGCTTCTTTATTTTCCAGCATTTCATCTTCTATATTACTGATTCTCTCTTCTGCCTCATTTATTCTAGCAGTTAGCGCCCCCATTTTTGATTGCACCTCATTAATAGCCTTTTTGATTTCTACTTGGTTGGATTTTAGCTCTTTTACTTCTCCAGAAAGAGTTTCTCTAATAACTTCCATATTTTTTTCAAGCCCAGCTAGTATCTTTAAAGTGATGATTCTGAACTCTAGATCTGACATTGTACTAATGTCCGTATTGAGTAGGTCCCTGGCAGTCGGTACTGCCTCTTGTTCTTTTTGTTGAGGTGATTTTTTCCGTCTCGTCATTTTGTGCAGAGGAGAATAGATTAATGAGAGAACAAAATGCTAGCAGAGTAACCACGTCCCCAGAAAATATACTCTAAACAAATCAGAAAAGACCTGAAGCAGTGGGATAAGAAGGGGAAAGAGAGAAAAAAGAAAAAGAAAAAAAAAAGAAAAAGATAAAGATAAAAACAACAACAAACAAAACAAAACAACAACAACAAAAGAAAAACCAGAATGTGATCAAATATGATCTATATGGTATATAGATCAGTGCCACACACTAGATTTGGGGTGTGTTTTGGTCTTTTAGAAGAAAGTGTCTCTCAAAATTTTAAAGAAAGAAAAACTTATATATGTACAAAAATAAGGGTTGATATGATGAAGGGATGGAAAATGACTGTAAAAATGGAAATTATAAAAAATTTTATAAAAGGAATTGATAAGAAGTTGTTTGAAAAAAGAAAGAGGATTTAAAAAAAGAAAAAAGAAAAAGAAAAAAAAAGGGAGAGGATGTGATCAGGCAGGGGAATAGAGAACACCATATACTAGAGATTTAGGGTATATTTTAATCTGTTAGAAGAAACTATCTCAAAATTTTAAAGAGAGAACAACTTATATATATAAGCCAAAAATATGGGTAACTACTATGAAGGGATAGAATATGACTCTAAAAATGAAAAATAAAAATGTTTTTTTTTAAAAAAAGGGATTGATAAGATGTTGGTTGAAAAAGGGAAAAAGAAAAATTCAAAAAGAAATAAAAAGACAAAAAGACAGTTAAAAAAAAAATTAACTTTAAAAGACTAAGGAATCATGGTAAAAAAGCCATGAATTCTATGTGTAGTATTCCCCTAGCGCTGGAGTTCTGCCGTCCTCATTGATCGGTAAACTTGTTCTTGGCTGGCTGTTCTCGCTGATCTTCTGGGGAGGGGCCTGTTGCCGTGGTTTCCAAATGCCTCTGCCGGCGGCGGAATTGCCCCGCCCTTGCCCCCTCCCGGCTAAGTAATCTGCTGGGTTTGCTCTCTGGAGCTTTTGTTCCCTGCAAGCTTTCCGTACAGCTTTGGAGGCGGAGAGTGAAAATGGCGGCCTCCCAATCTCCGCCCCGGAGGAGCCGAGAACTCGGGCCCGCTCCTCAGTGAGCCCCCAGAGAACAGCCGTCAGTCACTCCCGTCTCCCCGGTCTGCAGCTGCACTCCGTGCTCACCCGGCCTGTGACCGCGCGTTTCTATCTCTGGCACCCGACCCCGGGTGGAGTCTCCACACCCAGCAGATCCCTGCGGTGCCCTCCCGCGCGGCTCCTCCCGGGGGAGGAAGGTGAGTCTCCCCGGATCTGCCGCTTGTTGGGTTCCTGCTGGAGAAGCTGGGGCCCGACTGTGCCGCAGATCACGGTTTATGGCAACCCCAAGCTGAGAGCCCGCGCCTGGGTTCCGTCTCTGCAGCCGGCTTCCCTGCTCCGTTACCTGGGAGCTCTGCCGCCCTCAGGCACCCCCGGTCTTTCTGTGACCCCGAGGGTCCTGAGACCACACTGTCCCGGAGGGTTCCACCCCCTGCTTAGCCACCAGAGTGACGTCCCTCAGCGGAGCAGACTTTTAAAAGTTCCGATTTTGTGCTCCGCGGCTCTATCACTTGCCAGAAGCGGCCGACGGAGGCCCCTCCCCCGCCGTCTATCCTCCCGAATATCGCCTCGGATTCCCTTCTCCGCACGTCCTACCTTCCAGAAAGTGGTCGCTTTTCTGATGAGAGAGTTGTTGCTCTTCTTTTCTTCGATCTCCTGTTGGGTTTGTAGGTGTTCAGAATGGTTTGATCCCTATCCAGCTGAATTCCTGAGAGGAGACGAAATCCAGGTCTCCTACTCCTCCGCCATCTTGCTCCGCCCCCCCAAATGGTTTTTGACATGGTTCCTGCTTACATCTTTAGTGTTAACATCACTTTAAATGCCCTCAATATCAAGCCAAACATCTTCCTGCTTCCTGAATTCACCATGTTTTTGCAAGTATCTAGAGATATCTAATGAAGAAGAAGAGCTGTACATGGACAAGTAGAGGAAGAAGGGGGTGGAGGTGTGCGGGTATGAGGTATTCGGATGGCATGAGGAGAGGGGGAGGCATGGGTTGCCGAGTGAAGAGGGAGACTTTATTATAAAAGTAAACGGGACTAAGAACTAGAATCTGGAGGAAGGGTAGGTGCTACTCTTCCCTAGCACACAGATCATTCCTACATCTTTAGAGTAGGAAGGAATCTCAGAAGTTGAAGACAGGAGATGAAGAAACAATAAAGAGGAGAAAGGAGAAGGAGAAGAAAAAAAGTAAGCTTAACCCTCTCATAGAACTCATCTTTACAGTTTCATTCTACATTAACTGTATTTCAGTAAAAATATTCTTCTGTTAATATTACATCCACCTGATTTTATTACACTTTTGGCTTCTAGGTTATATCCTCAAAGGCATACAAATCGGTTCACACTCAATATTGTGAAACAAATATTTCAAACTTAATACTCAACAGTTAATAAATAAAGTTCTGGGTATTCATACCCTTTTTTCTTGTGATTAAAACATGTATCACAGCAACAGAAAATCACAAACCCATATTTGTATTTATAATTGCTGAACAGTGACTCTGGTCATGGCTTTCTTTTTCTGGTAATTATTTAGTACTGTCGAGAGAACATAATGGAAATACATACTGTTTAAAAATATAGTAATATATTTCTTTCCCAACATCACCTTAGCATTACATAGTGCCCAAAACTTCCCCAGTACATTTACAAAGAGCCTTGAGAGGGAGCAGGAGAAGGAAAAGCTGATTCTCATTACTCTTTTGAAGTTGAGACTAAAAACAAAAGATAAGACTCGGAAATTACTTATATCCGAGCCAGCTTCCGATCATCATTAATGAAGTTATCTTTATCTCCATGAGTTGTTTATTGTTCTGATTTAATATAAAAAGTTGATGTTTCTTAAAGACACTGTTTTCTTTTGAGGTTAGTAAAAAGTAGATAATAAACTACCCATAAACCACAAAAATGAATATATAAATCTACTGTGCAGTTTTTATCATGCTTCAGACTTTTTATAATCCTCATGTATTGATCATGATCTACATGTTTCTAGGCTTTGAAATTAAATTAATATTTAAAATAGAAAAGTAGAATTCTTTAGAGGAAATTTTCCTTGGAATTGTAGAAATTAAACATAGCAAATGTTTTTTACATTTTGTAATACTATATATATATATGTATATATATATGTAATGCAGTCAGTAATCCAAATAGATAATATTATGTTTAAAAAGACCAGTTAATATACAGCGTTAAAGTCACAGGATATTCATGAAACTCAGAGGGCAAATCCTTCAACTTATGCAAAAAAGTTTGGCTTTGTTTCAGAAATTCTACCCTCATAAATCTAAGCAAAAGAGTTATTATTACATATCAGATTATCAGCTAACATTATGATAGAAATAAAGCTAAGATAAAGGCAGATGTTTTTCTTTTTTAAGATTTATTTATTTATTTTAGAGAGAGACAGCATGAGCGGGAGGGGCAGAGGAAGAGGGAGAGAGAATCTCAAGCAGATTCTGAGCTGATCTCAGGACCCTAAGATCAGGACCTGAGCTGAAACCAAGAGTTGGTCACTCAACCGACTGCGCCACCCAGGGACCCCTAAAGACAGATTTCTTAAGTCAGTCCTGACCGCCACCTGCTTAACACTATGCCAGCTACTCTGAGGAACATACAAAAAGTTGCAATCTCATTGAGGAGTGAAGTTTACATACCGAAAATAAGCAGAGAATACAATCTGATAGTATATCATCAGGTACTAAATTCTGCGTAACCGTTTATCAGTTCTAAAAGAATTGAGTTGAAAGAAGATGTTAAAAACCGATACTGAGGAAAACTGAACAGTTTCTAAAATTTCTCAGTAACTGAATATGAGAGTTAGAGTAAAATTTTATCAAGTCCCTTCATTTTCAGTCTTGCCACTATGCCCAGTTGTCTTTTTATAATGAATATAAATATAAAGGGTTGTACGCATTGTGTGAAGTGTTTCCAGGTGACTTCATAGAGATTTCTTTCCCAAACATCATCTTTACATCACTTAAAGCTGAAAACTTTCCCAATACATTTACAAAGAGCATTGAGAGGGCACAGGAGAAGAAAAAGCTTGTAGAAAAATTTTAAAGTTTGAAATAATTTTTGAGGAAGACGGAAAGAAAACTGCTTAAGGAAAAATCAGAGATTATTAAGAAGCACTAAATCCCCAAGTGAGTAGACAACCACACATTTATGATCAGACAAATCTGTACATTTGGGAGAATTTCTCGAGAAACGCTCAGGAGCTGAGGCATGATAATATTAAAATTCTAAGTTTAGTAAGTCATATTATGTACATTTGTACCCCCAGCCTCTTTAACACTTCTAGTGCTCAATGATTTTAAAATCCCAATTTGTTTTTTGATTTGCCTCTTCTCCAACCACTTAAAATCCATTTATCCACTTAGAGATTCTCAAGGAGCATCATTTTTAACCTAGTAGGGTCTCTTTCAGTTATTGTTCAGATGACATCCATCATCACTGCGTACAAGATGTAATACAAAGAGAACTCTTGGAGATTTCTCACATCTCGATCTCTCTTCTAGTCTTGCTTCACTCTTTTACTGAGAATGTGCTAAAGAGGAAGTATCTACAAATGTGTTATGAGTGTAAAATAAGATAAGCAAAGGGCCCTTTGCTCAGTGAAACCTCTACCCATTGGCATTGTGATAAATAAAAATCTATCATTTGATGCATATTTTTAGTCTTTTCTTACAATTCAAATACAGAAGGGAAGGACTAGAAGTAAATGTGAGCAGGAGATTGTACTGTTGTTGGTTCATTCATTTGCTTGTTTTCAGATCTTTCGCCAAGAGCATATTATACGAGGAAAAAAGGATGAGACACCAGAGTACAAGCACCTACGTGTTGGGAGACACTGGGAATTGGGAGAGGAGCACATCCATGAGTGAGAACCGAGAAAGGCCATGGAGGCCCCCCGATTCTGCTTTCATTGTGCCTGCCGAAGCCATCCTTTGCCACCGCCACTGAATCTCCTCCATTCTCGAGATGGTGGCTGCTCAGTTCAAAGAAAGAATTCGATCTGAGGTTTGAGGAAGATCAAAGATAAGTTTTGTTTGAAGTCTGAATTTGTTCAGAGAAAAGATGAAGCACATGGGAGTAGATGAAGGTGGGGGCTGTGTTGGTATAAAAGGGTATCAGTGTGGTCAGAGCAGTTTTAGGCATTGGGAAAGATCAGCAGCTTAGGAAAGTGCTAAAATTTGGAGACAAATCTGGAAATCATTCACATCGAAATGATCTCTCTTGTTTGGGTAATGGGTTCATGTGTTATTTCCTCATGGAATGAGAGGAATACTAAAACTAAGAATGTAATTTTATATAGTGATTGGGAACTCAGGTCTTGGTCTCTGAGAGTTTGTTGTCGATTACTGCCCTTGAAATTTCTGTCACTTTGGGCAAGATACTCAACATCTATTAGCCTTGGTGGGAGCTTTGGTAACTGGAGATAACACTTATTTTAGAGAGTTTCAGGCAAGGATTAAATGGGTAATGCATGTAAAGTGCTGAGCAGATGCCTGGCTTTCACTATGCCCTCAACTGTTCCTTAATATTATTATTAATGTTATCATTATTACTGTACATATATAAATTGGCAGGCTTGCTTTTCACCAATTGTTGGTTTCTTAAACAACTATCAATCACAGTCTTCTCCACTGTATACATAGTATACCTGATAAAAACATAAGGGAGATTTTTAATGGCTTTTTAAAAAAATCACTAGAGCCAGGAAAAAGCACCTGGTGAATGTTAGCATATTCACAGTCTACAGGAAATTCAATTCAATGAAAAAAAAGGAAATCCAACTTCAGTCTGGAACAACTGTCAGTCTTCAAAATTGATTTTTGCGAGTGTGGAGTGATAATCTTTTACCCAAATTTCTCAGGGCGAGGGCTTTACAAGGAGGTTGTCTGATAGTTAAGTCTGTTTTAAAAGATATTTCTGTAAACATGCTAAAGTGCTTCCTGTCTCAGACCAGTGCTTGCTGAATGACATGGCATTGCACAGTGTTTGTGCCCGGAGCTTAAAATGCAGGAAGCTATAGATCATTCTTAATGAATAAATCATGTGTGTTCCTGCTGTCAATTCTGCTAACGTTTTTACAGAAGCTAAGGCTAGTGCTGTGGTAAACTATCAATAATTAGAACCTACTAGGCCAGCTTATTTAGTACCTCGATCTAGCAGTAACAGCTGTTCCCGTATATATTTCTTTCTTTCTTTTAAAGCACTGAAGCACAACTTAGAAAAAACTAGTTCCTAGAATGTATCTGGGTTTTTTTTTCCACTCGTTTTCATGTGAAGCAATAAAGTGTCCATAAAAGCAGACCATTTTTGAATAATAAAGCTGGTCTTGTTTGAGGCATGGAATTCTCAAATTATTTATTAAATTTGGTTTGAACGCCTTATAGTTAAAACTTCATTACTTGCCATAACAATCTTGTCAGAGTGTCTGCGATATTAATAGGAAAAGAAGTGAGCTGAGTATAACAAAAAAAGGGGGGGGGATTTAGGTGCTTTATCTTTTCAAAAAACATCTAATTGACCATTCCATTTTGGAGAGAAAATAGATTATTATTAGGAATGTACAAATCAGATACATGATTAGCAGCTTATATTTGTTTTATATAAATTTATATGAATTCTATACACATTAATTTTATATAAGCAGCTATTTAATAATCTCCATTTAAAGCCAGGGATATAAAATAGTAACTAAACATAAAATTGGTATCTTTTCATTTTAAAATAACTTTGAGTGTCTACTCTTACTTTCTTCAAGTCTTACGTTTATTCAGTGTTTGTTTAGTTCTTAATTACACCAGAACCTTCATTTAGCAAGTATCTATGCACTTTTGGGAATTTGGGCTTTAATACAGATTTTTTTACATAAAGAAATGTCCATTTAATGAACATATCTGTGAAGCAAGCACTATACTTTTCATGAGTGTATTTGGCCCAATAATTATGTAATCTTTACCCCAAGGAAGCTTATTAAACTAGATAATACAGTTAAGTGAATGCACCTTTAAAATCTAGTGGGACAGTAGCTATGATAAAGGCATTTGCAGGGTACTGGGTGAACATGGAATAGACACAGTTGAATCACAGAGACTGGTGAGGAGAATTCAGGTAGGAGAGTAATGGGATATTAAATTAGAGTGCAAGCATGGCCTTGTGGGTTAAATTAAAGCACTTGAATTTTTGACTAGAAAGTTAAAGGAGGCAGTAAAGGTTCCTGAATACCTCAAATGAAAGATAGAGGGCAGAAAAATCAGGGAGGCATCAACAGTCAAAAGATTATAAAAGATCCAGAACACACAGTACAATCTGGAAGGTACCCTGAATCTGAGTGGTTTTGCAAAATACAGTTTATTATAAGTTCAAAACAGCGTTTGAACTGTTTAATGATAAAATAGAGCATATTAAAAAGAAACCACTATTGTCTTTATCAACTGCTTAAGGGTTGATTTTTTTTTTAAATTTTATTTTACTAATACTAATAGTTTACAGCTAACTTAGATAGTTTTACCTGGCAGTTAAACCTATCTTATCCAATCTATTATTTTACTGTTATATAAAATAGGTCCCACTGAGGGTTGTCTAACTGTAAAATTATAGCCCTTGAGAACAAAGAACTAAATCTGATTATATTAAATTTAAGTCACACTTTGTATGCATAACCTTTTGCCAGTGGTCCACCCTCTTCAGTCAACAGTTCTAAATCTATCTTTAGCCCATAAACTTGTTTTTTACTGCCACATAAGATGAGGGGAACTGTTTACATGTAGACGACTTATTGACAATTATTTTAATACCTCTTTTAAAATATTCTCTGTGGATGTTCATATGTCTTTATCTGAACCAAGTTTCCATTAACTTAATAACTCCAGTCCTTAGATGGAAGGACAGTGTTATATTGTGAAAGCACTTTCATCTAAATGTTACCCTTACCATAAAAATAACTCTTGGAAAATTCTTGTTCCAGAAGCCAAAAGATAATGAGCCCATGTGGAATATGTATGTTTATTTACTTGTGCAATGTTATTAAGGTGAATCAGTTGAGGAATGTAACATCGATTTTTAACACAATGTGAGGTTGCTATACTTATGTCATTTGTCACACCCAGTGATCCTGTTAATAGTCTTTAAAAGTCTGGACACCTGAGTTTTAATATTCTGTGTATTTCCTTACTCTGGACTTTTCCTCTCTATGCTGGAGACAGTAACATTTACCTGATTTCAGAAAGCTTTATACTATCTTGATATCTCTGATTCTGATTCTCAGGTAAGAGTCTTCCTTTTTAAAAGAGAAATAAAGCAGAAATGTAAAAGTATTATTTAGGCATTCATTGAAGAATTCAGATCTCTTGACTTTTCATTTAATAGTAACATATACTCCCCAAAATTGGTCTCTTATTTTGGCAAATTTTAACAAGTTTTGAAACATTAGGCAAGATTCCCTCTTCACTGGAGAAAAGAATATTTTGAAATTTGATGGCAACAAGTTTAATAGTAGAAAAATCCTATCTAACACACACACACACACACATTTAAAACCCCTGATATTTTATTCACAAAGACTCATTACTAGAAAAAATAATTTTAATCATCTGGGTCTATGTTCTAGGGAAGTGCAAATATCTCAATATAAAAACATATTAACATAACATTCTATCACTGTGCAAAAAAGCAACTCTAATCCACAAATTCATTTTTTTTAAGAAAAGTAATTCTTCTATTTCTGAGAAAGAATGTGTACAAAGACACCAAAATTCTTCCTGGTCCTTAAGTCTCTTTTTCAAATATTTATTTTACAAAACTACAGTAAGAAAAAAAAACAAAACCTGTCCAATGGAACAATGCTTACGTTCGAAAATTAGATTTTTTAAAAGTTTCTAAAGCTCTCCAGGTAGAAAATAATTTGAAATTGAATTATCCAAGATACCATGGTTTTATTAACACTATTAAAGGAAGAGATTCCTTGAGGGAAATTCAAAATCAACCATATTCCAAGACACAAACTGAGGGTTCTAGAGGGGAGGGGAGGTGAGGGGATGGGCCAGCCCCGCGATGGGTATTAAGGAAGGCATGTACTGCATGGAGCACTGGATGCTATACGAAAACAATGAATCCTGAAACACTACATCAAAAACCAACGATGTACTGTATGGTGACCAACAGAACACAGCAAAATAAAATAAAAAACAAAACAAAACAAAAAACCAAAATCAACCGTATTCAGTGGCAATTACTTAGTAGCTTCTATATAATAAATAACAAATTCATGAACAACAACAACAAAAAATCAAGTGGTCTCCCCTTGTAGAAATAGCTATTTGAGGTAGGGTTTTCAGGATGGCAAAAACTGAAAACTTGAGCCAGATGTTTTAATAACCTAGATTGATTTGGGGTCTTTGTAGTGAAACAAAACTCAGGTAAATTTTTCATGACTCAAGTTTTCATTACAAACTTGGCTGCATCCAATTACTGATAGCTGTTACTCAATCACACATCGTGTTATAAATTCACACCTTCTGTTCCACAATCAAAATCAGTACCACAGGAGGGGAAATGAAAGAGAATCTACTTTGCACTGAGGTCCTTTTCAACCAGGGCCTCGTGGCATTGTATGAATATTAATTTCCCATCAAGTGATATTCAGTAAGTTAACGCTCACGAGAGAAGCCATAATTTGGACATTATTTATAATTGTAAAGTCTTGGAAATGATGAATGATGCTTTTGCCAGTGCCACATAGAAATTAATTTCATTTCTCCTTTTAAATTGCAAATAACTGTGAAAAACAATTATATATGGATGATACCTATACACACATATATATGGACACACTCTGAAGAGAAAGTAATAATCTGCCCACCTGAGACAGACAATTCAGAAAGAGAGAGAAAAGTAGTCAAATAAGGTAGTCAGAGAAACAGAGGTAGGCAGTAAACTTTTCCTACTTGTTACTTTCTTCTAAAGTCATGTCTTTTTTAGAGTACTAAGGATTCTATGGTTCTTAAACTGCCATGATGGGGATTAAGCTAAATATTGAAAGTACCTCTTTACATATTAAGACCCCTTGTAATACATTTGGCTTTTGTTACTAAACATATTTGTCATTTTGGAGAACTTGGTGTGGAAATTTAATTGCCTTTGCAGCATCAAAACCCCACAGGCTATGGTCCACGTTGAGGTGCTAATGCACGGAGGACATGCAATGTTTTGTACTGAGAGTAGAAGCAGTAATCATGCTAAACAGTGCACATGCAAATAAATCATTGTATTTCAAAGTGATTTATCTGGCAGTTTTACACTTTTCTAGGCTTATCTTGGTGTCAAAGCATAGACTAGAGGCCTTCTGGACATACAAACAAACCCTCTGCTATAATCCTAGGTAATACAACATGGGAGTAGTGAATATCAAGAAGCCTAGGAAAGCCATTCCACAGATTCCAAGCTATGGAATAAGTATTGCCCCAGGGAGTCTTCAACACGCTAAGAGAGAACATTGCCCCCTGATGAAATGTGTCCTTGCTGGAGCCAGATAGAATCCGCTGTCTGCAACCCTCAGTTTTAAGGAAAGAGCTATTGCAATAAAAAGGGCCATACTGTTTTCAAATAACTGAAAACAGCTTTTCTTTGCTTCAGTCCAGGGCTGTCGTCAAAGAAATAAACTTCTCTCAGGACCAGTGATGAGACTGCCTTGTGAGTAGGAGATTTATACTGCTGTCTGAGTTACTAGTGAAAGTCTACATGTGGGTCTCATCTTTCTCCTTGTCTGCCCACCCAGTTAAAACTCTGGCAGTGTCCTCCGGCAGGGACTGGAGCCCTTTAGGTAATTGCAAGTCTGATCCCTGATGTTGCGACCGACCAATCCATTGACCACGTCAGACTGATATCCCAGCCCTTCTGAAACTCAAGTTCTAAGCAGAAAGCTAAATACAGGCATGAATTGTTTCTTTATGTACTGTGTTGAGGTTTACCAGAACATCATTCAGGGTAAATCAAACCTTAAAACATTCTGTTCTTGCTGCTTCAAAGAATCTTTTTTTTTTTTTAAATCATATCAGTGTTATAGATATGAGTAACTTTGTCTAGCTTAGAACAAAATAATTTTCTTGGGATGAAGTTAAGCCACTTCCATGTCTATTTCTGTGATAGGTAATTCTTCCCAATTCATCTAAGAAAACATTAGCTATGTGATCTATGACCTTTCTTGAGGAAACACTTCCCAGTAAATCCATAGCCATGCAGGTAGAAATAGGGTACCTCTTAAGAAATCAGATTTCAGATGCAATCCATAATTATCTGATCACAATTGTGTGAAATAACCAAATACCATCAAAGGGCAAATGGACAATGTTTGGAATAAGGGATCATTTGAATATGGGCATGACAAACAATCATGTATGAAAGGGCTTATTTGTAAAAGATATATGACTTTTAGGCCAGTTTTTTTGATACTTGGCTCCTACTATGTAGTAAAATTATATGAAAAATTGTTTAAGGTTCAGTGATTATGGGCCCCACCCTAGACTTACAGAATCAGAAATCTTTGAGTTTTAAAATACTACTCCAGGGGTGCCTGAGTGGCTCAGTCGTTAAGCGTCTGCCTTTGGCTCAGGTCATGATCCTGGGGTCCTGGGATCGAGCCCTGCATCGGGCTCCCTGCTCCGCGGGAAGCCTGCTTCTCCCTCTCCCTCTCCCACTCCCCCTGCTTGTGTTCCTTCTCTCGCTGTGTCTCTCTCTGTCAAATAAATAAATAAAATCTTTAAAAATAAATAAATAAATAAAATATTACTCCAGTGATTTTAATGCACAGCCAAATTTGGGGACGCAATGACCAAACACCAAATGTGGAAGATAATCTTATTTCCATCAAAACTAGGGAGTTAAAAACAATTCTTATCACAATGGAAAGTATTTCCTAAAAGAATTGCAGACATGCCTGTGTCAAACACATTTTGTACTAGAGCAGTTGTACCCCCTGTGTTTCTGGGATGTACATGGACTTAAGTTAGAATAATTAGGAGAGTAATTGCATTTTGTATTTAAAACATGAATTTTTATCAATCACAGAAAAATGAAAATGTATTATCAATAAGTATAGCAGTTCAAATAACAATAATAAGCACTGACATTTATGGAATGCTTACTTTCTGTCAATAATACACTCAAAGAACATCAAGGGTCAGAGTTGGTCACACAGGAGGTCCAGAAAATAGCAAAAGAGAATCTGGATGAGTCCAAATAAAAACTATTAAGTTAGCTATTTCTGGTTGCACACTTAATTTTTTAAGTTTATTAGTGAGATACTGATCAACAATAGAACGATGCTGCAGGATTCTGATACATCATTTTAGTTTCTGTGTTTTTTTTTTAATAGTTCCTGTATACTTACATTAGTTCTAAGTATGGTATACTCATGCTTGATTAGCTGAGCATCCTTATAAATTACGAAGAACTCTGATAGGTCATTATTAAAGAGTTTTCTAACTATAGTGAACTTCTCTGATATTTAAATAGCATATAGATAACCAGATATAGAAAATCTTATAAAATTGTTTCTGAACAGTGTGCATTATCAATCCAGTGTGCTGTATTTTATATAGATCCTGGGAAATCCCCCAGGAGCAGTTGGATTTTACCTGTTCCCTTCCATCCCTCAAAAATCTCAAACATTTTGAAATGGTTCTTGTTTCCTCTCATGCATAGTTCCAATAGGATTACTAATAACCACAGCCCATATGTCTCATGTTTAGAAAGTACAGGTAGATGCATATATCATTATATCATTATTTTCATAATACTGCAAATAAATAAGGAATGACAAAGAGGATGATGACAATGTTGAGGATAACGATGATGATGATTGCCAAAAGGATAGGGAGAGAGGGAGGAAGAAGAAAAGGGTGATGAGGGAGAAGAAAAGGGTGATGAGGGAGAAGAAAAGAGAATCAAAACTTTAAAATTTTTATTTATTGATTGGCTATTATGACCTACATTCAAAGTCAAGTATTTACTATTATCTATCAAGTAGGCACTGCAGATTCCCACTGCCATATGCAGAATTGTTTATATAATTTGCTTTAATCATAAACAACAACAAAAAGAATGCTAGATGTCAAACCCTGACCTGCCCAATTCTCTAGAATAAGTTATGAGAACTACATGCTCTTGGAAAAATTGATGAATCGAAGCAGAAAGTCTAGTTTGAAAAAAATCATATAGCAATAAATTCAGGTCTCTTTATAATGTAATTCTAGATATCTGCAAAAATGTTCTTCTTCCATGACATTTAATGACAAAGTAAACTGATAGCAATACTTAATACTTATTTAACTACATTTTCAGAAGAGGTGTGTGTCTACTTTATTGAAATTTTTATTCCATGAATAAAAAGATACTGTATTTTATTTTTTCATCATATAATGTTATGAACAAAAATATTGTATTTAATGTGTTTTAACCATGTAATGTTAAAAGTGTTAACACTAAAAACAAGACTATTGAGACCAAGATCTTACCAAGTTGTGTCAAAAGGCATTCCAATTTAAAGTTAAGAATGTGATTATTATCAGTATTACAGCCTACTGAGTGATGATCTTAATTTAAAAAGTACTGGTATTTAAATTTTAAAATACCATAGAGGAAGTCATTATGAAGTTTTATGTTTGTTTATACCTGAAAAGTTAGATATACTTATTAGATATACATTTAACATATATTTAAAAAAAGAGATCTGAGATCCTTTTAAGAAATCTATTTTTCCAAGGAACACTTCTTTAAGACAGAGATTATTCCCCCCCCCCCCGGCCCCTTCAAATAGTTCTAGTACGGTATCATTAAAACCTAAATAAATTGGGGTGCCTGGATGGCTCAGTGGGCTAAGCATCTGCTTTCTGCTTAGGACATGATCCCAGGGTCCTGGGATCGAGCCCTGCATTGGCCTCCTTGTTCAGTGGAGAGCCTGCTTCTCCCTCTCCCTCTGCTGTTTGCCCTGCTTGTGCTTTCTCTTGTTCTCTCTCCCACTCTCTGTCAAATAAATAAATAAATAAAATCATTAAAAAATAAATGGGTTTTATGTTCAAACTTTTTTATTTCTTGACTTCCATTAAAAAAAAAATCCGAATTATATTGTCCTTCCCTTAGAGTCCACAGATACACATTTTGGATGTACTGCCTGGAGATGATGCAAGTGCTGTCAAGTTTCCTAACCTAGGTTTTATTTCCTTCAGGATGAGAAATAGAAGTACATAATTTGGCAGAGAGCAAAGTGATTATCCTGTTGCCTAAGAGGCAAATGTTTTAGTGATGTGCAAAATAAAGAATCATTACAAATTCCAAGTGATATGTGATGCTGCTCTAAGTGTGGGAGGTAACAATGTCTGGGGAAAAGGAATTGTTTCTGGAGGACGGGTGGGTCTGAATGAGTGGGACTTTGTTCCAGAAAACTAAGGTGGACAGATGGAGTTTGGCTTTGGAGCATGACTTAGATTGGAATGTGCATCCAGAAAAATCCACTGCTCCTCTATTTTTTCATTTTCTTGATTCATCCCCTAACTTTGTTTTCTGTGTGCCTTTGTTTGTTTGTGTTTCACTCCTGACCTTTTCTTTGAACCATTTTTTTAAAACAATTATGCCTTTACATGTCTTGATTACTTTTTCAAAATATAAGCACAAACTGAAGTGCCTCCTATTTGTGCATATTAGAAGTGCTATTGAACTATGAAAGGTCCAAGTGGCAGAACACTGCAGCCTGGACCAGGTGGAGAACTTTATCTTGCTGTAGGTTTTAGTCAAAGTTGGCAGATTTTAGGGTCAATTTGATAAATGAGTCTGTTCTGAACAATATATCCAAAGTGGTATATGTAACCTCTCAAATCCCAAGAGACATACCTAGCATGTAGTATTCAAATGCAGTATTTTTTTTCACCTTATAGTAACTAACCTACATGCCAGAACTATTAGAACACTGGCAACTTTACAGAGGCATCAGGTTCCAGGAATTATCTCCCTATTCATAAACATAACTTACAAAGTCATCCATGACAACTGGTAATTCTGAATCATCAAGTCCTATTGGAATGATATTACCACTATAGTGTTTGAAAGATCCATAAATGCATAATAGGTCCTGGGATCCATGTTGATTTGCAATTGGAGTAAACAGCTGATTAAGCTTATAATAACTGTCTGGCATATGCTAAGAATACTCATCACCTGTACTAGCCAATAGTCTATTTAAATGAGAGTGTGATAGGAATCTTAACTCTTGCATCTTAAATTTTTAATGATGTCATTAATCATTGATTCCCCCAGGAGTATAATATTGCTTTTAGCTTACAATTTTGAAAGGTAGGGTGAATTCCAGGAACTTTCAGTTGTCAAAATTGTTCTCATTCCATGAATTGGAAAGGCAACATGGGGACTGTGCCAGTTATTAAAATACCTATTTTAGAGAAGCTTTTGTTTCTGACCAATATGTGTGGCTAATGTGCAATTAATATGATTGGATTTATCCTCCTACTTAAGAGAAACAACTGAACAAAATAAATAAAACAATGCTTTTCAAGATACTGGGCATGAGGCAACAGAAAATAGAGACTTTTGAGATAGAGAAAACAAATGAGGTGAACCCTAAAACTGCCTAAGTTTACTTATTTGAGGGAACGTTCAGGTTACAGAGTGGGGAGAAGAAACCCAGGTAGATCTAGGCAGACTTCCTGAGTTGAGAAGACAGATCTAATAGTCCAAGGAAAACAAGGTAGCTAAATTTCATGATACAGAGCATTGGGATAACAAAGCTGCACAGAGAGAGAACTCCAGAGATCTGTAGAGGGATCCCTCAAGTGTTCATCAGAGTACTGATCAGTGCAAGCATGTGAAAAACTACCTGAGGCTTGGAAATGAACCACCTAAAAGGATTAGAATACAGTAACTTGAGCTCACCCAGGGCTGGGAATAAACTCTATTTCCATTAGCCAGATTGGAAACCCTCATAATTCACTGAACATTTGGTAGTGTATTCAGAAGAATCTTGCCTCAGTGCTGGGGAATAATTAGCTATACCCTGAGCACTGCTCCAGACCTTACCAAATCTTAAAATTTAAGGCTCTAAAGTCTCAAACTAGGTCTTAGTATCATAAATGTGTCCAAGAACAAAGATTGAGAATATAGGGTTACAAAAATATCCAACACCCAACAGGATAAAATTAACAATGCCTGATGTCCAATAAAAAATTATCAGGCACACAAACAGGCAGGAAAATGCAATCCATAATGAGGAGAAAATGAAATCAATTGAAACTGACCCAGATGTTAGAATTCGCAGACAAGAACATTAAAACAGTTATTACAACTGTATTCCATATGTTCAAAAAGCTAGAGGAGAAATGAATATTAAGTAGTGACAGAAAAGACATAAAAATATAGCCAAGCTTCTAGAGATGAAAACTACAGTGTCTGGGATGAAAAATGCACTGGATGTTATTAACAGCAAACTATGCATTGCAGAAGAAATGATTAGTGAATTCGAAGACACAGGAACAGAAATTATGCAACATTAATGAAACACACAGGGAAAAAATATGTAACTAAAGAATGAACAGTATATTAGTGAGCTTTGGGACAAATTTAAGAAATTATAATTGCAATTGGGAGCATGAAGTTTGGCTGAGTTGGGGAAAGGGAAGTGGCAGGAAAGAATATCTGAAGAAATAATGATAGAAAAATTTCCAGATTGATTAAACTATGCAAAAAAAAATTTTTTTTAAAGATTTTATTTATTTGACAGAGAGAGACACAGCGAGAGAAGGAACACAAGCAGGGGGAGTGGGAGAGGGAGAGGCAGGCTTCCCGCAGAGTGGGGAGCCCAATGTGGGGCTCGATCCCAGGACCCTGGGATCATGACCTGAGCTGAAGGCAGACGCTTAACGACTGAGCCACCCAGGCGCCCCATAAACTATCCAAAAATTTTAACAGTTCCAAAATCTCTACTAACTCCAAGCACATTACAGAAATACAGTCCAGCTAAGTGAAACATTGAAGCATCAGTTACTAAATCATCTTAGCACCATTAATTAATGATTTGAACACTGAGTGCTTCAGATATTAAACTTTATCCTAATAGTTTCTAAGGAGCAGTTAAAAGCATTACAATAAGTAGGCAGTAATGTTAAGATTAGAATTAACATTTCAGGGACACAATTATATCTGTAAAAATGTCATCAGTCTTTATTACAAGTAGAACATTTGATTTAGGATGTTTCAGAACAAGTGTTGAATATATAATTTCAAAAATCAAGGTAAATGTGATAAAGAGAAAATCTTAAAAGTAAACAGAGGGAAAAATGCATTATGTTTAGGAGAACAAAGATAGCTTGCTGGAAACATTGCAAACAATAAAACAGTTGGGAAGGGAAGATGGCAGTGGAATAGGAGGACCCCAGGTTACCTTGTCCCAGAAATACAACTAGACAATGATCAAATCATCTGAGATACCCCAGAAATCTATCTGAAGAATGGCAGAACAAACTCTGCAACTAAAGGTAGGGAAGAGGCCATATGGAAGAAGGTAGGAAGTGCAGAGATGCAGTTTGGGAGAGTAACAGATCATGGCCCCTGTGGTAGCAAGAGAGCCACAGTCACAGAGAAGGGTGAGAGACAAACTTGTACACAGGGGAGCTCATGGAGAAAACAAATCCTCATAACAGTTGGCTTGGAAAGTGAGAGAGGGTCCGAATTTTGTGAGTTCTTGCAACCAGTGAGGCTTAAAGCCTGGAGTTTTAAAAAATCAACCTGCTTGGCTCTGGGAGAACTCAGAGGACTTTGGGGCTGCTCTTGGAGAAAAGGCAGGGCAAATAGCATGCAGACATACAGTGTGGAAACAGTGAGCTGAAGATCACTGAGGCACACAGTGGGGAGGTTGGTTGATCATTATGTAGCATGTCCCAGAAAGGCAGAGTTCATAGAGAGACCCCTCTAGGAACAATGGAAATGGCAGCAGTGCCATTTCCCTCCCCCAATCCCTCAGCATAAGCATAGAGCCACCTGCAAGGACCAGTGCAGCACTGACACTCGCTACCTAATTGCTTACACCATTCCCCCCACTCCCACTGTGCTCCAGAAAAACTGCCCTTCCCAGTTATATCTGCTTCAGCCCCAGCGCAGTGGGCCCCCTCCCCTGGAAGACTGGCCCAAACCCCTGCCAACTTTGCATCTCCCCACCTGGGAGTTTTGTGAGGCCTCACTTCCAGTGGCAGCAGTGACAGGTCTCATTTCACAAGCAGATCAGAGTATACCTAGTTAAAACTTGCCATATTCAGGCCAGAAACCAAACACTCCCCACAATAGGCAAAGAGAGCCTCTGTAGACGACTGGCCTGAAGGAAAGGGCTAGGACAAAATAGTAAAGCACATGCAACACACACTGGGGACACTCCCAGAAGCGCCAGGCCCTGGAGAACAGGGGACACTACATTGCAGGGCACTACAGGACCTCTTCATCATAAAGCCATTACCCTCAAGAATGGGAGATGTAGCTGATTTTCCTAACACACGGAAACAGGCAAAAGGCCACAGCCAGAGATATAAGCAAAACAGATATAAGCAACATGCCTGATGGAGAATTTAAAGCAATGATCATAAGGATACTCACTAGATTTGAGAAAAGAGTGGAGGACATCAGTGAGACCATTAACACAGAGATAAGGAATTACATGGCAGAGATAAAGGGCTCAGTATACAAAATGAGAAACATATCTGATATAATGAAGAGCAGGGCAGAAGAAGAAGAGGAATGAGTTAGAAGAAAGAGTAATGGAAAGTAATCAAACTGAACAAAAGACAGAAAAAATAATTACACAAAACAAGAATGGACTTAGGGAACTCAGTGACTCCATCAAACATAGTAACATTCATATTATAGGAGAAGAGGGGGTAGAGAATTCATTTGAAGAGATACTATCTGAAAACTTTCATAATCTGGGGAAAGAATCAAATATGCAGATCTAGGAGGCACAGAGAACCCCCAGCAAAATCAACAAAAGCAGATGCACACCAAGACATATTGTAATTAAAATCACAAAATATAGTGATAAAGAAAAAGTATTAAAAGCAGCAAGACAAAAGAAGAGAGTTACATACAATGGAAAGCCCCATAAAGATATCAGCAGATTTTTCAGCAGAAACTTTCCAAGCCAGAAAGGAGTGACATGATACATTCAAAATGCTGAAGGGGAAAAACCTGCAGCCACAAAAACTCTATCCAACAAGGCTATCATTCAGAATAGAAGGAGAGATAGAGTTTCCCAGACAAACAAAAACTAAAGAAGTTCATGACCACTAAACCAGCCTTGTAAGAAATATTGAAGGGGACTCTCTGAGTAGAAAGGAAAGACAAAAAATGACAGTATGAACCTAGGACACACAAAAGCAATAAAGATGAATATTTCTGTAAAAAATTCATCAAGGAACTCACAAAATAAAACGATGTAAAATATGACACCAAATACCTAAAATGTGGTGGAGAGGAGTAAACAATGGGCTTAAACTTAAATGACCATCAACTTAATACAGATTGTTTTATGCAGAAGCTGTTATATACAAACCTACTGGTAACCACAAAGCAATAAAATAGTTGAATAGCATCTTTAAAGCAATGGAAAAAAACCCAGAAAACCTCTCAGCCTAGAAACTATATACCTAGAAAAATATCTTTAATAATAAAGCCAAAATAAAGACAACAAAGACAAAAAGATGTTTAAAAACTTTGTCACCAGTAGGCCTGAATTACAAGAAATGTTAAAGAAATTTTTTTTTTAGGAAAATAAGAAATTTTCTTCTTATTTAAGTTCATTTTAAAGATACTGAATGATTATAGGAAACATAGTAGGACAGTATTGTGAAGATTATGAAAAATATAGAAGTAAACATATGACAACAATAGTGTAAGGGCCAGGAGGGGAAAGATGGAATTAAATTATTGTAATTTTTTTATAACATACATGAAGTATGTTATAAAGTCAAAGACATATAAAATAAACTGTAACAGAACCACTAGAGTAGCACAACAGTTCCAGTATATAGAAGATATAAAATAAAATTAACCATGAAAAATATTAAACTAAAAGAAAACAGTACAAAAAAGGGGGGGGGTGGTTAAAAAAGCTAAAGAGGAGGAATAAGGAACAGATGGGACCAACAGAAAATAAACAAGAAATTTTAGATTTAAATCTAACCATATAAGCATTATGTTAAATGTAAATGGGATAAAAATAACATATATTGACAGACTAGGTAAAAAAGCAAGACCCAATTATATGTGCTTATGAGAAATCTGTGTTAAATAATAAGATACACACATGTCAATACTAAAAAGGATTAAAAATTACATATCATGCTAATAGTAATCAAAGGAAAGCTGGAGTGGCCATGTTGATATCAAACATAGTATATTGCAGACTAAAGAATATTACCAGGGATTAAAGAAATTCATTTCAGCGTGATAATGGAACGACCTAACAAACCTAAATGTTTATGTAACTTGTTATAGACCTTCAAAATACATGATACTAAAATTGAAGAATGTCCAGGAGAAATGGAAAAATCTACAACTATAAGTCAGAGAGTTTAATATCTGCATCTCAATAATAGAAAAGTAGATGGAAAATCAGTAATCACATATAGGACTTGAGCAATAGTATTAAACCTATTAATTTACACAAAAGAATATTCTGTCCAAAAGCAGGAAAACACACATTCTATTTATGTTCTCATAGAAAATTTACAAGATAACCTATATCCTGGTCTATAAAACAAGTTTCAGTAGATTTAAAGGGATTCAAGTTAGATATTCTCTGAACAAAATGAAATTAGGAATCATTAACAAATTTCTGGAAAATTACAGATATTTGGAAACTATATAACATACTTGTAAATTATTCATGTCTCCAATCTATTTTAAACTAAATAGTTTTAAAAAGCATATAAAAACTTATGGAATATTGCATATTCAGCACTTAAAGGAAAATTTGTGGCACTAAATACTGTATTATTAGAAAAAAATTGCCTCAAATTGATGATCACAGCTTCCACCTTAAGAGTGTAGAAAATAAAGCACAAATGATGCCCAATGGAAGCAGGGGAAAGGAAATAATAGACACCAGAGCAAAAAATCAATAGAATAAGAAACAATTTTAATAACAGAGAAAATATGAAAATGAAAGATAGTTCTTTGTAAAAATTTAAAAAATAAAAAAAATAAATTTCTAGCCAGAGTAGTCAGAAAAAAAGAAGAAACAAAGTTCTCTTAGCAGAAATGAGAAAAATAACAGTACTAGAGATTCCATGAATATCCAAAGCATAATCAGGGATATTATAAACAACTTTATGCAAAGAAATTTGACAAAAACAATGAAGTGAATAACATCTTGAAAACAGGAAGAAATATATTGCTTGTATAGCCGATGTCTATTAAAGAAACTTAATTTGTAGTTAAGACATTCCAATAAATAAAACTCCTGAATTGAATACCTTTACTGGTGAATTAAAACAAAAAACTAAGGAAGATATAATTCTAATTTTGTACACTTTTCCAGAAAATTGAAGAGAAAGAAATACTTCCCAACTCATTACATGAGGCTAGCATTACACTGTTATCAAACCCAAAGATGGCAAGAACACAAAATGCTGACTAATATCCCTTATAAACATGATACAAAAATTCCTAACAAAATTTTAGAGAACAAATCCATAAATATATAAAGTGTAGTTTATCCCAAGAATCCATAAATAATTTACCATTCAATAATCAAATAATATTATTCACTATATTAACAAACTAAAAATTGAGACATTTGGTATATAAACCATTTCCTCTAGGTTTGGAATTCTACTTTTCTCCCGGAGAAGGTTGGAGTTGGATTCTAGTTATAGGTCTGGAAGTAATGAGGGGTGGTAAAAATGGGACACAAGCAAAATTGCCTTGTCCTTGTAGGGTAAATGCCTTAGGCATTCATTACAGAGACCTCAAACAAGGCAAGAAGAAACGAGTTGCTTCCTCAGATGAGAGAATCTCCATCGGATTTAGTGGTTCAGAGTGAACTGTTTTATGTAACCTAATCTTATGAGTTTATTCTAATTCTCTGTTTACTGCCCCCCAACCTGTTTCCTAAAACCAACGGATATGTTTGCAAGTATGAATAATATATATATATATATTTTTTTTTTTTTTTTGCTAACTCACTTTGCTTCCTCAAGCTTCTGCTACAAGTGATAAAGACTTATTCAATGGGATCTTAAAGAATTAGGGCTTTGATCTTTTTGTTCTCATTCTTTAGGCCCCACAAGTCAGTTACAAAAAGGAAAGCTGACACCACAGTTCTAGAATTTCATAATCAACGTTTTATTTAATAATAGCAGCTATTTAATCAAGACTTAAACTCCTGAGCACAGGAGAACCCTGGTAATAAGGCACTGTTGTGCCACTGCATGTCAGGGACTGTTAGAGAACTGTTCTCTGTGGTTGTTTTCTCACTGTGTTCTGATCCATGCATAGCAAATATCCCATCTGGGATTCTTATCACTGAATGTCTACTACCTTCAACCATTTCCAGGGCCAATATTCTTTCAGTTATTTTTATAGTTAAAAAAATGGAAATGTGCTGGCCAGTTTAAGAAAAATAGCATTCATTAAAGAATATTAGAATTTAACATGATCAGTAGGATAATTAGAGAAAACAAAATTTGAGCTTAAACTTGTAGATGAATATCTAAAAATATGCTGCAAAATTTAGCTCATAGGAAAACCTATTCTGGGCTTCCTCTCAAAATGAAATGGCAAAAAAAAAAAATCAACTTTACTGCAATGCTTATTGTCTGTTATTACTCCCCAAACTGATGCCACCTCTCCATGAGAAATATAATCTTGCTACTACTACCATTCCTCAAGCCTAGAATTCAAAATTTCAGTTTTACTGAGTAGAACATGACTCACGATGTGCTGATTTTTTAAAAATACAAGCAAGTTATACAAAGATGGTTGGTGCCCAGGAATATGCCATATTTTCCTGACAGTTTGCTTCACCTATTTCTCCATGTATAAGTAGGGTTTATTTATCATATTTATATTCCTAAGTTAGTACATATACTGTAGGATATAGGATCATGACAAAAATAGAGGATTGGTTATCACCTACAGATCCTGTAGTTTGAGCTAGAGATAATATGTGATTGGACTCTGTTGCTTCACTTTTGACAGTGTGAGAAGATATTTTCAACTGTCTGAAACTTGAAAGTATTATATGAGTCTTTACAGTAAAATGACTATGAAAGCTAGAGGCATGTACCTATTGAGTAATCAAAAAGATGGGATCTAGTCAGGATGTCTGTCATGTTTTGGCCACCTAGTTCTGAACTACCATCCTATTTAGGGAAAACTCTTTATTATGTGAGTTTTGGTGAATGGGGAGCAGATAATCTCTCACTCCCTGCAGCTAAGCTTTTAGACACATAACTTAGGCTAACTCAATCATATATTCCCAGAGGGACATTGAAATTTGAGAGTGCTGCAAAGAGAGGGAGATTTAGAATTTATTCACAGTGGCAGAGATGGAGTTGAGATTTTGTTGATCACAGCAGGGAATGTCATCTTTGGGTTTTTATGAAGATTTAATAAGTTGATGTAAATAAACTGGCTTGAATAATTCACAGAGCATATCCTAGGTGTTTATTATTAATAAGTGAGAGGCCACTTCAGGCATTGCCAAAATTGGACTTAAGAGCATTTTACTAGTCCAGGAATTCAGAATTAAAAATCACCCCTTGCTATTGTAATTTAGTTTGTACTTCCTTAGATGTGAAATAAATATTTTATTAAATTGGATATTTATATGAATCAAATGACTCAATGTATGACCTCCAATCAGTATAACTCATTTACTCTTGCAAAAGTTACCATGTGATCACTTTTTGTGTTTTGGGAGTAGACTTACAAAAAGGGATGCAGAACCAGTGCAACAGATAGACAATTTCACTACATTAATCCTCTTATGGGAAGAAAAGGAGAACTAGTGTGTGATATTGCCTAAGCACAAAGCCATATGCAGTAAGTGGAAGGGCTGGCTATCCAATGTAGCAGATCTGCTCATTTCACCATATCCAGCTTTTGTGCTAGTTGGAGACAGTCCTGGAGTATTGTGTAATGTTTCAGAAAGTCCAGTATGGGGAGTGCTGTTTGCATAGTATACACCATCTACTGCTTTGCATTTTGTTCTTAGAATTTCTGGAATTAGTGTTCTTGAGTACTGCCAAACTGCAGCCTCAGTGAAGGTAAATATATTTTATTCTCTGTCTTTGGAAGTATGAGAATTGTAAGTGTTGTTTGTTTTTACTTTTTATTATATTTATGATAGAAAAAATAGTATAATATAATTGGACAAATTCTAAAATTCATCTCAATTTTTATACTAATAGTCTTCATTTTATACATAAGGAAGCTGAAATCTAGCAATTCTAATGATTTGTCCAAGGTCATACATATAATAAATGGCAGAAGTGGATGAAATCTGGGTTTTGATGACCAGAGGTAATGTGCTTTTCACAACAGTCACTCATTAAGCTTCCTCCTAACAGAGAACACTTTATAGCTGACTAATGGTCATCACAAATGTAGATGGTCTTAGACAATTAAGAGTCAAATAACGTGAGTTTATTTTACATATAGAAAATGCATAATTTAATTAAAACATAAATCTGGTTTTGTTTTGTTTTGGTTTTTATGTGTTATTTTGGTAAGTATGAAAAGATAATAGTAATCTGTAATATATGCTACAGTGGCACAGTGTAAGACTGGAATCAAGATCTTTTAATTTTAAGGCAATTATTCACAATGCAGATGATATTTAAAAAATCATAAATATATATATGTAAATAAATTTAAAATTACACAAACATTATTATTTCAAAAACATTTTGCCCATCCTCTATCCTCTTCCCTCTGGCAACCAAAAGTTTGTTTTCTTTATTTATGAGCCTATTTCCACTTCTTGTTTGTTTATTTGTTTGTTTTGTTTCTTAAATTCCACATATGAGTGAAATTATATGGTATTTGTCTTTTTCTGACTGGCTTATTTCATTTAGCATAATATTCTCTAGGTCCATCCATGTAGTTGCAAATGGCAATACGCCATTCTCTTTTATGGCTGAGTAACGTTCCATTGTATATATATACCATACCTTCTTTTTTTTTTTTAAGATTTTATTTATTTATTTGACAGAGAGAGACACAGCGAGAGAAGGAACACAAGCAGGGGGAGTGGGAGAGGGAGAGGCAGGTTCCCTTCTGAGCAGGGAGTCCTATGCGGGGCTCAATCCCAAGGCCCTGGGACCATGACCTGAGCTGAAGGCAGATGCTTAACACCTGAGCCACCCAGGTGCCCCTATACCACACCTTCTTTATCCATTCATAATCATTATGGCTGAGATTAAAATCCTTTACACCACCATTCCTAATCCCAACTTCCTCTCTGCCTTCCCTTTGGGTAGTCATCTCTTAAAAGGTATTTTTCAATCCACATGATTTTCTAAGCATTTCTATACATATAACTTTGTCCAAAAATGAAGGTTGGGATAATTCGTTAAAGACCCTAAACTCTACATATTCCTATTTAATTTGCTGTGTTTACAAAATCATAATAATATCAATGGATATAATTAATTTCAGCAAAGCATTACATAATATAGATTTTATTTGGCCATTTTCATTCTGAAGTAATTTTAAATAATCCACTTTTTCAATTGTATCAGTAATATTTCATAAATATTGTCCTTATACATAATTTGATTATCTTTGTGATTAATTAGAGAAGGGAGGTAATTGTTTTGTAAATTTCATCTCTGGAGATTATTAGAAGAAATATTGAACAGATTTTCAAATTCATGTGACTTTAAGAGTGGTTTTGTTTTGAATCAGAGTTAACAAATGACTAGTATCTTTTCTGTTCTATAATTCTGTATCTGTTTTTTTTAAATAAACTTCAGAAAAAATAATAGAGAGAATAGGAGAGTCTTAAAACTCTCAACACTTTTCAAAAAGTTGTTTTTATAAGAGTAAATCAAAAGGTAAATCAAAAAAATATTTTCAGACAAATGAAAATTTAAACACAACATATCAAAACTTATGAGATGCAACAAAGGAAGTTCAGAGAGAAAAGCTTATGGCTATTAACACATACATTAAGAAAAAAGAAACATCTCAATTTACTACCCAACATTACACCTCAAAATCTAGAAAATGAACAAATTAAGCCCAAAGTTAAGAGAAGGAAGGAAATAATAAAGACTAAAGCAGAAATAAATGGAACAGAGAACAGGAAAGATTAGTGAAACTAAGAGTTGGTTCTTTGAAAAGATAAAGTTGGCAAACGTTTAGCCAGACTAACCAAGAAAAAAAAAAAAAAAAGAGAGGCTGAATTGGGAAGAAATAGAAAATCTGAACAGACCAATAACAAGAAAGGAGATCAATCAATAATCAAAAACCTCTCACCAAAGAAAAACCCATGATCAGATGGTTTCTTAGATTAATTCTACTGAACATTTAAAGAAGAGTAAATGCTAATTCTCAAACTCTTCCCAAAATGTGCAGAGGTAAAAACACTCCTAAACTCATTTTACAAGCCTAGCATTATCCTGATACCAAAGCCAGACAGGGACACTCCAAGAAAAGAAAACTACAAGTCAATATCCCTGATGATTATAGATGAAAAAGTTCTCAATAAAATACTAGCTAACTGAATTCAACAGCAATTAGAAGGATCATACTTTATGATCAAGTGGAATTCACCCCTGGGATACAAGGATGATTCAACCAAAGAAAATCAATAAATACATCACATTAATAGAATGAAAGATAAAATATGTATAATCATCTGATGGATGCAGAAAAAGCATTTGACAAATACAACATCTTTTCATGATAAAAACTTGCAACAAATGGGGTATAGAAAGAATGTACCTTGACATATAAAGGTCACATATGACAAACCCACAGCTAGTGTCATACTCAACCCTGAAGGGTTAAAAGCTTTTCTTATAAGATGAGGAGCAAGACAAGGGTACCCACTCTCACCAATTTTATTCAGTGCAGTAATGGAAGTCCTAGCCAGAGCAATGAAGCAAGAAAAAGAAATAAAAGGCATCCATATTGGAAAGGAAAAAGTAAAATGGTCTGTTTTCAAATGACGTGATTTTATATATGGAAAGTCCTAGACTCCACCAAAAATTTAGAACTAATTAATAATATCCAGTAAAGTTGTGGGATATAAAATCAATATATTTAGAAATCAGTTGCATTTCTATAAATAACAGCCACATTTCTAAAAAAGAAATTAAGGGATTCATAATAGTCTTTCTGCTTGCATTGTTCAGCTTTCTCTGCTGCTTCACCTTGCATACCTTCAGGTAACCTTAAGTGACACCTTTTCACTAGCTTTCCAGACTAATTAAGTCTCAATGCTATCTAAAATTTTACTGCATATTTTACTCCCCTTTCTGATATTGGTAACACTTGTATTAATTGCTCAGTGTGTATCTTCATATTAGACTGTTCAGGAACTATTCTGTCATGCTCACTGCTGTGTGCCTAGATCTGTCACAGAGTAGAGGTCAATGATTAATTGTTGCTGATTTAATATCTTCACTATTTCAAACTTGGGTGACTTGGAATATGAAATAATTTATTTTATTTTATTTTTTTAAGAGATTTATTTTTTTTAAGATTTTATTTTATTTATTTGACAGAGAGAGAGACAGACAGCTAGAGAGGGAACACAAGCAGGGGGAGTGGGAGAGGGAGAAGCAGGTTTCCCGCGGAGCAGGGAGCCCGATGCGGGGCTCGATCCCAGGACCCTGGGATCATGACCTGAGCAGAAGGCAGACGCTTAACGGCTGAACCACCCAGGCGCCCCTGAAATAATTATTGATAGAAATAAGGATCTAAAACGAAAAGCTAATTTTTCCAGGAAATAAGATAAATGTATGTTTTCATGCTCAATTTTAATTTAGATAGGACTTCCAGGTATAGTCATTTAGAGCCAATTATAAGCACGAAGCTTAAAAAAAGTACAAAAGGAAACACTAAAATGAATAAAAAACTTAAAATACAAATAGTCGTATATTGATAAGGAGAAAAAAGAAAACATGTGGCAGAGAACAGAAAATTGCCTAAGCATGAGCATCCACTATGAGAATCTAATCATTAAGGTTATGAGAATTAATATGATTGCTCAGGAAAAAATACAGGAATAAAGCCAAGGACTGAACTTTGAAGAACGGCTTAATTTTGGGAATAGAGTGAACAAAAATAGCATGTAAAGGATAGAGAGAAAGAAGAGAGCAATGTTTGTATGAAGTTACAGAAACCAGAGAAGGGAGTGCATGAGTCAGAACAAGTGCTACAAAAGAGTCTGAGGCTGGAGACTGAGGAAATGATGGTGTTCAGTACGTAGGAGTAGGAGTTCAACAGTGCTTTTCAAGGAACAGTTGGAGTAGGGTAGGGGAGTTACATTAAAGAGTTTTAAGAACTATTTGGAAAAGACAAAATGGGAGCTAGGACACAAATATTTTTCAAGGATTCAGGTCAAAAGTTTGAAAAATGAGGGGCACCTGTGTGGATCAGTTGGTTAAGCATCTGCCTTTTGGCTCAGGTCATGATCCCAGGGTCCTGGGATTGAGCCCCCCATGGGCTCCCTGCTTAGCGGGGAGTCTGCTTCTCCTTCTTCCTCTGCTGTTCCCCATGCTTGTGCTCTCTCACTCTCTCTGTCAAATAAGTAAATAAAATCTTTAAAATAAAAGTGTGAAAAATGGGGTTTTAGCTTGAAAGGAGGGCAGGTTTTTTATTTTTCTTTCAAAGGAAAAGGAAGATTTGACCATGTATAAGGTAGAAAGAAATATCCAGTGAATTGGGTTGAGTTAGAGAATTAAGAAAGAAAAGAGATTAACTGAGGAAGAAACTTATTAGAAAAGGCATAGAGATTATTATTTACCTTTATCATCATCATCATTATTATCATTGCCATCTTTATTAGGATAGATTCAAGAATGTAGGTTGAGAGCTTCAGCTTTTCAAATAATAATAATAGCCGTAATTTGTTAAATGTTTATAATCTGCCAAAAATCTGTTAATTACCCCTTATCCCCTGTAAGGTAGAAAATTGTACATCTATTTTGGAGATGATGACATTGAGGTTGTGAAGCTGGAAAACTGGTCAGGGTCACTCCATGTCAACAAAGAGTATTTAACTTTGACTCCAAACCCAAAGCACTCCACCACAGCATGATGCTGTTTCCCTGCAAAGGGAATGATTTCCTCAAAACAATGCAAAAGCAAAGAGGGAGAGATGCACAGATTTTTTGAGTGGAAACGAAGGCAATTGGGTAAGCTTAGGTTGGGATGGTTTCAATTTTCCCAGTAGGAGGTGAGGTTATGTGCTTAGAGGGGAGGGGGGAGCACTGGGATTAGGGACTTGAGTGCAGTGGAAACATTTGGAACAGCTGCGGCGAGGAATGCACTAGGGAGTCAACAAATGATAAATAAAAGATTTGCTGAGATACAGTGAGAGACCAGCTGAGGTTACTTGACTTGGTCACTACTGTCTAGTGACTTGCTTCAGTTTACAAACATGGGAAGAGAAATTGGGCAGTAAGGGTTATTGAAATGTGGGGATTGGTAAGGTGGAAATAGCTGGAGATCAAAGAGGGGGGAGAAGTAAGTGGGCCGTAAGTGCATTATGACCTGATTGATTGTGTGGGTGTTGGCAGAGTAGAGAGGAAGGGTGTGGCTCCGAGGAAGAAGTGTGCATGATGAAGCTACTAGACTGCATGATGAAGATGAAGACAGAAGAAGAGAAGACATGAGAGAGGCAGAAGGATAGCAATCCATCTGTAGTTTAATAATGATAAAATAATTTTAAAAAGAATTGCTAACATTTAATGATTGCTCATCTTCGGCTAAAACCAATACCTGTGTTACTGTGTTGAATTCTCATAATAACACCATCAGTTTGATATCATTATCTCCACTCTATATGTGAAGAAACCAAAAGCTGGATAAATTAAGTAACTTGAAGAGGATTTTAATCCTCCTGGAAATGGAAGAGAAGGGATTCAAGGACAGATTGTTGGGCAGCAGAGCCCAGTGAACTTATCCAAGAAGGAATCTTTGATGAGGGTTGAGGCGCCCCTTTGTAACATATACACATGGTTGAATAACTCCAGTTCTTTGAGATCCTTTAGTAAAAAAAAGATATATATATGCTTATATGTAATTCTTATAAAATCCAAGTATACTACTTCATACATTTCATGTCATAGGAAAACTTTCTGGGGAAGGTACACACCTGCTAATTGTTACTAACACCCTCAGACATATTTTATTGGTCAGGCTGTAGTGCTCTTGCAAAGTTTTAGTTCTTGCAGCTGGATGAAGCTGCACGTTTTGAATGCCTGAAATTTGACCTAAATGGTGTTGACATTACAGTGACTGTGAGTGATGGAAAAGGAAACAAAAAATCTTGGATTTTTTTCCTCTACAGAGACCTCTTCTCCTTAAATTAATAACAACAACAGACTTAGAAAATATCTCATGAACCGTAGACTGCAGCCAGAAGTACAGCTGCGGAGTTCCAAGAGGCCCACAGAGACGCCTGCCTTTCAGGCTAAATCTTTCCACTCATAAAACTCCCCCTGTTGTGTTGTGAAAGTGTCCTCTCTGCTTGTTATTTTATTTATTTATTTTTGTTTTATTCTATTTTATTGACATTTAAGTGTCAGTGGAAAAGATCTCCAATGCTTGACATGGATAACTTTGGCAATCTATATTTATTGTGCTATGATTTCACAGAAACAGAAAGAGGGAAAGACAACTGAATTCAATAAGTGTATATTGACAAGTACACTAATGAGTGAAGTTCTAGATTCCTAGGGAGCTTACAAGGTGATTGAAGCATGATCTCTGTCCTCAGAAGCAATATGGTTTAGAGAGACAGGTGGGCAATACTGAGCGATGATTATAATATGAATCACAAGGTCACTTTATTTTGAAAAGTTTTGGAAGTGAGTTTTGGTAATATAGATGAGGAGATATTACATATGGTTAGTGGACCTGAAAAGTGATTGAGGCATTAATAGCAAGTAAAGCAAAGATTTTGATAGGTGTATGTAAGATTAAAACTCAAGCCAGGTAGAGAGTATCTCAGTATCACAGGCAGCAAGGCAAGACGGTGAAGGTAATTTTCATGAAACAATGTGGACCTGCTCTGTGTAGTAGCTCCAACTGTATGCATGAGAAATATGCACTGAGGCCATTTTTGAGATTTTTTAAAAAAAGATTTATTTATTTATTTGAGGGAGAGAAATAGAGAGATAGCAGGGGGAGGGGCAGAGGGAGAGGGAGAGAGAAAATCCTCAAGCAGACTCCCTGCTGAGTGTGGAGCTGGACGAGGGGCTTAATCCCAGGACTCTGAGATCATGACCTGAGCCGAAATCAAGAGTTGGCCATTTAACTGACTGAGCCACCCAGGCACCCTGAGAATTTTTTAATGTATGGTTGACGAGTACAAGCAGCATTGTTTTCTGCGACTGTGAGCAGTGAAAGATTTATGAACAACTAAGTCATATAATCCATATATTCTTTAGGCAACACATTCACTTAAAGATATGAATGAGGCAATTACCTGGAACATTATACTTAATTACTTTTTCATTGTTTACTTATGCATTTTGCTAAAAGTAATATGCAAACTTTAATTACATTGATATATGTGATAAGGGAGTTAAATAATTGACCCTATATAATGACAGAAACTTTGAATGAAGAAGCGTTAAGAGAGGTGTTCTAGATGCCCTTTGTCACTTCTCTTTCTGACAGTAAAGTAGACTTCAAACTCTGACTTTGCCACTTGAAATAGCTGAAAAGCTGGAGTGTGTGTGGCAGGAAGAGTAAACATGTTTATACCTGCATTGCTAAAGTGGCAAGATAACAAAGAATCCCACAGAGAATAACAATGAGAAGAACATCCAGAAAGTAACCAATCATCAAAACCTACTTTGACCTTACTGAAAAACTTGGATACCTTGAATTTTCTGCTCTGATGGTTGTATGGGAATTAGCCTAAGGAGACAGTCTAACCTAGAGTTAGGAGCCCATATAAGGGACTCCCACTATAAAGCTGGAAAAAAAGGGATTTTGTTGGCATTGTAAGGATAAGAGGGAAATGAAACTGTCAAACAGAAAGTGACCGAAAAACAAAAGAAAAACTAACAAAGCAACCAAAATCTGTCTTCAACTTGGCATCTGGAGGAGAGGAAGAACAACCAACCCTCATTTCAGGTTGTGTTCATACAGGCTATCTGTATGCTCAGAAAAAAATAACTAAAGTGATTTTAGGTTGGTAGTACCTCCATGAAATAAAGAGACCCAACTTCAATGAAATAATACCAATGTGTATGAAAAAAAGAGAAATTTTAAGAAACATTTTACTCCCAAATTAATTTTTTTGAGAGTGGCAAAGCTTTGATACTAAAACAGACTAGAATAGAAATTCATGAGAATTTCTCTTACGAAAAAAATGTCTTCAATCAAACAGTAATAAACCAAATCAGCACTGTTAAAAAGTATGATTCAGAATGAGCTAACTGCATTTATCACAGAAACAAAACCTTGGATTAAGGTTAGGAAATTGATTCCTATAGGTAACCATATGTATCAAGACTAGTTATTGTCCCAATATTTATTTTCTCCTTCTTCCGTATAAATGGAAGTTTTGCTGAGAAATACGAGTTTCTAGAAATACAGCGGGGTTTTTAAAAATTTACTTTGAAGTTTTTTAGTGTGAGCATGTATTTTCCCAGAATAGCACACTAATTTCCCAGGCTTCTCTGCAAATACATGCTGTCTTGGGTCTAAATTCTGGCCAAAAGAATGCCAGATGGTGTGATGCATTTAACTTTCATTCAGTTCTCTTAAATAAAAAGGAGCAGGAGCATACCTGATTTCAACTTTTTTTCCTTTTTTGCTTGCAAAATGTTGATATCTCCTACAATACCCTTGTAAACACATTGAAGAATGGAGGCAAAAGGCAGAAAGAATCTGGAACAGATTCTATATCATACTTGAAGTCTTCATGCCTCGTCTACTAAATACAAAAGAAATAAACTTTTATTAAGCAATTCTTACTTGAGATTCATTAACAGTTACTGAATCTATATACTGAGTAATACACCACATTAATATAAAGAAGAAAAACCATATGATCATCTCAGTACATAAGGAAAATGTATTTAAAAATGTTCAACATCAATTCATTAAATATCAAATTAGGGTTGGAAGAAAATTTCATTAAGCTAGTAAAAGGCATAAAATCATCTACAATATCTACAGTAAATATTATAATTACGATGAAATGATGTTAGCATTCTCACTAACAATGTGGTAGATTAAAGAGGGTCATAAATTGTTTGACACCCTTGCTGGGTTCTATGTCTCCTAGCCTTGAATCTTGGTAGGCTCTTTGAAGAATACGGCAAAAGTGAGGATACACCAGTTTCTGGGCCCAGGCTTTAAGAAACCAGCAGCTTCCATTTCCACCCCTGTGCAATCTTCTCTCTGGGTGCCTTGGTCACCATGTAAGAAGTTGAACTACACTGAGAACAGCTTGCTGGGAAGGCCGTATATCCCCATTCAGATGGGTAGTCCCACATAAGCTCAGCTGCTAATTCATTCTTGCCAAGACTCCAGACATGTAAACGAAGCCATTTTGGACATTGCAACCAGTCCATGTGCCAGCAGAACATTAATTCAGGGCCACAGTTAAAATATATGGAGGAAAGAACTGCTCAGCCAAGTTCTTAACATAGTCTTAAGAATAATAGAAAAGGTGGTTTTATTCTCCAGTTACTTTAAAAAAAAAACAACAAAAAACAAACAGACTTTAGTTTCTAGGACAGTTTTAGGTTAACCAAAAACCTGAGCAGACAGTATGTAGAGTTCCCATATACCACCTCCCCCCATATAGTTTCCCCTATTAGTAACATTATGCTTTAGTGTGGTGTTTGTTACAATTAATTAATGAGCCCCTCATTAACTAATGTTCATAGTTTATATTAAGGCTCACTCTTGGTGTTGTACAGTTTATAGATCTTGACAAATGCTTAATGCCATGTATACACTGTTAAAATATCATAGTTTCACAGCCCTAAAAACCTCCTGTATTTTTTCTATTTATCCTATCACCCTCCAATCCCGGGAAACCACTGTTCTTATTCCTGCCTCTATAGTTTTGCCTTTTCCAGAATGTCATATCATTGGAGTAATAGAGTACGTGGTATTTTCAGACTGGCTTCTTTTATTTAGCAATATGCATTTAAGGTCTTTTCATGGATTAATAGCTCATTTCTTTTAATCACTGAATATTTCATTGTACGGCTATACCATAATTTTCCATTCACCTATTGAAGGACATTTTCTTTGATTCTAGATTTTGGTGATTATAAATAAATCTGCTATAAACATTATGTGAAAGCTGTTGTGTAGACATAAGCTTTCAATTCAAGACATCCTAGGATGTAATTGTTGATACATACAGTATGACTATGTTTAGTTTTGAAAGAAACTGCCAAGGTATGAGTTGTAAGACTGAACCATTGTGAATTCTCACCACTAATGAATGATAGTTCCTGTTGGTCTGTATCTGCACCAAAATTTGGAGGTGTTAGTGTTTTTTGTTCTTGTCAGTGTCTTGCATTTTAGCCATTCTAATAGGTGTGTACTGATATCTCATTTTTTTAAATTTAAAATTCCCTAATGACATTTAATGTTGAGTATCTTTTCATTGGTCTATTTGCCATCTGTATTGTGTATCTTCTTTGATGAGGTGTTTCTTTTGCCCATATTTAAATTGGGTTGCTTATTTTCTTATTCTTAAATTTTAAGAATTATTTATATATTTTGAAGGCATGGCTTTTATTAGATATGTTTTGCAAAACATTTTTCCCAGTCTGCAGTTTGCCTTATTCTCTGAGTAGTATCTTCCTCTATGGGAGAAAAATTAATTTTTAAAGTCCAATCTGTTAATTTACATTTCAGTCCATTCAATGGTCCATTCTGTGTTAATTTTTGTGAAAGGTACAAAATCTGTGTCTAGATTCTTTTTTCTCCTATTCTTCTTTTTTCATGTAGATGTCCCATTGTTCTATCACCATTTGGTAAAAAGACAATTCTTTCTCCATTGAATTGTCTTTGATTACTTATAAAAATCAGGCTACTTTGGAGTCTTGCAGCTCAAAACTGGGGACTCATAGATGGAAAGTACAGGCTGCATCAAGCTAAACTCAGGAGGGCATAATTTTTTTCAATCAGCACATGGCACTGAACATCTATATGTCGAATCCTGTGGAAATGAAACATTTTTTGCTCTCAGAGAACATCCAAAGTAGGATCATTTTGGCTGCTGTGCTGAGAATATACTGACAGACAGTATGGGAGGAATAATGAAAAAAATATGAAGTTATTGCAAAATTTTTCCATGTCATCTAAAATGCCTAATTTAGGCTCAAGACAAGCTTGATGTAGGAAGACTGTGAATTCATCTCCACCATGGAACACACCAAATTACACCTATTAATACAACAACTTCTGAAGAACTGAGGGCTGACTGAACAGCTACTAAACGACCAAAGATAGAGAGAATGGCAAGAGAACAGTCAGAGAGATGGAGACATGCCATGGTTTAAAAGAGTAACAAGCATATGCAATCACAGCTCCAGACAGCGACCAAAGGCACCAAGTCCATACAGTCTGCCTAGGGGACACCATACATGAGGCCACTCCTTCAACTTTAGGAGAGGGAGCCATTTCACCTAATCCATAGAAAAACACAAAGTCAAGCAAAATGGAGAGACTGAGGAATATGCTCCAAAAGAAAGAACAACAACAACAAAATGCAGAAAAAGAACTAAATGAAACAGAAATAAGCAATATGCCTGATAAAGAATTTAAAGGAATTATCATAGAGATATTTACTAGGCTGGAGAAAAGAATAGAAGAACTCAGTAAGACCTTCAATAAAGAGATAGAAAATATTAAAAAGAACCAATCAGAGACAAAGAATACCATAACTGAAATAAAGAAACACACTAGATGGAATCAACAGTAGATTTGAGCATTTGGAAGAATGTATCAGCAATCTGGAAGATAAGATAATGGAAAGCACAGAAGCTGAAGAGCAAAAAGAGAAAAAAACTAAAAAAATGAGAATAGATTAAGAGATCTCTTGGACAACATCAGAAGAACAAATATTCACATTATAGGGGTCCTAGAAGAAGAAGGGAGAGAAAGGTGGAGTAAACTTATTTCAAGAAATAATAACTGAAAACTTCCTGAACCCAGGTACGGAAATAGATATCCAAGTCCAAGAGTCAGAGAGTTCCAAATAAGATGAATCCAAGGAGGTCCACATCATGGCACATAATAATTAAAATATCAAATGTTAAAGATAAAGAGAGAATCTTAAAAGCAGCAAGAGAAACAAAAAGTTACCTGCAAGAGAAAACCTATAAGGCTATCAGTTAATTTTTCAGCAGAAACTTTGTGACTCAGAAGAGAGTGGCATGATATAATCCAAGTGCTGAAAGGGAAAAAAAAGCCTACAACCAAGAATACTTTACCTGGCAAGGATATCATTCAGATTTGAAGGAGAGATAAGCAGTTTCCCAGACAAACAAAAGATAAAAGAGTTCATCATCATTAAACCAGCCTTACAATAAATGTTAAAGGGACTTCTTATATGGAAAAGGAATGGCCATAAGAAAAATAATAATAAAAAGATGTAAAATAGGGGCACCTGGGTGGCTCAGTCATTAAGTGTCTGCCTTTGGCTCAGGTCATGATCCCAGGATCCTGGGATCGAGCCCCGCATCAGGCTCCCTGCTTGGCGGGAAGCCTGCTTCTCCTCCTTCCACTCCCCCTGCTTGTGTTCCCCTCTCTCGCTGTGTCTCTCTCTGTCCAATAAATAAAATCTTAAAAAAAAAAGATGTAAAATATAACAACACATACATAAAATATGGAGAAGGGAGTAAAAAAGGAAGAGATGGGGAAAGAAGTGAAAAAAAGAAGATTTCTTTCTTCTTCTGTTTTTTTTGTTTGTTTGTTTTTAAGAATGTGTTTGCACTTAAATGACTGTCATATTAACATGGACTGCTGTTTACTTAGGATGTTATATATTGACCAAATGGTGACCACACACCCAAAACCTATGATAGATACACAAAAGAGAAAGAGAAAGAAAGCCAAACAAGACACTATAAATGCTCACTGATCACAAAGAAAGAGAGCCAGAGAAGAAGAAAGGAACAAAGAACTACAAAATAACCAGAAAACAAATGTTTAAAATGACAATCAGTACATACCTACCAATAATTACTTTAAATGTAAATGACCTAAATGCTCCAATCGAAAGACATAGACCTGTGGAATGGATAAAAAAACCCAAAAAACAAGACCCATCTGTATCTGCCTATAAGAGACTCAACTCAGACTTAGAGCCATATACAGACTGAAAGTGAAGAGATGGAAAAATATTCACCATGCAAATGGATGCAAAAAAGAAAGAAAGAAAGAAAGAAAAAGCCAAGGTAGCAATTAATATCAGACAAAATAGACTTTAAAACAAGAGACAAAGAAGGGCATTGCATAATGATAAAGGGGTCAGTCCAACAAGAGGATATAACAGTTGTAATTATTTTTGCATTCAACATGGTAGCACCCAAATATTTAAAGCAGTTAATAACAAACATAAAAAAGTAATCAGCAGTAATACAATAACAGTAGGGGGCTTTAACCTTTCACTTACCTTAATGGATGGATCATCCAGGCAGAAAAATCAATAAGAAAACAATATCTTTGAATGACACCTTGGATCAAATGGACATAACAGATATATACAGAACATTTCATCCCAAACAACAGAATACACATTCTTTTCAAGTGCACATGGAACACTTTTTAGAATAGATCACATATTAGACCATAAAATAAGCCTCAATATATTTAAGAAGCTAGAAATTATACCATACATCCTTTTGACAACAGTATGAAACTAGAAATAAATTGCACACACACACACACACACTTGAAAAAACACAGATATGTGGAGACTAAATAATATTATACTAAACAACCAATGGGTCAATGAAGCAATCAAAAACAAAATGAAAAAATACATGGAGACAAATGAAGAAGAAAAAGCAACAGACCAAAATCATGGGACACAGCAAAAGCACTTATAAGAGGAAAGTATATAGCAATACAGGCCTACCTTAAGAAACGAGAAAAACTCAAATAAACAATCTAACCTTACACCTAAAGGAACTAGAGAAAGAACAAACAAAACCCAGTGTGAGTACAAGAAAGGAAATAATAAAGATCAGAGCAGATAAAAAATGACATAGATACTAAAAAGCAATAGGAAAAAAAACAGTGAAGGCAAAAGGTGGTCCTTTGAAAAGATCAACAAAATACAGACCTTAGCCAGATGCATCAATAAAAAAAGAGAAAGGACCTAATACATAAAATAGAAACGAGAGAGGAGAAGTAATAAATTACAGCACAGAAATACAAAAGATTATATGAGCGCACTATGAAAAATTATATGCCAACAAATTGGACAAACTAGAATACATGGATAAATTCCTAGAAACATACAATCTTCCAAAACTGAACCAGGAAGAAATAGAAAATCTGAACAGACTGATTACAAGTAACAAAATTAAACTGGTAATAAAAAAAAAAACCCAAAAAATAAAAGTCCGGGGACTTGATGGATTCATAAGTGAATTCTACAAGACAATTAAAAGAGCTAAAACCTATTTTCCTCAAACTATTTCCCCCCCGCAAAAAAAAAAAAAATAGAAGAGGAAGGAAAGCTTCCAAATACATTCTATGAGGCCAGCATTATCCTGATTCCAAAACCAAAGACTCCGCAAAAAAAGAAAATTACAGGCCAATGTCCCTGATAAACATAATGCAAAAGTCCTCAACAAAATAGTAGCAAACCACATGCAACAATACATTAAAAAGATTATTCACCATGATCAGGAGGTATTTATTCCTGGGATGCAAGGATGGTTGAATATTTGTCAATCAATGTCATACACCACATCAACAAAACAAAGGATAAAAAACATATGATCATCTCAAGATGCAGAAAAAACATTTGACAAGATTAAACATCCTTCATGATAAAAACTTAACAAAATGGGTTTAGAGGGAACATACCTCAACATAATAAAGGCCATATATGAAAAATCCACAGCTTGACATCATCCTTAATGGTGAAAAACTGAAAAAGAACAGAAATATTAAAAAGAGTCATTCATATTGGTAAGATGACTTTAAACTGTTACTATTTATAGATGGTATTATACATGGAAAATCCGAAAAACTCCACCAAAAAAATTAAAAAAACAAACTAGTAAAAGTAATAATTTCAGTAAAGTGGCAGGATACAAAATTAATACCCAGAAATTGGTAGTGTTTTTATACACTAACAACAATAATGCAGAAAGAGAAATTTTAAAAACCCTGCACAATTTATAATTGCACCAAAAGTCATAAAATACCTAGGAATAAACTTTACCAAAGAAGTGAAAGTCCTGTACTCTGAAAACTATAAAACACTGATGAAAGAAATTAAAGATGGCACAAACAAATGGAATTTATTCCATGCTCATGGACTTGAAGAATTAATACTGTTAAAATGTCCATATTACCTAAAGCAATCTACAGATTCAATGCAATCCCTATCAAAATACTAAAAGCATTTTTCATAAAACTAAAACAAATAATACTAAAATTTATATGGAACCACAAAGACCCAAAATAATCAGAGCAATCTGGAGAAAGAAGAATAGCTGGAGGTACCACAATTCCGGATTTCAAGATATACTACCAAGCTACAGTAATCAAAGCAGTATGGCACTGGCACAAAAATAGAACATAGATCAATGCAACATAATAGAAACCCCAGAAATAAACCCACATTTATTTGATTAATTAATCTATGACAAAGGAGGATTAATTAATCTATGACAAAGGAGACAAGAATATACAATGGGGAAAGAGTCTTTTTAACAATAATTGGTGTTGGAAAAACTGGACAGCTATATGCAAAAGAATGGAAATGGACTACTTTGTAACACCATAGACAAATATAAACTGAAAATGGATTAAAGACCTAAATATGAGACCTGGAACTATAAAAATTCCAGAATAAAACACAGGAAGTAATTTCTCTGACATCAGTCATAGCAGCATTTTTCTAGATACATCTCACAAGGCAAGGAAAACAAAAAGAAAAAAGAAAACTATTGAGTCTATATAAAAATAAAAAGGTTTTGCACAGAAAAGGAAACCATCAAGAAAAAAAGACAACTTACTGAATGGGAGGAAATATTTGCAAATGATATATCCATTAAGGGGTTAATATCCAAAATATATAAACAACTGACATAACTCAACACCAAAAAAACACAAATAATCCAATTAAAAATGGGCAGAGGACCTGAACAGATATTTCTCCAAAGAATGCATACAGATGGCCTACAGACACATGAAAAGATGTTCAACATCACTAATCATCAGGGAAATGCAAATCAAAACACAATGAGATATCACTTCATACCTGTCAAAATGGTTAGTATCAAAACCACAAGAAACAAGTGTTGGTGAGGATGTGGAGAAAAAGGAACACTTGTGCACTGTTGGTGGGAATGTAAACTGTTGCAGTCACTATGAGAAACAGTATAGATGTTCCTCAAAAAACTAAAAATAGAAATAATAATTTCACAATTGGGTATTTATCCAGGGAAAATGAAAACACTAACTCAAAAAATACATGCACTCCTATTTTTATTGCAGTGTTATTTACAATAGTCAGGACATGGAGGCAACTTAAGTGTCCATCAATACACAAATCGATAAAGAAACTGTGGCATATATACACAATGCAATATTACACAGCCATGAAAAAGGAGGAGATTGTGCCATTTGAGACAACATGGATGGATCTAGAGGGTATTATGCTAAGTGAAATAAATCAGATTGAGAAAGACAAATACCATATGATTCCACTCATAAATAAAATCTAAGAAAATGAATAAACAAACAAAAAGCAGAATCAGAATTATATAGAGAGAGAACAAACTGATGTCTGCTAGAGAGGAGAGGGTGAAAGTGTTGGGCAAAACTGGTTAAAGGGAGAAGGACAGTTACTGATACAGTAGTAGTGATGTAATGGGACAAATAAATAGTAGCTACACTTGTGCTGAACATAGCATAATGTATAAACTTGTCAAATCACTAAAATGTATACCTGAAACTAATGTAACATTGTGTGTCAATAATACTCAAAAAAATAAAAATAAAAATCAGGCTACTTTGAGTAATACCAAAGAGCATGATTGCTGGATTATATGGTAAGAGTATTTTCAGTTATGTAAGAAAGTGCCTAACTGTCTTACAACTGGTTGTAACATTTTGCATTACCACCAGCAATGAATGAGAGTTCCTGTTGCTCTACATCCTTTCCAGCATTTGCTACTGTTAGCCTTCTTTGGTTATAACTTTTATATTATTCCATTTTCTTTCATTTCTTAGTCTATCAATTATACTTCTTTTAAAATTTTTAAGCAGTTGCTCTAGATTTTTCCATATATACTTATAACTAATCTAACCCCAACTACTGCAAACTAATTACTTTATAATATAGTATTCCCAATTCCTCTCTCTGGTCTCTTAACACATTGCTGTTATTTAATTTATACATACACTGTAATCACCTAATAGAATTGCTATTATTTGTCTGAACAGATTTCTGGAAGATCATTAAGAATAAGAAACATAAACATTTTAATTTTATTTATTCCTTCTCTGATGCTCTCCTTTACATGGATCCAAGTTTCTGACTTATGTAATTTTCCTTCTCCCTGAAGAATTTATTTTACTATTTCTTGCAAGACAGTTCTGCTGGCGGAAAATTCTCTTAGTTGTTCCTTGAGAAAGTTTTTACTTCTTCACTTTTGAAGAATAATTTCACTGGATGCAGAATTCTGGATTCACATTTTTTTCTTTCAACATTATATTTTACTCCACCCTCTTCTTGCTGGCATCATATCTGATGAGAAGGCTGATATATTTCTTTTCTAAGTTAAGTATCCCCCCTAGCCCACCTCTGACTCCTTTCAGGATTTTTTTCACTTTGAATGTATGTGTCTAGATGCAGATTTTTTGGTATTTATTGTGCTTGGTGTTCTTAGGAGTCCCAGATCTGTGATTTAATGACTGTCATTAGTTTTGAAAAATTCTCATCCATTATTGCTTCAAATATTTTTTGTGCTCCTTCTCTCTTTCTTTTCCTTCTGCCACTTCTATATATAAGTATATTATACCTTTGTAATTGTCATATAGTTCTTGGATATTATATTCTTTTTTTTTCATTTTTTTATATACATGTCAGTTTGGAAAGTTTCTATGGACAGACATATCGTTCAGCAAATTGATTCTTTATTCATCTGTGCCCAGTCTACTGACAAGACTATCAAAGGTATTTTTTGTTACTGTTATAACAATTTTTTATGTCTAGCTTTTATTTTTGATTCTTCCTTCTGCTTTAATTAAATCTCTTCTTACATGCAGCATAACTTTTCTTGAGGGTTTTTAATATGTTAATCATAGTTATTTTAAAATGCCTATCTGAGAATTCAAAACCATTTTAACAGATTCAGAGATGTTTGCTTTGTCTCCACAGACTGTTTTTACTTGACTTTTAACATGTCATGTACATTTTTGTTGAAAGCTGGACACGAAGTATCGAGTAATAGGACCTGGAGTAATTAGGGCTTTTTGTCAGGCTTTATGTGACTATGGCTGGGAATTAAACTGTGTTTCATGCATGATATTGCTATAGGTGCCAGAGGCTTTGGTTTCTTATGGTTTCTTTGTTTTGTTTTGCTTTTCCTCCCCTGTTGTCCTTGGGTTTCCTTAAGAACTCCTTCTAATATAGGGACTGTGTTTTATACACTCTAAGTTGTAATCCACTGTTATCATTCTATAGTCCAATTACAGTCTCCAATGTGCTCGCCTTTCGGTAAGCCAGTCTTAGTTCTGACTACACATATTTACCTCTCCAGATCTTGAGGTTGTAGTTTCCCTTGTGACCTCAATTCTCTGAGGGACCTATGAAAAATCATTGATTTTTACTTTGTTCATTTTTTTCCTTGTTGTGACAGTGAGAATTATGACTTCCCAGCTCTTTACATGTTGGAGCTGATACTAGAAATCTCCCCAATGAGCATTTTTGAAGTCAGTATAATTTTGACATCAAAACAGACTAGCAGAGTATGAGGAAGGAAACCTGTAAGTCAAAGTGGCCCACAAAATTGTGAGATATAATAAGATAATTATTGTTTTAAGCCACTATGTTTTAGAGGAGTTTGTTATAAAGCAATAAGCAACCAAAATACCAATATATAAAGGTGTTATTAGAATTATAAAAAGAATTTGGTAAAATTGCTGGATACAATCAATTCAGGAAATCAACTGAAGTTCTTATACATCAACTGTAATAAGAAAATGTGACTAGGGGCACCTGGGTGGCTCAGTCAGTTAAGTGTCTGCCTTCGGCTCAGGTCATGATCCCAGCATCCTGGGATCGAGCCCCACATTGGGCTCTCTGTTCAGTGAGGAGCCTGCTTCTCTCTCTCCCTCTGCCCCTCACTCTGCCTACTTGTGCTCTCTCTCTCTCTCTGTCAAATAAATAAATAAAATCTTTAAAAAAAGAAAAGAAAATGTGACTAGAAAATATTATTTAAAATAGTAAAACAAAGAGCATTCAGATAAATGTGACAAAAGATAGATAAGCCTTTTAATAAAAAACATTAAAACTTTACTGAAAGTTAATAATGAAGACGATGGAGAAATATATTACTAACTGTGAAAACTCAGTATTCTAAAGATATCAATCTTTTCAACCTATAGAATTACTAAAATCCCCATCAAAATACTTAAAGTTTTTAGTGGAAATTGCTTAGTAAATTCTATAATAAAAATGAAAGAACAAGAAGAAATAAAAAAGGGGGCAGCTGGGTGGCTCAGTCGATTGAGCTTCTGACTCTTGGTTTCAGCTGAGATGGTGATCTCAGGGTCGTGGGATCGAGCCCCAAGTCAGGCTCTGCACTAAGAGCGGAGTCTGCTAGTTTCTCTGTCCCTCCTCCCCTGCATGCTCTCTCTCTCTCAAATAAATAAATCAACTTTTTTTTTTTTAAACTAACTCATTCCTGAGAAAGAAGGAAAAGTTTTGGAGGTCTTCTCGCTTGACTTGGAAATAAAAAAAAAAAAATCAAAGAAACTGTAGAATTGAGGAAGGAAGATCTAGGACAGAATTGGTAGAGTACACTTAAAACATGTTTGTCCCAGGTGTTCAATTCAGCCACTAAATCTCTCCTGCCCCTGATTCACACTCTGCTATCATTTAATTTCTCATAGAAACCTAAATTTCTATTACTTGTTTTTCAAGACAAGAGTGGTTTGGCTACCAATTTACTGCAGTGAATACTGAAGGGCATTGAGAGGTACACATAGCTATTATGAACAAGATAGAAGAAAAACATTTTTTTAATTTTGAACATGTGAGGTCACAATAGTGAATACTTCCAAGCTCGAAGTAGAGATCTTGGCTTCTGCCCCAATGGTACAATGTTCTAACTTAGCCTTTATAGAAATGTTCCTATCAGAAAACTGGGAGAGAAGAATCACCCCTTCCTGTTCTCAATTTATTGTTTACTCCATTGTGTAGAAAATGAGTATACTCAGAGGCACAGGTATATTCCATGTAACACTGAATTAAGAGGGGAGGAGGTGGTAGAAGGTGGAAAACAGGTTTGGTTTTTCTTAGAGTATTTTAGTATTAAAGACTTCTTTTCCCCATTAAATCATATTGATTCAATTTTAAAGAAGTAACCACTAAAGTTAACTGATATAAGTCAGAATTCAAGGCTATATATATTTTTTTAATATTTAAAATAGTATAAATACTATTTGTATTCAAAGTTTCAATGTTTGGTCACAAATGAAGAATCTGAATGGTCACATCTGAAAATCCAACATTTTGAAATCATTTTGAAGATATTTGATTACTTATAAGAAAGGCCAATAAAATTCCAACCCCTTCTTTTTCTCTGATAATAGAGGAATTAGTTGATGCCCTGAAAGGAAATGAGATGCAGTACAACATAGATTTCCTAGTAGATTACATGTTTTTTGTTTATTTTCTTATTGGTTTAAATTAAGTTCAACTATTTGTAGGCATTGTCTACAACTCCCCCCCCCCCCCCCCCCAGTTTTTGGCAGGTCATCATATTGACACTTGTAGAAACGTGCTATGTTCATTGGTACTTATCAATGTAGCACACATCACAAAACACAAAGGGTTTTTATAATCCTGAGATGGTACTGTAGTTGAATTCAGTAAATTTCACTTGAAACATTTTTAAGTATATATATATTTTTTCATAATTTGTAATTGCATAATTTTGGAATTCACAAATAGTTGGCAAAGACACTTGCATTTGTTAAAGTTGCCCCATTCCCATGCATACCTAACCAAGACTGAACAAATATTCCAAGTGTCTTCATAGCTGGTCACTGGGGTCATTCCAATTGGAAAACAAAACTTCAGATGCTATTTCCTTTACCTAAGCTAATTGCAAACAAATGTTCCTTTTGTCAGAAAGGGAAAAAAAATGTTATGCCCAGTGGAAAAGCTCTTTCTGTGTTTGGTGCTAGTTTCTGGCAGCCAAGGTAGGCCAACGATCTCACTTTTCCTTTTGGTTCTTCTCAGTCAGGATTGCCTATGCATAATTATTTTACTACTAATTCAACTTCAATTGAATTTATCTTGGGGATATCTAATAACTAGAATTTATCTTGGGTACTAGGGATCACAGTGCTCCTCATTATTGTAATTCCCATGTCTGTTGCTTAAGAGGAAATGCAAGGCAGCCCCAGGAACTCAAACTGCTGTCCTGACAGCCTTCCAGAAGAACAATAAGATACAAAAAGTCAGAGGGAGGAAAATGCCCAGTTTACTAATAGAACTGCCCACACAGAAAAGAAGCCACTTTGAAAATGTTGATTTGAGCCCTTAAGCCGCACAAGGGAAAAGACTCAGAGCCCACTAAAGAAAGGAAGCCCAATAAATACAAAGAACAAGCTGCTTTATTCTTTATTTCATACTTGCATTACCAAGTGCCTATTCTGAGCTTGTTTTCTATTTGAAAGGCCTTGAGGGTTAGGGAACTATTCACCACTGTATTAATTGGTAAAGTTAAATCACTTGCCCGCTGTATTTGCTATAACACCCACATTCTCTGCAAAGCCATTGGCCACCTGTACTCAGCATGTTCTCACACATGGTCATTAACTCTGAAAACTAATGCAAGCCAAACAAAGCCTGAGGAATAAATGGGTTGCCATAAGAAAACAATTAAAAAGTCACCTGTTGTGAAAAGACATATTTAATCAAACCTGGGCAAAGAGACCACCCAAGATTAAACAGAAGTTTTTCTACCAGTCTGGTATTTACAATACAGGTGCATTTTTGTGAATGAGTGATTGTGATGAAAATGTATTTAGTTGATATGTGTGAACACTAAGAATAAAAATAGATGTTCTAAAAAAAAGAATCAAAGTTCCTGATACAATAAATATCCGATTAGTTTGTACTTTATTTATCAAAACTAAGAATCTATTTTTTTCTTCTTAAGGGACCAAAAGTAAATTATGTTTTACACAAAATTGATCATTAATGATACTGTGAAATGTCTGCAATTGCTGATTAGACTCATTGTATTCATCAAGATTTGGGTTATAAATTATATTAAAATGTAAAAGATGAATTCTTTCTCCATTTAGAAACAAATAATCGTGGTAAAAATACTTCTATACTACTTCTAAACATTCCAACTGATCATTTCTTTCCTCAGGATAGATTCTTCAGTCTTTTAGATTTCCAATAATAAACATTTGTTAGACATTTCAAAACAATTAAAATTATTGCATCATAGTTAAGTTTTCTGTCACTAAATTTTACATTTCTAAAATTAATGGGGGATTTAACACATTGTTTTATAACAAAGACTAAGTCCATGCTAGAAGATATGATTTGTATTGAATGCCTTGGGAAGAAAATAATCACACTTTCATTCAGACATGAAAACATATTAAAAAACAGAATGTGCATTTGTTGTTAAAAGGTTAATTCAATGATACTAAGAAATACATTAAGTTATAATATTAAACCAAATATCACCATCAATGTTAGCTAATTTCCCACTTAAAAATGGCAAGAGGAAAATTATATGATGGAAATAGTAAATCTTTACTGTCCCTATTCTAATAATTTTACTAAAAACTATTTTTAATACCACCTGCTTTGCACAGATTTTATGCAGAACTTGAGTGTTTTGTCTAAAATTATAGAAAAGCAACAGAAAAAATTTGACTTGAGTTCCATATCTTTAAAATGGGAACAAATTGTGTGTGTGTGTGTGTGTGTGTGTGTGGTCACTATGGAATGCAAAGTGGTTACGAACATAGAGGGCCTGGGTCAAAACTTGCCATTTAGATGCTGTGTGACTCAAGCAACTTTCTTAAGCTATCTGTGTCACACTTTGCTCATCTGTAAAGTGGGGATAATAGTAACACCTACCTGATAAAAATGTGAGGTTAAATTATTTAATATATGTCAAGTGCTAGCATATGCTAAATGCTACTTATTAGTAATTACTGATATTGCTTTTGTTTCAGATTTCATGGGTTTCTGATGATTCAGGAGATAAAACATAAAATCTCATTGTAATTTCCAAAGCATTTCTTTATCTAACTCATGATATTATCAGATATTCAAAAATTTTAATGATTTATTGTATGTTGGCTAACTGAACATAATAAAAAATGTTTTCATGATTTTGAACTTAAATTGGCCTTTCAAAGGCAAAGATCTTTCATAAACATAATGTTTAATGAATTATAGCAATTAATTTACTACAAATGAGATAGCAAGAGGTGGCAACTGTTTGTGTTTTAGAATATCTGAGAAGTGCAAGTGTATAAAACTGAATGATGTTTACTACTTCTACCTCTTACCTAGCCTTCGTAGGCCACTCAAGGTCTTTCTGCTATTGTCTTCCACTCTTAACTACAGGACATATAGTGATATACTATAGATATTCCACAGACCTTAAACTCAGTATGTCTAAAACTGCCCTTACCAACTTTCTTCTTTGAAGTTTATTTACTATATGGCTTATAGTAGATTTAACTTTTTAAAATTGTCTTCAACAATTACTATTGACTACATTTCATCTGCCAGGGTTTCAATCTTCACATTCACTTCATTGCATGTTCCTATGTGTTCTACCTTCTGAACAGCTCTTGGATACTTCTTATTTCCTTTCTGATGCCTTGGTTCAGGCCCCTATCATCCTTTGTACTGAACTATTATGATAGTTCTCCACTTGTTCTCTCAAACTTTGGTCTAGTTCTCTTAAGTTTGTCCTCCACACTGTCAGTATGACCTCTCTAATATGCAAACTTGTCATAAATCAGCATTTTATAAGGGGCTTTGTGAGACCTCATCTTGGCTTTACTCCCCACCCCACCCCCCTTCCCTTCCCTTCCTCCTGCCATATCAAACTGTTAGCCATTCTTGGGAAGTGCCCATTTCCTTCTGTGGCGTTATGCTTTTGCATTGTTCCCTCTGCCTGGCATATTCTTCCTTTCATTAAATAATGGATTCTACTCATCTTTCATGAACCAGATTAGTGTCATCTCCTTTCCAGATTCCCCCTTGACCCCAGAAGAGACCATTCCTTCTTCCTCTGTCCCAACACAGTGGCATATCCTCACTTCTAGGATTTATTTCACTGTATTGAAATTGTTTTTATTTTTCCACCATTAAACTAGAAGCTGCATTAAGCCAGGTTTTTAAATATATTTTTCCTTTAAGGTTATCAAATTTTAATTTCTTCTGGAAAGGAAATTTTTAAAAATCCTACCATTTATTATAAAATAAAGACTGTTTTTACACCAAAAGTTGGAAGAACATACCCTTATGTACATTCATAATATAGACAAAATTTTGATTAATGTTTGTTTGTTTGTGAAACCATGTAAAACCCTTCTCATTGACTAGTACAGATCCAGGGATTTGCTATTGGGAATCACTGATTAGATACACTAGTTTTAACTCAGGTTCAAGAATAATTGAAAGGGAATCCAAGAACTTATTTGTGTGGTTATTTGGGGGATGCTGTGCACTTAGCATGGGGCCAGGGGACTGAATACCCTTAATAAATATCCACTGAGTGAATGAACATGTAAAGAATGACCAGTTAGTTAATTCTGTAATTTGTGGGAGAATGCATCTCTACATGAAGATCAAGTTATAGGTTATTAAGTTATTATTTCCATAAGTTATTATTATATAAGTTATTATTTCCAATCCTATCTCTTGCTTCTTCTCTGTCTACCCCTTTGTTTTCCTTATCCTACTTCATGTTTCTCTTCCTTTTTTCCTTATATTTAATGAATTTTTATATTGAAAAAATATTTTTCCTTAACCTAAAAATATTTACTCCCTAATATTGCAGAATTTTTGTCTTATGTTCATTTTATACCAAATAAGCAGGGACATTATTTCACATCTGTTCATAAATGATATTGTTTTTGTCTATTGTCATAAAAGTCAGATTTTTACTCTTAGGATACCTTTATATATGTGGCTACATCATATGTATTATTTAATGGTTCTAAGAAAAGAACAGGTAGCAATTTCTGACTTCCCAAAGAGGAAGGGAAAAACATTTGGATCTTAGAGATCAGCTGTAATTCTTATCCTGCTCTGGAATGTCTAGATTCTGATCTGAGTTATAACAAAGAGTAAAGAGAGTTGTTTGATCTCTCCTTGTTCAAGTTTACTCATCCCTAAATAGGGGAAAATAGAATTCCTTTTAATCTTTCTCAAGGATAAGTTATTGAGCAAATGCATATTTTGGACTTCTCAGAAGAATCAATAAGAATGATAATAATACTAATGATAATAGTAGCATTATCATAAACTATTGAGGTATTTCATCAAGATACTGTTTAACTAAAGCCCACGCATAGTTCAAAGAATCGTTTTACACTGTTTTACTATTATCTGGTTATTATTAGTTGTGAATAGTTTCAAACAACAGCCTAACTGAATAAGGAATTTAATCTGGATCAGCTGTGATCAGGCTAAGATGCCTTCTCAATCAAAGAATATATTTTATGCTCATCGTGTCTTCTTTTGAGGGTTTTCTAACACAAATTTTTCTTGAATTATGATTTTAAAAGACTCAAAGTCTACCAAATAATTCAAATTGAAATAAAAGTGGCAAAAGAAAGTTATTATCCTGTTTGTCCTTGGGCTCTGAGAAAATGCAGAGGGATCAGGAGCAGCAGAGACCACCAGCGAAGAACAGCTGTTGTGAAACAGCAGGAAGGAGTGTTCCAGCAAGGACAAGAGACCCCAAATAGAGGTCTGTAACATGAAAGGGTGTGTGTCTGGAGGGCGAAAGGCAGGATGACTGTGAACTTCTGAAACTGGCAAGTAAACTGGCACGGTGACATAAAATGAGAAAACACTCCAGATACAACATTAACCAAACACAGAAATGTCCAAAGGAAATGCCACTCAAATTTAGAATATTCTTTAGCTGCTCTTAACTAAACACCTGTAAAATGTTTTTTAAGTGAAGGTTAAAAGTCATCAGACACCAATATTTCCTTTAGGTAACATTTTCATGAACATTTGTGGGTAACAAAACAAAATACGTGCCTTAACTTCACATTTCTATTGATGATAACGGGTAGTTCTCATGCACCATCTATATTAGGTAAAATCTTTGCCTCTTCCCAACACACGCTCACCACTTAGCTTTTTTTTTTTTTTTTTAAATCTCTCCTTAAAGTGCTGTTCAAAAGCATCTTCTTTCTATTGCCTTCTACCATGACACTCATTCTCTCTCTGATGGGCAACCCCATCACTTATTTTATGAAGCTCTGTCTGGCTGCTTCTTGTTCTGTTTATATAGCCAATATATTCCTGTCCCACATATTTTCATGTGTGTTTGGGGCTTGTTTTATCATCTTAACTGAATTTCAATTTGTCATTAAGTCAAGCGGTTTCATATGACCATTTTCCTTAAAGATATACTACATCTTTTCCTTTGTTTAGTGCGTGGTCGGTTAAGTGTTCCTGAGACTTCTCTTGGCTTTTTAAAATGCAGCCCCATACTCTGAGGAGCTTGTTCTCAGACATTGTAGATACAACTCTTCTGTAGGTAAGTGTTCCCATGCTTTGTCCTTAAAAGATACTCATTGAAACACACATGTATTTATATCCATGTTTCACTACTTTCTCATATATTTGATAGTAAATGTTTATGAATTCTTTCAATAATAATCCACACCTTGTTTCCCCCATGTAGCCTTGGCTGTTGCATCTAATACTGATATCTATCTTCCTTCACTGCACTACTCTGGGAAATTTCCTGTACTATTCAGTAATAAGATCCCTTAATTGTGTATAAAGGGAGAACCCTCAGCTCAGAGGCAAGTTTCTGGGCTTGGAGTCATTAAATGAGATGATGTGTACAAAGTTATTAGTGTAAAGTAAGTACTCTGAAAGTTAGGTATTATTACTGGTATGGTGGTAATTACTTAATGGATCCATTTAAGATATTTTTATCTCCCTAATTAGACTCTATGTCCCTTTAAAGCACTTATTGAATTTTTACTGTCTTGTATAGCATTTGCAGCTCAGCAAAGTGGACAAAGTATTTGTTAATTGTTTGATTAATGGCAGGAAGGCAGAAGACAGGGAAAAGTATTAGAGGAACTACAAAGAATCAAACAAAGCCCACCAAGGCATAAAGTCTATAAGATTCAGATGGTTACAAATTGGAATTGAGTGGGAGATGAAGGCTATTGGGAAAAGCTTCCCAGAGATAATATTTTAAAAGCTGAAAATTCTATTATTTTGACCGTTTCTGGCCCAAATCACAGGTTTTTTTGCAAAATTAAAAATGTAAACATTAGTCCCAAGATTGTGAAGCTCTGATCTTTTATATCCTTTATATTCTTCTATTAATCTATTTTATGCAAAAGGATGCACAATTATAATACAAAAGATTAAGTATAATTGTTTTCTGAAAGGCAAAGAATTCATTAAGAGAAAACAATATAAATGGAAACTGCAATGCACAGTTATAACAACAAAAAAAAAAGTCTACAAAATAGATTCCAGGAACATTACAATAAAATGTTAGACAAAGTGGGAACCAGGAAGGGAAATGAGTTTTAACAGAAAGAAAAGAACTTTACAACCTCCTGTGGCTCAAGGGAGAAAAAGCTCACCCACATTGCTCCCTTTAAGAGTTTTTCCAGGTTTAACTAGCTGCGTGGAGGTTCCCATATGGCTATTAAAGAATTATATTATCAAATAGAAAAATAATAAGTATATTAAAAACAGTATATAATCATGCTATTAGAAGGGAAGGGCCATGTCATGAGCACATTATATTTAAGAGTTCAGAAGAGTAGGTACTCAATAAACGCTATTCTCAGCTAGGCTTTGAGAGCTTACTTTCTAAATCCAATATATAAGTAAATAAATAATGCAGCCTTGATAACCCTCAAAATAGAAAGTAATGGTCCATTAAGAGAAGACATTAAGAAGTCTTATTGACTCATGCATGGACCCTTCAAGTGCCCATTATTAGCCAAATGCTCCCATCAATTGTATTACCCACATAGAAAACAGTCTTCTTAAATACACCTTCAGGCCATAAATTCCTGTTCTTAATCAGCTAGTGACCAATGTTTCTAATTTGAAATTTTATAATTTTATTTAAAAAGTTACAATTTTTGCTTTAAAGTTGCATTTTTAGGTGGTGTGGCTCATTTTTAGAAAGCAGTAACAATCGATTTTTTTAAGTAGACCTCATATCCAACAGAAAGGTCCTTAGTTGTGCTGCTCTCACCACAAAAAGGAAAAAGCAGTAGGGTTCTTTTTCAGTGACACCGTGGTCATATATAAATCAGCATGCTAACATAAATCATTCAGGTCATTTTCCGTCAAATGCCAAGGGTACAAAATAGACTTGATGGTTCATATGTACATTGTATGAGGATGTTATCTCTGCTTTCTGAATGAATGGAGGATTCATTTGATACAGACCTGGAAGACAGCTAATGAATCCAAATGCACTGGTCTTCAGTTGGATTGATATCCAGGCTGCCTACATTACATTGTTTTTAACTTCTGGCCATTTTAGCTGGGAAGGTTCTTCCATCTGGGTTTCAGGCACACACACCTCCGAAGTTAGTTAAAACTGTTCGCTTAATTGCCACCCTAACTTGACACTCAAAGGTCCTCTTACTACACTGGGTCATGTTTGATAGTTTCCTCAACTTCCAGCCTATAACCCTTTGCAAAATTATTCCTCCTCAGCTCTTCCTGATTAAATTTTAGCTCTACCTTTTTGATCTGTATTTCCCTGAGTTGATTGCATGCCAGATATCTTTTTTCACTTTTCCTTTTGGTATCACTTTCTCCCTACTCCCCTCAAGCTAGCCTTTAGTCATCTGGATTCTTTCTCTTAGTCATAGATTCTCTTTACTCCCACCCACCGCCACTTCTGGGGCCTTCCCTGGCGTGGACTAATGGTTACTATTCTTACAGCTCTAGTCAGACAGCTTCTGGCATGCTTCTACATTAGCATTCCCCAACCTCTTTTTCTATCAGTAGATAAATGATGGCTTTTTTTGTCTGTGGAAAGGAGGTAAATGTAATACACATTTAATTTGAGAAGGGGTTAGTCATCACATAAGTCATTATTCAGATATAGCTGCTCAGCAATTTATACATCTGGGAACGAATTAAGTATGTGTCATGTGGAATCTATTTGACACAACTTTTAATCTCTAAAACATTTGTGAGGAGGAAGTTGATGATACCCTTTCTTTTAGCGGAAAGGGCAAGGCTAAACGAAGGTTGTATGAAAAGGGATGGAGAAAAGTATCTGAATTATCTAGGGAAAGAAGGAAAGAAGGAAACATGAAAAAGGAGAAAGTAAAGCAGGCTGGAAGGAAATAAAGGAGAGGAGAGGACAGGTGAGAAGAGGGGGGGGAGGGGAAGGAAAATGGAAAGAACATTAGTTTCACTGGGAGCATTGTTAGAGTAAAATATTTGTGGTATAGTTTACAGGCCAAATGAACTGAAATCCTCATTCTATAGCTGCAGAACTAGAGCAGAGCTTGGATGGAAGGCCCAGAAGATGCATCTTGCCTCTCCCCGCTTTCTGTAATGCCTTTTTTGACAGTGGCTTCCCAGTGACACCTTTATGTTCCTCAGTCAATATTACCTCATTCTCGGGCGCCTGGGTGGCTCAGTCGTTAAGCGTCTGCCTTCAGCTCAGGTCATGATCCCAGGATTCTGGGATCGAGTCCCGCATCGGGCTCCCTGCTCGGCGGGAGGCCTGCTTCTCCCTCTCCCACTCCCCCTGCTTACGTGCTGTGTCTCTCTCTGTCAAATAAATAAATAAAATCTTTAAAAAAATATATTACCTCATTCTCTTAACTCAGAATTCTGCCTTGCTTTTCAAACACAGAAGAGGGGAGCATATCTACATTTATACTAAAGAAAAGAGAGAGAAAAGAATTTAGCCAATGATATGTAATAAAAAGATGATATTCATCAATTATCATTGAACCAAATATTTAATTTAACTAGTTTAAGATAGTTTATTAATTAAATTATTAATAAAAGGTTATGGCCTTATTTCAGTCTGGTTCTTAGAAGGTAAACAGCAAAATATGACTCTCAATAGGAAAATGGTTACGTAAAAATAGTCCCTTTGCATTGTAAACTATTATGCAGGCACTGAAAGAATAACATCCAATTTAAGACTATTTCCATAATTTAATAATAAGTGAGGAAAGAAAATAAAGAAAAACATGTACAGTTAGTATCATTTTTATAAATCAATGACAAAACTCCCCTCATATGTGTGTGTATATACATATAAGGATATGTATATTGTCTTAATATATTCTTGTATAATGTTGCATGGCTATAGGCAAAAATAGAGAATAATATCTACTAAGTTGTTAATACAGATTTCATGGATGCGGGTGTGTGAGGGATATGAGAGGAAAAGAATAGGAAAGAAGAAACAAGAATCAAGTTGACAATTGAAGGGGGTGGTCTTTGGACAAAAAATATATATATTAGTATAATTAAGCATTTATTATACATACAATTTATTATTTATACACAATTATATCTATATATAAGTGTATATAAATGAATTCATGTGTGTCTGGGCACATTTTTTTAAAAAAACCGGAAAGGATAGGACTTAATTCTCTCTCCATCCCATCCAACATCTGCCAAAAACCACAATTACACATTTAGAGTTGTACAAACAGATGTGCAGATAAGCCTTCATATAATTCATCTCGTCTCCTCTCTCTACAACTTACATAGTGGGATGTAAACTTACACTTTAGGTTGCAAACCTCCAAGGGGCATGAGTAAACCTGAAATGTCAGAACTCTACAATGGCAATCAAACTTGTGAGAAATGTCAAGGTAATCACCCCATATGCTTGGTGAAAATAGTAACCCCTGAATGCAAAAATTAGATCAGCAACAGAAAAAAGAAACTGAAGGAAGAAATGTATACCAGTTAATAGTCAAAACTATTTTGTTGTTTTCAAAAGCATATGATAATCATTAACAGAGCTGACAATTTTTTTTTTTTGAGAGAGAGAGTGGGCTCGTGAGAGCGAGGGGGGCCTGGGGGGGGCAGAGGGAGAGAATCTTAGGCAGGCTCCACGTCCAGTGTGGAGCCTGATGTGGGGCTCCATCTCACAACCCTGAGATCATGACCTGAGCCGAAATCAAGAGTCGAACGCTTAACCGACTGAGCTACCCAGGTGCCCCCAAAGCTGACAATTTTTTAAATGCATATTTGCTATTTGCTCCTTCAGCTTTTAGTTTTCTTTCTGTCCTTTTCTCTTGCTTTTTATTAAAATATTTTTCTCTTGTAAATTATTTTGAAATTGAAATTTTATTTTTATCTGATTAATATGTGCCCAGTTCTAATATTTAAATAATTCAATAAATCTTAGAATGAACAATAGCAGCCCCTTGCCTGTCCCATGCATATTCTGATTCCAGCTACTCCAAAGTCCATTATGTTATTTTAGTTATTTCTTTTAGGGTCTACCTCTATACACCTAAATGATATATTAAAATCTCTACATTCGGGGTGCTTGCTTTACACATTATCTACTGAATTCCTATTATGGAAGTTGTATATTTAGCTTACTTTTACCTTACATTTCTCCCTGACTTATCTTTCAATATTGTCATGTAATGCTTTTAGTTTAATCAATATTTATTCACACCTGTACAATTAAGTTCTACACCAGGCAATTATTTAGTTCATATTTTTTCTTAAGAGGTCTTTGTTGAATTCTTCTGTCTGCCACTCTGATCTAAATTGGTCTCTCTGAGCATGCCTGCACCACTCTCATCTTGAAGCTTTCCTTACGTTAAGTCACCATCTCCCTCTTAGACTGAATCTCCTATTTCCTGAAAGTCATGACTTCTTTCTAGGTACTCCTCTTGGGAGCATATCTTCTATTAGCTTTCTTTAAGAGAGTGCAAGTGAGATGATTTTTGTTAAGGTGACATGTATTAACTTGATCTATACTTATAACTGATTAATAGCTTGATGGAGTACTGAAGCTGAGCTTAGAGACTGTTTTTCCTCAGAATGTTGAGGATGTTGCTTTGTTTTCACTTGCCATCTAGTTGTTATTGAGGAATCTAACATCATGCTCAATCTAGTCTTTCCTATAGAAACTGTTCTTTTTTCTTTTTTGTCAAAGTTTTTATTTATTTATTTTAGAGAGAAGGGAGAGAGCATGTGAGTGTGAGCAGGGGAGAGGCAGAGGGAGAGAGAATCTGAAGCAGACTCCATGCTTAGTGCAGAGCCCCAGAGGGAGCTCAATCTCACCTGACCTGGGCCAAAACCAAGAGTCGGACACTCAACCGACTGAGTCACCCAAGCACCCCTGTTTTTTTTCCTTTTGGGGAGCCTTTGGGATCTGTTCTTTTTTCTTGAGGGTCTATAATTTCATGATCATTTGCCTTGAGGTAGCTATTCTGAGCATTTAGTGGACCCCTTAAATTTGTAAAAGGATGCTCTCAGTTTTGCAAACTTCCCTCGATAAGTTCTTTGACAATTTCCTATTTTTGTTTTCTTTTTTCTGTTTCTTATGTCTGAATTTCCTAATAGTTCAGTTTTGGATATCCTGTGTTGAGTTTCTAATTTTCTTATATTTTATCTCCTATTTTACATTTTTTAATCATATTACCTAGTTTCTGATATAATCCTTTGACAATCTTTTAGCTATTCTAGTTTTTTTTAATTCATTTTTCCTTGTTCTTTGAGTTTCTATTGTATATTATTTTTTCATGCAACTCAAAATGTTCATTTTCCTAACAATTTTTTTTAAAGATTTTATTTATTAATTTGACAGAGAGAGACAGAGAGCACAAGCAGGCAGAGCGTAGGCAGAGGGGAAGGGAGAAGGAGGCTCCCCACTGAGCAAGGAGTCGGAGGCGGGACTCAATTCCAGGACTCTGGGATCATGACCTGAGCTGAAGGCAGACACCCAACCAACTGAGCCACCCAGGCACCCCAAGAACTTTTTTTAAAAGATTTTATTTATTTATTTGAGAGAGACAGAGATCGCGACAGAGATCATGAGCAGGGAGAGGGAGAAGCAGGCTCCCTGCTGAGCAGGGAGCCAAATGTGGGGCTGGATCCCAGGACTCTGGGAACATGACCTGAGCCAAATGCAGATGCTCACTGACTGAGCCACCCAGACACCCCTTTCCTAAGAATGTTAATAACAGTTTTTGTTATTATTTTCTTTTATCTCAGAATTGCAGAATTGCTTCTATTTCCTCTAATTCCCATTCCCCGCCCCCCCCCCCATTTATTAGCATTGGTATCTGTCTTTCATGTACTTTCATGCCTATTAATTCCTGTGCATCCATTCACTTTTAAGAATGAGATGCTAAGGGGCACCTGGGTGGCTCAATCGTTAAGCGTCTGCCTTCGGCTCAGGTCATGATCCCAGCGTCCTGGGATCGAGCCCCGCATCGGGCTCCCTGCTCCGCGGGAAGCGTGCTTCTCCCTCTCCCACTCTCTGCTTGTGTTCCCTCTCTCGCTTTGTCTCTTTCTGTCAAATAAATAAATAAAATCTTTAAAAAAAGAAAAGAATGAGATGCTAAAATGTTAATTGGAGACTTGTTTGGAGTGGGACAAAGCATTTCAACAGAGAGTCTACATGTTTACATAGTAGAATGAACAAATGTGGATATGGCTTTTGATTGTAAAATCCACACATATTGGTATCTGTGTCATTTTTCTTGGGCCAGATTTCTCCAAAGAACTCCCTCTAATTTCCTACTTGAGGCTTAGATGAGGGAAGATAAAATCTTGACTTATAAGCACTCAGAGATCCCAAAGGGGAAAGGGGCTGGAGACTACATATTAATATAGAGATTTTCCATCTTTAATCACTACCCCCCTTCCCACCTACTGCTATAAGTGGGGACTGACTCCATATCCCCTCTCTTTCAATCCTCTTATGAAAGTAAATGCCTTCTCTTCTGACAGAAATGAAAGGAGACAAATGTTTGTACCTAACCTAAGAGGGAGTCTGGGGTCATAACTTCTTTATGTAGTCTTCCAAAATTTTAAATTAATTTATATCAATGTTTCATATAATAAACATATTAAATATTTTTGAGATATGTTACAAATATTCTTCTCAAGTTATTTGACTTTTTAATTATTTTTTGACTCAAGTAGAACCTCTAAAACTAAAAGAGAATCTACAACATAGTGAACACCTGCTCTCAGCTAAGTCTTAACTATTTTCACCCAAATTATCTCATATGTCATATTTAGTACAGGTTGTTAGTTTTCCCATTTTATGCATGATGAAACCAATGTTCTGGGAAGTTAGTAAACCCCACTGTCAGTGTGCTAAATATGATCCATGAAGTCACCAGTCATGTGAGAATGAAGGCTTGTTTGGTTATTATCTTTGTTTTGTATCTTTGGAATTATGTCCAGTAATTCTAATTGAATACAGGAACAGAGTTCCTGTTGTTACCCATAATATGTACAGAGGATATGGCCCTAACTTTGTATAAAACAGAAAAGAAAAAGCTGTGTTTTTACTTTGTTCAGAGTCTTATCTAATCAGATTGTGTTCTTTAATGCAAATTGGTTGGTATAAATGTATAGTAATCCAAGAAGATATAAACTGCAATGTTATTGTGAATCTGCATCATTCAGAGGCCCTAATTCAAACAAGTGCTCATATAGTGTTTTCCTCAGTGTCTCAGTCAGATAAGCTTGAAATTTCTCTCTTCCTGGAACACTGTTGATTCTGGTTTGTCAGGATTCTATAAGATTCTGCTGGTCCCGGTTTCTCTACTGGGATTTACATCAACCTAGTTATTGTTACTTCAATGACTCTAGGCTACTTGACAAAAATCTGGCTAACTGAATGCTCTATAAACTGTTCTAGACATGTGAGAATGAGTGAATACTTTCTAATTATTTTTATATAGCAAATATATTATTGATAACTAAATCTGACAAAGATATTACAAGCAAGGAATGCTGCAGGCCAATATACATATTAATATTGATGCAAAATACTAAGTGCAATATTAGCAAACAGAATTCAAAGTCACATTAAGAAAATCATACACCATGACAAGGTTGAATATGTTCCAGAAATTCAAGATTGGTTCAGTATTAGTATTTCCATTAATATCTCACATAATAATAAGGTATATAAAAATTCTTAGATGCTAAAAATCTTCAAGAAATTCAACATTTTTTCCTGATTTACAAAAGAAGATTCAAGAAAATAGGAGTTTCCAGAGACTTCCTTAACACGATATAATACATATGCTTTAGTTCTAAAGTCACTTTCTTATTTAATGGGTAATCCACACAGACATTTCCACTAAATAAAAAACAGGGGAAGAATGCCCACAATTTTCAATAAGGTAGCAGGATATAAAATTAACATATACAAATCGATGGCCTCCATACACACAAATCTTAACCAGTTTGATGGCACAATGGTAAGGAAATCTCCATTTACATCAAGAAGAAGTAAGATTAAAATTTTAGGACAAACAAAATAAGAAATGTACAAATTTATATAAGATAAACTCTAAAATACTCCTGAAGGGTGGACTTCTGCTCCCATCTGGTAGTAAAAAGCATCCTTCCCTCTACCCGCTGGGGTGTTGTCAGAGGAGGCCTAGTGGTGAGTCAGGACTTTCATCACCCCCAGAAGTAAAGAGGCTACACCCTCTATGGTGTCACTGGAAGCCATAGAGAAAGCAGTAATGAGGAGCTTCTTCTCCACAAAGCCTAAGAAGTATCAGTGGAGATCTGTTTGGGAACTAAATTGTCACTTATATACCAAAGTAACTAGGGGCTCCTCATCAGCTCAGGTGTCAATGAAGACCTATTGGAGAACTAGACTTCTAACCCAGTAGTAACAAGGCTGCCCCTCTCCTTTCCCTGTTGGAGCAGTGTCAGAAGAAAAATCTAAAAATTTTAAAGGGGTGCCCGGGTGGCTCAGTTGGCTAAGTGTCGGCCTTCTGCTCAGGTCATGATCTCAGGGTCCTGGGATCGAGCCCCACGTCGGGCTCCCTGCTCAGCGGGGAGTCTGCTTCTCCCTCTGTCTCTCTCTCTCTCTCAAATAAATAAATAAGTAAATAAATAAATAAATCTTTAAAAATTTTAAATACGCACAGAGAATTAGATGCTGATACAGATGTATGTGAATATGTGTGCATACATATATTTCTTTCCTAGTGCAGCATATCCTAAAAGGAATCACACCCAAATAGCAATGAGAAAATGTAGTACTCAGAAATTCATTTATAAATACCATTTCAAACAAAAGGAACTGATGCTCCTAGGTCTGAGTCAGGGAAAGTATAAGATGAATTTGGAACATCAATCATATGATTGCAGAAAGGAAGAAGCTGTTTAAAAAAAAAAAAAAAAGTGCCATGTCAAAAGAACTCAGAAGCCAACTCCAAAAAGCTACCAGTGCCCACATCTGGGACATTTTTAGCCCCAAAATAATAATGATAGTAATGTTTTATAGTAAGTATCCATGAGTTTGCACTAACATAATAAACAAACAATAAGTAAGGTAGGTGGGTAGATAGATAATAGATAGGTAGATAGATAGATAGATGATATATAGATAGATGAATAACTATATTTTAAGATAAATGGGACAACTTTTCCTTATAGTACAATTTGAATATATAAAGAATCATGGAAATAGAAAAATCATAATTTTGCAGACACACTGTAGTAACTGTTCTAGTCAAGTATCATCAATGTACACTGAAATTATTTGGGGAAAGTATTATGAGAAATAGGATATTTGCAAAATTTCAAACTATCTCCCCGTAAGATGCTTATTAAAAGTGGAAAATAATAATTTTATGGGGCAAAAACTTGGCACACACCACCTTAACAAAGTTATCAAAGTTAATATCACTAATATGAGATGTAGTCATCATGTACTTGATATAATGCACTGAGAAGGGTGCAACCAATTTGTGTTACTCTTGCCAAAAAGTGAATGACTCAGACTCAAGGAAAAATGTAAATTAAATGCAACCACAGTTCCTGGATTGGGTATCAGAAAAACAACAACAAATAGTGGGACAATTGGTAAGTTTGAGTAAAGTGTCTAGATTAGTTAATAGTATTGTATCAACATTAATTCCTTAATTTTTATAATTATACTATGGTTATGTAATTTGTTAACATTTGGAAAAGCTGGTAAAGGATTTTCGGGAACTCTTTGGTACTGTTTGCAACTTTTTGTAAGTTTAAAATTATTTCTAAATAAAAAGTTTAAAAAAGCAAAAGCAAATAAAATGATTAGTTTGACTTCTGTCTCCTCATTGCAACCTGATTGGTCATCACCTATGGTTTCAAATTTGTTGGTATAAATATCCTGAAATATCTGGAAATTTAGGTAAAGAAAATGGGAGTTACACTGTATAAAATAAATTCAATGTCTTATGTTTGTATTTGGTCCTAAAAGATTTTGAGTTAAAATGGCTAAATTTATGACCATAGTTATATTATTAATCTTTAAATTTAGACTTATATTACTCTGTAGCTTATAATTTTAAAGCTTTGTTGCTTCTTCCTGTCTTTTATGTAAACTTCTCATGGCTGAATAAAAATCAAGGATAGATTAGGAAGTACTAAAATAGAACAGGCTCTTATCATCACATTTTTTCCAAATAAAGTTATCCCAATATATAATCTTTACAGGCAAGCCCTATTTGGTAAAGAAACTATGTATAAATGTTTGTGTTTCAGACATAAGAATAAATTATAAAGAGTGTAGCAATTTCTTATGATTGGCAAAGAACAGAGCATACTGGGGTTTTGAACATTCCACAGTTTTATTAACATTTATCCTGATTTAGACATTTGGTACACGTGTAGGCCATATTGTAATTGAGATAAAATATTTATACTTAATGTTTTGTGTAAGGCTAAAAAGAAGATAATATCTTATTTGATAACTAGAGCTAGTTGGAATTTGACCAGTTAATATGAATAACTTTGCTTGAAAATCTTTATCTAGATGATCAGAATTTAGATGGGTAAGCTGCCTGATTAATTCCAGATTTCAAATATTTTCATTCCAAATTCTCTTCCTGCCAAGATAATTATCAGGAACAATATAGATGAGCACAAATGGTTTGGGAAATTTTATGTTGTTTAGGGTTAAAGATAAGGTCACGATATTTAAACTTCAGTTGTACTTGGTAAATATATCCTTTGTCAAATTCTAATTTTTAAACATTTTTGGAAGTAATTCTTGCAAGGTTTTGTCACACTCAGTGTCATTTGGAAGATGAATCCCAGTTGGCTGCATTTCATAGCACCTGCAACTTTCGGAAATGACTAAGATTTTCAGTTGACATGTCCCAGATATCAATTTATGTTACAAGTTAAATGATGATATCTGTATGCTTGTGAGGCAAGGTGCCTTTGTTAAGGAGACTATCTAATGATGAAGAGCAAATAAAGTGAAACAGTGATTTAAATCTCTACTCAAGAGGGAAAAATATACAAAAGCTTAGAATTTGACCTCAGATGTTAAAAGGAAAATTAATTACAAGGCTATGTAGAAGCATGTATCTTAGCTTTTTTCAATATTGTTGATGTTTCATAAGCTAAATAAAATATATCTTTGGTAGTACTGCATGATATATGTAAATCAAGCAGTATTTTACTAAGTCAATATTCTACAACTAAAGTTTGTAACATATAATTATGCCTCAATTATTTTATGAGTTGACATTCTGAGATTTAAAATAAACAATGAAAGACTAAAAAGGGATGCAGATCGCCTGCAACTCGGGCCCAAATCTCAAACTTTTAGTGGGAGGAAGTTCTCTTGCGATTGGATATAGAAACTGTATTGATTTAATTTGTTTAGAGCCCCTAGAACAAAAATGGTCCAGGAATGAGCAGGATAATAAATTAATAAAAGATTCAATAACAGAATCACAAACCAATCAGAAATTTTGTATATAACCATATACCTGGGTCACTCTTAAAAAAATTTAGTTATTATTTGGAAACCTGAGGATGTTGGGGGGGGGTCTTGAAAATTTATTATGTATGTTCAGCACTAGGGGTTAGGAATGGATATTAGGATTTTAAATAAGAATATTTGAAAAGGTATCAGGGATTTTGTCAAGTCAAGATTTTACCTGACCTTAAAATACTTTTAGGAGATAACAACTGACTCTCTATAGTTGGATTTTGAGGGAAAAAAATTTCTCAAAATGCAGACATCTTTGACCCTAGATCTTCCTTGGAATAGAGATAAGGGGAAAAAAGAATGGAACAAAGGACAGCTAGCGGGGCAATTATAAGTGCCAAATTCTGGGCTTTACAGACTTGTTTCTCTAATACAAACCTAGAAAGATAGACACAAAGTTTGTTGCTGGGTAGAAGAGATGGGTAGAAGCACAGATGCCAATGAAGGGCCCGTATGCCCCTGCAAAAAGGAGCTTTAGTCTCTGGAGTGCTTCAGTGACAAGGCAGACTTTGAGAAACACTGAGAAATACCTGAGAAGAGCTGACAGAAATATGTCCTTCCAGGGAGGCATGGGCTGTTTCTCCTTGCTCAATATTATGTTTCCAGGCCATAAGGGAGTATCTGACCCTTAGATAGCACTTAGCAAAACTTCGTTTAAGGAAAAAAATTTAGTCACTCCTTTTTCCTTCCTTTACATTTTGGAACTTCAACTACAGTATTCATTACAGTATGTTGAGTTATTATACAGCGTTCTGAATATTGAGAGAGAACTGAATTTCAAGCAGGATAGAAATGGCTTTCAATCAAATTCTATTCACTACTAGTTTGAGAATTTAGAAAAGTTACTTACCTTCACTGATTTTCAGTTTCCTCATCTGTGAATTGAGATTAATAAAATCAAAATTATATATAAGAAGTGTAGCACAATGCCTAATGTAACATGGAGTAAGCAGATTGAATAACATAGATGATAAATTTAGATTAGAGAATATAGAACAGAATAATTACAAACTTGGGGTATTACATCTGCTGAAAAACTGGCCTAAATGAAGAGGTTGCTTAGGAATGTAGCAAATGGCATATTCACTCGTGATGTAAGCAACAGTACTAGTTACAAGAAGGGCAAGCTGTTATATCCCCTAACAGTGGTGAATATTTAGGAGTTATTTGGGCAATGCTCTAGCCCAAGGGCAAGGAAGATCATTTCTGTCATTGGCTGGTACTTAGTACTCCATTTCTAGAGCAATGCTAGTGTTAGGTTGTATAGGGACCTAAGCTGAATCTCTGTCCTACTGCTTCTCCAGTGAGAGTAAGAAGAGAACAACTGGTAGGAGCACCTTTGGAATCCAGTATATCCCTGCAGTGAAGTGCATCTGGAGACTCATGGACAGAGGGAGACATGAGAGAACAGTGTGCGAATCTAGCAGTTATTCTGAAGACAACAAATAGAAGCTAGGGCGAGGCTTTAATTTCTACCCCCAAGTAGAAGACAAGGAGTATGGGAGGTGGGCTAAGGTTGTTGATGTGGTTTCTTCTGGAGTCATGTTGGGCTCTCTCTGTCATGGACAAAAATGAGAATAAGCTTGTGGTGACAAGAAGGAGAATTTGATATACTGTAATTCCAATTCCCAGGGAAACCAGAAAAAGAGCAGATGTCTAAACACAGATAGAATGTCTTATAATTTAGGCTCATATTTCTAACACATTTGGCAGAGAGTTTCTAGAAGAAAGGCAAATCTTAAGGATACAAAAAATGAGGAAAGAAAAGTTAACATTCAGAGAAATACTTTAAAATATGGCTGGCCTTAAAATGTAACAGGCACATTGAACTGAATTTGACCTTCTTGGTAATTTTTAACAAAAGATGAATACTTTCATAAAAATAGAAATTGTTTATCTAAATTAGATGATAACCATTATTCTTTCTGAAGTCTTCTTTGTCCTAGATCTATAATTTTCAACAATGAATGATGTCTTCATATATTTTTACCCAAAGCCTTTCCTTCATTCTTCTGAATACCCATGGTCTCTTTTGTGCTCAAAGGAAAACTAATGGAATGGGACTGGTGCTCAATCATAGTTGTAAAACAGCTCAATCATAGTTGGACATCTGTATGTGTAATCTCACTTCATTATAGCCTTTATGACTTTGATTTATCTATCTCATAACTCATGGAAACTATAATTTTTATTTTCTTGATTAATAATTTTTTTTCTGAAAAAAAGATATGTTCTAAATCATAAAATTAAAGCTGTGTTTGTTTATAAAAAATAATTCTGTGCAAAGCTCAGTCTTCCCATTACCTGGCAATATTGGTTATCCTAACAACTGATGAGTCTCATGTTAAAGTCTCATCAGTAAATCTAAGCTGAGTTTTAAAAAATTCTCCAGAAGACATTCAGTTCATATATATATTACAGCATCTGTTGTAATAGGCCCTGGAATATAGTCAGTAATAATTCTGGTCTTCCTTAAGAAGCCTCTATAGTTTGGTGAACCATTTGGAACATTGGATAAGGTGCATAAAGGTAAACCAAGAATACAGCACTGTGGCATATCACATGGTAAAGAATCGTATCTGTAGGGTTTTCACAACCTACTTCGATCAGCTTGTGGTCCAAACTTCAATGTTGATTTTTAGAAGAAGGCTAATGGTGAATTTTAGGTAAAATTTCAAAGAGAGCAGGTGAACAGGACATTTTGTTTCATTCCCAACCAAATCGTAGGCTGTTTGCCTTCCTTTTTAGTCAGCTTGTCCAAGTTGCTGTGGTAAAGTATTTTGGGTGCTCTTGATGAAAGAAGTACTACCTAAAGTCAAATAGCTCTTAAGTATAAGAACTAAGATAAGAATCCAGGTCTCCTGACTCCAGTTTTATGGCCAAAATATATACTAAAGGGCTTAAATAACTAATCCTTTGCGAGAGAGTTAAGTAAATTTGGGTTTTATTTAATAATCAAGAGAGCACCCGAGTGTGGTTCCGTTAGAGAAAGAGCACTCCTTTTGACGTCAGTGGAAACAGGACTTTATATTGAATTCAGGGTAGGGCTCTAAATGGACATTCCTGTTGCTTGATCATATTTCTTGGTAATCTCTTAATATTTACAGATAGAATGCCAAAAAAAAGTTAAGTGTGTGTTAATCAGTTCCTAAAAGGATTAGACCTTAACTTTAAGTATTAAACCTTTGCTTATCCTGTCAAAACCTTCAGTTTCGTTGGAATCCTAATTACTAACCTATTCCCCTGTGCAGATGGTCATGGGGAGGAAGTTCCTTCTCCCTTGACCAAAGTAATTTATTAGTTTGTTGACAGATTACACAAGGCTGAGCTCTCTGCTTATCACAGTTAATGTCTCAAATACGCCTGAGGAGTGTGTATTTTGTAATTGCAAGGTCATCCTGTTACCACAAGCTCTAGCCTGTTTGTTTGAACAAGGGCAAGAACATATACATAGATCATTCAGTAAATTTACTAGTTAGAGGTATGGTGGTTAACAAAGATAAACACTCTATCTGCACAGTACCTGAAGAAAAGCTCTCAAAATTCCTAGCTTGTCTTCACACTCTAACACCAACACAAATTTTATATAAACTTATTTATCTGTCCTTCATTTTACATACATGCAAATAGTTTATATGCATTATCATGTATTTGTGTCACAATAGATTTAATCCATGCAGAATTATTTGTTACAATTAAGAAGTAAAAAAAATATCTGTTACCATCACATCTACTACTCATGAAATGTCTCTAAATTTTTCTTAATATATATAATATTTTAATGCAAAACTATGGATTGATGAGTTTCCTAAATTTGCTACCTAATAGGAGAATTTACTTTTATATGTCTTAAATCTGTTAATTTTTCTGAGGCCTTTCATATAATTTTAACATTCGGGATTCAAAATCCAGTCTAATCCATCTCTTCTCATTAAATTTAAGAAAAGTAAAAAGGATGAAAAATTCCTTCTGATAGTCACATGGGTTCAGGTTGAAATCCAATTATTGCCCGATGTGTTTCTTAAAAAAATCAATTAAGCAATCAGTGAGTGTGTCCACAACCCAAGAACATTAGAGTTGTGAAGACATGATATAAGCAAATGAAAAAAAAAAGGAAAGATAATTTGTACTGAGGGAACATCTCAAGATGAAAAGTATTAATTCTCCCATTTCCGTAATTTTTTCCCAAATGCAAAAATTACAATTCACTGATAGCCAGGGTCATTGAAGAATGATAAGTTATAATTTGGCAGTGACTGAGGTAGTAAAAGCAATTCCTTCACCCTTTGGTTGAACAACTGTCTACTTCTGAAGGACCATTTGGTCTACAAGCCCCCTCAGGCAACTAACGTAGTGACAAAAGGAAGAGAGTTTCTGATCTGTCTGCCTTGGGACTCTTCATCCTGAGTCCGCATATTCCTGGGACTCCTGTCACCTGCTCTTCCTTTTTTCATTGCCTATTTTTCCCATATTTACTAAGAACAAGTCTTGCTTTGTAGTTCAGCATTTTAAAATTTTTTCAATTCATTACCATGGAGAGTGTTATATATTTTTATATTATTTTATTTTTTTAATATCAAAGCTTGTGACTTTCTTGATTATTTACTTCTTTTGTTTTATACCTTTACTTTAAATCTTCTGTATGGAAAATTTATATTATTTTTACTCTTTATAACTTTCTCTTGTTACATTTATTCTCCATTGTTATAGTTATTCAACTACTTCTTTGTCCACTACCTTATTATTTACCTTTCTTTTCATATTTTATTTCTTCAAAACATGTATCCTCTTTGATTATTTAACTTTCTCTTTTAATTCTTATTATTTCTTTTATTTAATTTTGTTGCCCCTTTTGATAATGGCCACAGCAGTGTAGCAGCAGAAGAAAGTAATATGGAGCATTTGTTTGTTCATTCAGAAAAAAAATATATTACATGACCACAAATTACTAGGCACACTATTCAGGAGAAATATTGATTACTGAATAATCATTTCCTCAAGCTTTGGAGTTTATGTCATCACCATAATAATATGGATTTGGTGCAGTCTCTCTCAGCCATTTCTCTGAGATTGAGTGCCCCCCACCCATAACACCAAATAAGAGATTATTCTCTCAGGACCACTGAGTGCAGGTGATGCACATAGAGCTTTGGGAAATGCACTCATCCCCCTGTTTCTCTCCTGACAAGAGAACAGATATTCGAGAGCACCCTTACAGGGCCATAGATAAGCCTGCTGATGAGCATGCATTTGCCAACTTGTGTTCTTCTGAATAATGTTTTTTTTACTGTGTGTGCTTTTGTGAACGACAAAGCTGACCGTATTTCCCACTTTGTTTTGACTGTTGGAATAGTCATAGTCAGATTTGTGGCCCACTTCTTGCAATTTTATGGCAGGGATTTATAGGATGATCTTGGTGTACTAAAATTCACCATTGGCTCTTTCCATTTCTTATCCTTATGTTCAATTTGTCCTGATTTCTTTACTAATTAGTATCCTTTGTGTTGTCTTCCCTCTTCTTTGCATTTTGAAAGGTGCTTTAAATTAGTTTTAAGAGTGAGACAGAGCCTTTTTTATACTATAAAAAGTTTTTAACAGATTGTGTATTTTTGAGCAGAAACTATGCTCCATCTGCCTCTGTTGGCACTCAGTGGTAGACTACCTGATAGAAAAAAGGTGTGAATTCTAGCTTAATTGATTCCAGAGCAGTTCTGTGTTTTTATCGTCATATACAAACCAAGGGTTTAGATTCATATACACCCTCATTTCTGATTTTAAAAAAAGTCATGTAATGAACATTGTTTCTAGGGTTCATCTTCATTGGGCTGGTGTTCTCAGAACAACAGCTTAAACAGCTTCTGGTTCCTATTCCTCTACCTCCTCCAATATCTCAGGCTCCACTAATCTAAGGCATTTTCTTTCACAAGTCAATTGACATTCACAGATTTTTTGCCCACTTAGTATTGTGAAGTTTCCTTATAGCTTTCTCTGTTACCTTGGAAAAAAAATGTTAAGTATTTTTCCTAAGACTAAACATTTCTTAGGGATATGTGTAATGAGGAGCAGACTGCTGTAAAGTTATGGAGAGGAATAAGAAGAGGGAGGTTTTCAGGGAAATCTACATCAAACTAGTTAAGCAGAAATGAATCTGAACTATTCTTATGGAGTAAAATAGCTTTATTATCCTGTATATCCCTAAACGTGGTGCTATATCTGGGGGAAAGATTTGATTAGAACTAACGGCCAAATTCTTCAGGAAATATCTGGAGTATAACCTCGTGCTTTCTCTCACCCTGAGGATATAGGGAAATTATTCACATATGCTCAGTACAATGAGAAGATTTCTTTCTTCTTCCTGTGCACAGCAAAACCAGCTGCCGTTGAGGGCACAGACCAGAGAACTCTTTAGAATGAGCAGATTAACACTTCTTTCTATAGGAAGAGTTAAGCATATATCTCTATTCTTTAGAGTGCGTTTTAAGTTTAAGCTTAAATGCAATGCATCCGTGTTGATAACAAACTGGAAAGTTATGTGTATTTTTCTGAAAGCTCTCAGAACTTCAGATGGAAAGGCAAAGGGGTATAGAAGGTAAACTACAGCATTGTGTTTATTTATATGAAGCTGAAAGTATATTCTAGAAGGAAGTGTTACAGGCCTACAGGCACTCCCTTTAATTCCCTGTAGAATATGATAGTTGCCACCAGCCAAGAGGCAACTATATAACAAAATCATCATTTATGAAAGGTTAGATACATAATTTAAATATGTTTTAGAGAAATTCAAGTAATATAAAAAAAATTAATGTACAAACCTTTAAACGTAGGAAATTCCATTCTGGATTTCAGTTCACGTCAGTTTAAATATAGCACATAAATCATTTTATCCTAAAATCATTTTTTTCAGCAATAAACATGATATGTTCCATTGTAACCAAACATTTCACTGGGATCAAATTAAATAGTCTAAAATTTATTATTACCACCTTAACTACACAAATGATCTATTTTTGAATGTCTGGTCTATTTGGCTACATTTGGCCTTTACTATAGATTATTTATGAAATAATTTTATTTAATTCCATCATATAAACATAGCTTGAGTGCTGTCCATCAGATATTTGCATTTGTGTATGCTAATGTGAGACACCTATCTCCCCATCCTCTCTGTCACCCTTATACATACTGAAGACCAAACTCTAGAGCTATATATGGTGGGTGCTGGCTAGAGCCCCATTTCTCCCTTCCATGACCACACTGACAGCTTCAACATGACAATCGACAGGTCGATCTATCCGGGCTCACCTTTAAGTATGCCAAATACCAAAAGAACCAAATTTTCTTGGTCATCCTTGTTACCCACAACATCACCCTCTCCCTCCCCCTCTCTCTCTATATATGTATATTTATACTCATACACACACACACATACATATATGACTTTACTTATAACAAGAGCTGCAACAGTCCCTATATGGCAATGGCCAACTTTACAGGGATTTTTAAGCCAACATTGCCAAGATAGTGATTCTAAGAATAATATGTTGGGAAAAATTCCAATTGCCTGTTAACCACTGGCTTGTTGATATTGGGAACAGGTGCCCCTAGAAATAGTTATTTTTATACAATCCATTTTTACAGACTTGCAAAGACATTCTTGCTCCTAGGATGCTTTTCTCAGGGTGAAACCAGGATAACATCATAGATTTGGATATATATCATAGAATCCTGAGTATGAGTTTGAATAATTTTACAGATAAATTTTGCTTATCTACAAATTGCTAAATAGAAGAAAAGTGTCTTTAATAGGCCATTTTTGAAATTTATTATAAATTTTCCTTTAGTGAAGCTATATTCTTTTTCCTTCAAAGCCTGTAGTTTAAGTCAGTGGATAATTTTTAGCTGTATGGAAGAAAAGAAAAATGATTTTTCCACATACGCATAAGATTGTAACCATATGCACCCAATAGTGCAGTTTCTACTATGGGTTATATTACACCAAAATAAATGACAAAATTTCTGCCTGGAAAGCGAATATTACAGGGGAATAAGTGATGTAATAAAAAAAACCAGAGTGTTGTCTGTTAACTTTAATTGGAATGTACTTTCACTGCAGTTTCCAGAATAAGATTAATATATATATATTAAGCAAAATAAAGGAAATTCAAATATATTAAATAAATTCAATAATTAAAAATACGTGCTATTTGTATTTTTATAAACTTTGCCTCCCTTTTTTGTATAAGCATTATTTTAATAGAAACTAAGTAGGGACTATGACTGATTAATTAGTATTGATTAATGAGATTTGTGACCCAGAATAAATAAGGTTCTCCTCTCCTCCTTGCTCCTTTATTTAAGTTTTATTATTGAGATTTGCCTTAAGATTAACTTTTACATAAAGTGGTTTTAAGTATTAAGATTTGCCTTGAGATTAAACTTTTTTAAGAAAAAGAGTTTTTCTTTTAAACATTTTATTTATTTATTTATTTGGGAGAGAGACACACACACACAGCGAGAGAGGGAACACAAGCAGGGGGAGTGGGAGAGGGAGAAGCAGGCTTCCCGCTGAGCAGGGAGCCCGATGCGGGACTCGATCCCAGGACCCTGGGACCATGACCTGAGCCGAAGGCAGACGCTTAACGACTGAGCCACCCAGGTGCCCCAGAAAAAGAGTTTTTCTAATACAATGTTTGAAAACTACTGGAGAGGGTTAGAAGAGAATATTATTTTCCCAACTCTGGTTTTCTTGAGGAAGGATTTTCCCTCACACATTGGTGGCACCTTCCCACCTCTACTACTACCCTGGAGTTATCTAGTTGACTGGAGTTACTTAGCTGATGGGAGCCAAAATTGGCCCACAGTTTTCAGTGAGATGGGTTAAGCTCCAGAAGTCCAGTGCATGGGATTTCATCACGTTACTATTTCTTTCTCCATTCAGGTTACTGACCCAAATAAGTGTGTTGAATCTGAAGACTTAAAATGCTCCAAGGTTCAGGCTGGGGGTAGTCTCCTTTGTTGATCTTATTTGGATTTCATGACATTATCTAACCTGGTTTTATCTGTAATAAATGGGATATTGTGGGCTTCCATCTTTGTTTTAGTTCTTAAATTGATCAGAATCTGGTCTGAGGATTAGAATGATGGTTGCTTCCAAAATCCCAATTGATTAAATGGCTTTCAAGTGTTTTCTCCTCTATACAGAGAGAACAAAATTTGCTACTAACCAATGATTGATTATTAGGAGTCATGCTCTATTCTATGTGATGTTCACATACCATGTCTTTTAACTCCTCTGCATTCCAAAATAGTTGCTATTCTTATGTTCATTTTACTGATGAGAAAACTGAGACCCAAATATGTTAGTTACTTGCCAAAGGATAAAACTAATGAGTGGAAGAGCCATGACTCAAATTTATAGTTTGGTTTGATTTTACTTTTTAATTTTTTTAGAATTTTTTTTGAAAGATTTATTTATTTGAGAGCGAGAGCACGCATGAGCAGGGGGAGGGACAGTGGGAGAGGGACAGAATCCTCAAGTAGACTCTCCATTGAGCACGGAGCCCCAGGCAGGGCTCTACGCCAGGACCCTGAGATCGTGACCTGAGCCAAAATCAAGAGTTGGTCGCTCTACTGACTGAGCCTCCAGGAGCTCCTAGTTCAGTTTGATTTTAAAGACTGTCATTTTTTTTTTTAATTATAAGACATTTAATGTGAAAAAATGACATAATATGACATGATTAAATTAACATGTGAACTTTTTTGTATTGAGAAAAATGGACTATTAAAAAAAAAATAGGTGCCTGCAGTTTAATCATCTATCTGATCCCCCCCTTTCGATCTCTCACCTTTGATCAATCCAATGCTAATAAGTTGTTGTTTATCTCCTCAGAACTTTGTTCTTCCTCTTATAGAACTTATAAACACACCTTGATAATTTGGGTTTTTAATTTATATATTCATAATCATAATCTGCAAATTACTACAAAACTCTTTGTTTCTCACTAACTATATATCTTATGTCCAATTCTATTTTTAAGTTATTTCACATGAATTAGATTATGTCATACATGGCTGACTATTTTTAAAGCTTTATAATTCTCTTTAATTCCCTCTGTTCCCTCTTCCTTCTGTGCCACTCTATACAGCAATCCCACTACCTACATAAACAGAGGAAAGCCTGGCTGTACTTAAGGACTCCTCTACATGTTTATGTATTTATATAAAAAAATGTAGATTTATAACTTGAGTTTAGATAAATCAGGTTATAAGAACTCAGCTTTACAAGGAGTTTCATTTACTACCCCTATTTTACTTGCAAAGTTTTCTTATGATTTAAAAGGCTTCTGAAGGATTTCCTTTGCTTCAGGAACAGATGGGCACTATCACACGAGAGCCAACCACACAAAGTTTTATAGTTAATGCATTTTGTGGCAAGTTTTCCATTTGATGTCTCACAGTTTATAAACTTGTAGCAATAAAGATATTGTGCAGCACGTGTCCCATGATGTTGTGCCTTTTGTTGATTATGGTATCATTTGCATTCTTTTCATGGGTTTCTTTAGTCTTTACTCTTTTTTTTTTCCATTAAATGTAGAATTACATAAACTATTTATAGACACACATATTTTGCTTATAAGTATGGTTGAAAAATGCAAAATAGTTACAAAAAATTAAAGAGAAATGTTGGCAAGATAGAATGATTAACTAAAAGATTTATAGGATTACTCAGCTTTTCTCTTTGATTTCAGTTTTGTAAGTTGTATTTTTCTAGTGATTTGTCCATTTCAAATGTGGCAGATAATTGTTTATAACATTATCTCGTTATCTTTCATATGTCTGATGTCCTTACATTGGCTAGTTGTGACTCTTTTTAAAATTTCCTCTGTAAGACTTGCCTGCGATTTAGCAATTTAATTATCTTCTAAGAACTTTTGCTCTCTTGATTCTCTTGATTTTATGTCTTATTAATATCTGCTCTTATTACTTTCCTCACTTTTTCATTTTATTTTATTGTCCATTCTATAATATATTGAATAGGTGCTTAATACATTACTGTTACAGCCTTTCTTCTTTCCTAGTATTTGCACTTAAAGATGTTTAAGTGTTCCTCTAAGTACTGCTTCAGTACATCAAAAAACTTCTGGTATGTAGTTACTTTATTGTCACTTATTTCAAAACTTTATTATTTTCTACTATGACATTTTTATAGGTAGGCTATTTAGAAAACTACTTTTATATTCAATAAATATGGGCATTTTCTAATATGTTTTTGCTTATGATTTCAAATATAATGAATTATGGTTAGAAAAAAATTTGTATCATTTCAATCTCTTGGCATTTTTGTAAGATTTACTTTATTGTCTAACATATGGTCATTATTTTTAGTCAATAATTGCAAATGTTTCTTGTATATGTGCCTGAAAAAAATGCTACACTGCATTTTTGATGGCTAGCATTCTACATATGTCCAAGAGATATATTTTAAAAATATATTGTTCAAACTTCTATATTTTTATTGTTTATATATTCTAGCAATTATTTAGTAAAATGTGTCACTGTTATTTTGGATTTGTCTATCTCTTTTAGTTTTATTAAATTAATAATAATTATTAAATTAATAAAGTTATTAAATTAATAGTTTCTATATTTTAAATTCATATTATCAGGTACAAATACATTTATTACATTATTAAATAATTATTACATATTTCTGGGGAATTGGCAAAAAATATCATTATGATGTGGTCCTTTTAATTTTAAGTAGTGATTGTGCCTTAAAACCTATTTTGTTAAATTTCAACAAAGCTCCACCAGCTCTTTTATTTGCTACTCTTTGCTATAATTTTCTATTCCTTTATATTCGAACTTTCCACACCCTCATGTTTTAGAATATATAGCTATGACTCTTGCTTAGGCTGCTGCTGTTGGTTTTTATTAGTATTCAACCGAATAAATGACAAAAATCAATCAACTATATGGAGATGGGCAAGGTGTGTAATAGGTCAGTGTTTGCTGTGGCAATGGGTTCCGTGTATATAAATTGTAGCTGCATATTTCTTCTTCCATAGCTGCTGTGGGGTTTCCCAAACACCAGATCTTATAGACTGTATCTGAATATGTTCAACACTAGTGATAAACAACTAAAGGTGAGTGCATGGTTTTGAAATACTCTGTTCACTGTTCTCTGTGTAAGTACTTTGTTAAGATGCTTGCTTGAGAAGGCTGACTTAAAGTTTAGACAGATTATAAAGTAATCAAGTAAATTGTCATATTTATTCTTAAGGTTTAGAATGTATTGTTCTGTGAGCTGCAGTTATTCTATACCTCATATTTTTCTATACCTCATATTTTTCTATACCTCAAAATGCATTTACCAACTACATGTATAATAAATACAATTATAAGAAATTCAGACATGGAAAGTTTGGAAAAATTGTAATAGAAACAGATGAACTAGAGAGGCACCTGGGTGGCTCAGTCTGCTGAGCATCAGCCTCTTGGTTTTGGCTCAGGTCATGATCTTAGGGTCCTGAGATTGAGTCCCACATCAGGCTCTGTGCTGGGTGTGGAGCCTGCTTGAGATTCTCTCCTTCTCCTTCTAGCCCCTGCCCCCCCACCCCCAATTGACACTCTTTCTCTCTCTTTTTTCAAATAGATAAATAAATCTTTTTAAAAAAATAAACAGATCAACCAGAACATTTGATCATTTAACTTATTTTACTTCCTATTTTCATATTTTAAATAAGTTTTCTATATTTTCTCTTTTAACTATTCTTAAAGCATAGAACAGGAAATCGAAACATTTGTAGAAAACTTCATGTTCCAGGAAGGTAGTTAAGTTTTGATGTCCTTCTCCACTTTCTGGAGGAGACCACCTTGAAAGGCCTTTGGTTTTAGAAGTCATATCTGGAGATAAATCATTAAACTTAGTGTTATGAATTTTTATTTGCTGTTAGGATAAGATTTTAACCAGATTATTGATATATTACATTATGGGGAATTATGTTAAGATACAGTTAAGAGTCCAAATTGTATGAGATTACAGTTAAAAGTAGATTAAATATTCCTAACTCAGAAATACACTAGTTTCGCGAACATGATAATTTTATGAGGTACTGTATGGGAAGGGAATTTTCTTTTCTCATCATAAGTGATGGTTACTTCTATTCCAAATCACAAATGATACTCAGAATGTGATATTTTGAAAAGTGTATAATTAGAGAACATGTCTCATGTGATTATTGATCCTCCTTAGAAATGCTGGGTTGAAATGAAAATATAGTAAGTACTAACAATGGTCTTTATATTTCAGGGTACCTAATTATCTGACTGACCCAGATGGAGTTCCAATATCCTTTTGGAGGAAATATAGTAAGAAGACAGAGTTAGACAGTTTTATAGCTCAATACAAATTTTAACAGGAGATCACAGTTAATCATTAAAAATAAAATGAACACATTATTTGGATGCAGCTAACACAGAGATTGGACAATGCAGACCAGATAAAAGAGGAGTAATAGAAATCAAGATGGTAAAGAGATTGAGCCAAAGGAAGCAGGAAATCAGTGTGAAAACACAATTCCTCAGAAAATTCACTGAAACCTTACCTAGAGCATTGGATATTCCATAAATCTAGCCATGAGGACTTGAGCCAGCTTGATCGTTTGATCTAAATGTCAAAGCACACAGTAACCTCAGCTGATACCTGGACTAAATTTTGACTAATTAACATTTAAATTGGAATTATCTTGGTTATTTGACTAAAATTCTCCCAGGAGATCAGAATGAAAATGCTTAATAGTTAAATTTGACAACTGAGAGGATGAACAGGTTTAAAAATAGGAGAAGTATTATATAAAATGGGAACATCTGTCTTCTGAGCTTTCAACATGTCAATGACCTTTTTAGAACATGTTTATATTAAAAATTCCTTTTGTTCCCATTCATAAATGCCAAAAGGCATATCTCACCTAATTTCATTTCAGAGAAGGACTAAAAAGACTATGTTTCACACCTTATTTAAAAGCTGCTGCAATAAAGATTATAAAAAAATTGAAGCCTTATTCTTAGGTACTTGGGGAAAAAAAGCATTAATAAAGAAAATTAATTGAGAATGAAATAAAATATCTCTCAGAAATACAAATATTTTAGATTTTAAAATACTGAAATACATATATATATATAAGTACACAAATTATATATGTACAGCTTGATGAATTTTCAGAATGAACACACCAAACTTGTCAGTACACACACACACACACACACACACACCTGTTGTGATTATTTGGATTGCTTTAACTCCATGGACCAATATGGGAATAACTGGCATTTTTACATCACTGACTCCTCAGTGATGCAGTAATGAAATCCTCAATGAGAAGTTCTAGCTCTTCTAATTCATCCACCCACCTTAATTTTTTTAAAACTCTGGATATTCATTTATTTATTCATTCACCCACACATACATTTGGAGATACAATTATGGATAAGACTCTCTTTTGTTCTGTGAGTAGTTTTAAGCTAACGGGGTAAGTGAGATACACACATAAATGACAATAATGCAAGTCAAGTCATTTTAAATTTTTGGAAATGGTACACATAAAGTAAAAATAAAATTGAAAGAAAATAATGAATAGAAACCACAATCAAGAATGACTTCATGGAAGAGAAAGCTTTTGAATTAGTCCTTGAAGAAAGGAGCCAATTAAAATATACAGCAAGAGGGTAATAACATTGTAAGCACTGCATAAAGTCATGTTGGCAAAAATGTCCACAGCACAGGTGGATTGCTGGGTCTCACACCCAGAGTTTTTGTTCCAATATGTCTGGGGTGGTCAAGCCTGAGGATCTGCATACCTTACAAGTATTCGTGTGATTATGATACTGCTGGTCCGAGGACTACATTTAGAGAACCACTGCTCTGTTGTAAAGTAGTCTCCCTTGGTGCAGGCAGAAGGCTCCCTGAACTCCTGGGATTACTCTAATCATTGTTACCTGGATTACATACCTAGCCTGAACAATATTTGGAGCTTGGATGCTCTTGTTGTACAGGCCTGGATCCTATGCCCACCTTTGTATCTTGGGGCAGATCCCATGGACCGAGGGAAGTAAGAATCCAAAAAGGATATTTTAGATACCATTGCAAAAGGGAAGGAGTACTAGGCAAACACAAATATTCATCAATGTGCTTTAATTCACAGCTCTTTAAATTTATTGAATTATTAATAAAAACATACATTGGGGCGCCTGGGTGGCTCAGTTGGTTAAGCGACTGCCTTTGGCTCAGGTCATGATCCTGGAGTCCTGGGATCGAGTCCCGCATTGGGCTCCCTGCTCGGCAGGGAGTCTGCTTCTCCCTCTGACCTTCCTCCCTCTCATGCTCTCTGTCTCTCATTCTCTCTCTCTCAAATAAATTAATAAAAAAAAAATCTTAAAAAAAAAATAAAAATAAAAACATACATTATACTCCCCATTAAAATAACTTTAAATGATTACGGCTTCACTGAAAATGTGGCATTTGGGCTTTAAAATGTAGTAATATCAACCGTAACATGGAAGAGCATATGCGTTTTCAAAACATTTCAATATATAATGCATAATGGTTGAGAAGAAACATTTATTTGTAAATTGCATCCTGAAGATAAGGTTAGTTCAGTATCAACATGTTGCCTAGCTGAAGGTGGGTAGCATTCCCTTTGTAGGTTATGTGAATGGAAACCATGCAGTCGTGCAACACAGTTGATCCTTAATTACATTCAGAATTTTCCATGAGGTATGGCTCATTAGGTAGATAACTGGTTTTGTGGATTGGACATTTTTTTTTTAAGATTTTATTTATTTATTTGAGACAGAGAGAATGAGAGAGAGAGAGCACATGAGAGGGGGGAGGGTCAGAGGGAGAAGCAGGCTCCCTGCCGAGCAGAGAGCCTGATGCGGGACTCGATCCCGGGACTCCGGGATCATGACCTGAGCCGAAGGCAGTCGCTTAACGAACTGAGCCACCCAGGCGCCCCATGGATTGGACATTTTATTGGTCACTGTTATAGCACAGTTTTCTTAAAGAAAGCATTTTTTATTAATCTAGAAAATATTTCTTCCTTGGCAGGTATGATTTCCACCAGTCTAGATGGAGCCTGCTCTAAAAACCCTCAGTGTGGATCTGGATTCTTTCATATGCATCCTTTCTTGAAACATGCTGACTAGAGTCCCAGAATGTCTGCATTCTCCACAAATCTACAGTCTCCCTATGGGACTGTGATAAAGTTACTTACTTTATGGTATTAACTTAAGGAGTTATAGAGTAGCAAATTTTTTATTTCTTTGGACATACATTTAGCAATGGCATACCAGCAACAGATAGAAAGCCTTGTAGCAATTTTACCACCAGCAAAAATGGCTTACAGAGAAAAAAATATTGAAGCTCACTTCAAGTTTAAACTTGTGAAAACTCACTGTTCGAACACAGATAAAGTGTTTTCCAAATAAAATGATCACATGAGGGATATTTTCACCCATTTTAATTCTTTGGGAAATGGATAATTTGAGAATAAATAGGGAAAGCAAGGGAATAATTCTTCAGGCAGACATGCTATCCTGTGAACTTGCCCTTGTGAAAAACTGCCCATGAGCATATTTAAGGGTTTATTGTTCTGTTTTCTGTGTATATAAGGTATGATCATACATCTGGGGAATGAGTTATGAAATGGAAAATGTCCCCTGGCCTGAGACTACCGACGTAGCTGTTTCGGTGTTGCTTTGGCGTGGTGACAGCATTCAGAAATTCTTCTTAGTGCAGCCAGAATTGAGAGTCTCAATTTGTCTCAAAAAAGCAAGGTAAAAACAGTCCTAATTTGCACACTTTGCTTGTTTGATTTTATAATTTTGACCAAGAAATCACAACAGCAACTTGTGTGTTCAATTATATAATTTTGAAGTATCCTTTTTCATCTTTTGAATTTGCTTTCAAATGTTATTTAATATCCAGCTAAACAAACAAGTAAAACATGTGTGGATATTTGTATCACTGTCCAAAAGACATAGATGAGTAGCAATGAAATAAATACCATGACTTTTTCCTTGGCTCCAGGTTTGTTGGTTATGGACAGACAAAGTTAAGAAGTGTGATTTTTTTTTTCATAATGCTCTGTCTCTATTATTTGGAGATGATTTGTTCAGTTGTCAACATATTTAATCTAATTTCCTAGTAGTTTGTAACTGGGTGATATGAAGAGAAGCATGAGGGGATTTCAGCATAAACCTATTAATTTTCTATTATTACTACTTAAGTTTATTGGAAGAGAAAAATGTGCGTGTACTAAAATATTTATGAAAATGTTATTTTGTAATCTCTTAATACTGAATTATTTTTTCTAAGGTTTAAAGATTGTAAAATGCTCATGAGATTCTTTTTTTTTTTTTCAATTTAGACATGCTTTTTAAAAATTTGCTTAAATAGGACATCAGCAAGATGGTGGAATAAGAAGTCCCCTGCTCATGTACCCCCATAGTGACAATAATTTGGCAGCCATTTATGGACAAAAGTGCTTCTGTGGGAGCTTTGGGACCCAGGTAGGAAGTTTGGAAGCCATGGTGGAGCCCACAACAAAGGAAGGTCATTTAAGAAGCCTGGCCCATGTCCAGATGGCTGGCTTATGAATCATGGTTCTGGTTACAGAATAGCCATATCCCCTAGGAATTTGGCTACAATCCCACTAGGTCTTGGTCCTGTCATCAGCACCATCCACTAAGGGACCTAGGAGAAGCCCTCCTTGCTTATGCGTTGGGTAACAAGTCTGCCAACCTCAGTCCCAGCTGTGCACCATGAAGCAGCCCATGGGCCCCCTCCAGCCCCTGGATACATATCATAAAGTAATGTAAATAGCAATATGGATAACATAAAATACGGTGGGGGAGAATAAAAGTATAAAGTTTTTGTGTGCAATCAAAGTTAAGTTGTTATCAGCTTAAAATAGATTGTTAAAGTATAAAATGTCTTATGTAAGCTTCATGGTAATCACAAAGAAAAACCTATGATAGATATGCAAAAGATAAAGAAAAAGAAATTATAGCGAAAATAAAATCAAATCAGAAAGGGAGGTAACAAGAGAAGAAAGGAACAAAGAAACCATGAAACAGTCAGAAAACAACAAAATGACAAGGGTAAGTCCTTACCTATCAATAATTACTTCAAATGTAAATGAATTAAATTCTCCAAACAAAAGACATATAGTTCCTGAATGAGTAAAAAATACAATCAACAATATGTTGCCTTCAAGAAACTCTACCTTTAAGGAAGCACATAAGTGAAAGGTGAAGGGATAGAAAAACCCTATTTTATGCAAGTGATAAACCAACAAAAGAGAACAGGAGTGGCTATACTCATTTCAGATGAAATAGAATTGTCAAAATCTGTCACAAAAGACAAAGAAGGTCACTACAGAATGATAGAGGTGTCAATTCATCAAGAGTATATAATAATTGTAAATATATATGCATCCAACATTGGAGCACCTAAATACATAAATAAAGCAAATATTAACAGGTCTAAGGTAGAGACAGCAATGCAATAATAGTAGGAGACTTCAATATTCCACTAATAACAATGGATAAATCATTCAGACAGAAAATTAACAAGGACACACTGGACATCAGTTACACTTTAAACCAATGGACCTAACAGACATGCACAGCAATCTTAAAATTTATATAAAACCACAAAAGGCATGGCGTAGTCAAAGCAATCTTGAGTAAGAACAAAGCTGGAGGCGGGCGCCTGGGTGGCTCAGTTGGTTAAGCGACTGCCTTCGGCTCAGGTCATGATCCTGGAGTCCCGGGATCGAGTCCCGCATCGGGCTCCCTGCTCGGCGGGGAGTCTGCTTCTCCCTCTGATCCTTCCCCCCCTCATGCTATCTCTCGCTCTCATTCTCTCTCTCTAATAAGTAAATAAAATCTTAAAAAAAAAGGTCTATGAAAAGGATTATAATCTCACCCTGTTTTTAAATGAATTATTCTTCTAAATTTATTGCCCCAAAATGTCATTAAATATGTGCTTAACTATTATCAGAAAAACAATATTGCTCATTTGAAGCATAATTTGCAAGGGTACATTTGAAACCTCTAAATTATTCACAGCATTTAAAAGATGAATATGGGGGCGCCTGGGTGGCTCAGTTGGTTAAGCGACTGCCTTCAGCTCAGGTTATGATCCTGGAGTCCCAGGATCGAGTCCCACATCGGGCTCCCTGCTCGGCGGGGAGTCTGCTTCTCCCTCTGACCCTCCCCCCTCTTATGTGCTCTCTCTCAAATAAATAAATAAAATTAAAAACAACAACAACAACAACAAAGCAGTCGTAATCAAAATAGCATGGTATTGGTGTAAAAACAGACAACCATTAGAACAGAATACAGAGCCCAGAAATAAACCCGTGCACATATGGTCAATTAGCTGCGACAAAGATGCAAAGAATACACAGGGGAGCAAGGATAGTCTCTTCAATAAATGGTGCTGAGGAAACTGGACATCCACATGCCAAAGAATGAAATTAGGCCCTTATCTTACACCAGGCACAAAAAATCAACTCAAAATGTGCTAAAGACTTGAATGTAAAACCTGAAACTGTAAAACTCCAAAAAAATATAGAGGCAATCTCTAAGCTTAGCCTTGGCAATGTTTTTTTGGGTATGGCCGAAAGGCATAGGCACCAAAACCAAAAATAAACAAGTGAGACTACATAAAGCCAACACGCTTCGGCACAGCAGTCAATCAATAAAATGAGAAGGCAGCCTATGGAATGGGAGAAAATATTTGTAAACCACCTATCCAACAACAATTAGTATCCAAAAATATATAAGGACCTCATACAACTCAAGAGCAAAATCCCCCCAAATTTTATCAAAAATTAGTCAAAGGACTTGAATAGACATTTTTCCAAAGAAGGCATACACATGGCCAAAAGGCATATGAAAATATGCTCAGTATCATCAGGGAAATGCAAATCAAAAACCACAATGGATGTCTAACCTCACGCCTCTTATAGGATGGCTCTTCTCAAAACCACAAGAGAGAGCTAATGCTGATGAGGCTATGAAGTAAATGAAACCCTGTGTACTGTTTTGGGGAATGAAAATTGGTATGGCTGCTATGGAAAAATAATATAGAAGTTCCTCAAAAAAATAAAAATATGGCTATTGTATCATCCAATAATCCCACTATGGGCATATATTCAAAGGAAATGAAGTAAGTTTCTCAAATAGGTGGCTGGACTCCTACGTCTGTTGCAGTATTATTCACAATAGACAAGATATGGAAACAATCTAAATGTCTATCAGCAGACGGATGGATAAAGAAAATACAGTGTGTGTGTGTGTATACATATATATATTGTGTGTGTGTATATATATATATACATATATATAGTACATTTTGAATAAAAAGAGTTCTGATATTTATGGTGTGTTAGATTATAAAATCTCTCTCCTACTTCCCTCCTTATTTGTTTGTTCTCCTTTTCTTTTTTTTCTTTTTTAAAGATTTTTTATTTATTTATCTGAGAGAGAGAATGGGAGACAGAGAGCATGAGAGGGGGAGGATCAGAGGGAGAAGCAGACTCCCCGCCGAGCAGGGAGCCCGATGCGGGACTCGATCCCGGGACTCCAGGATCATGACCTGAGCCGAAGGCAGTCACTTAACCGACTGAGCCACCCAGGCGCCCCTGTTCTCCTTTTCTTAATTGTATTTACAGTAACAATCATATGGGAGTTTTGAAAAATACAGGCAATAGTGAGCGATTTTATGATTAAAAAGAAGAAAGAAGGAATCCCTGGATGCTTGTCAATATTTGGTAACAGAAAAACTCGAAGCACTTTATGTTTATAGAGAAAGAGTCATTACATGTTACCCTGCAGGTGCCCTTCAGGATAACCTAGGAATGGGTGTTTTTGTCAGAGAAATGGTCAACACAGAGGTATTAAGTCACTGAAGTCAATGTCCATTTGCGTCACTTTTGGGGTAAAATGGTGCTGATACCAATAATGGCACGTAATTTTGTTTTTTTAATTCAGCAATTCAAAAAATTTCGACATGTGCTTCAACAGTGACGAATACCTTGGGAGTTCTCTTCACTACCAAATAATATTAAGTCCTAACTTCAAAAATTTTAATGAATTGGGTACTTTTGTGGATTTTGAATTTTAGTTTCTTTTTTGGCACACCAGGAATCACTCATTCATATCCGTGCTTACCTAGAAAACTTCTATATAATATTTTTCATAATAAAGTATGTTTTGCTTTTTTGGCTTTCTCTAGCAGATACTGAGAAACAGCATGCTGCTTTTTTATAAATGTGTTCGCTCTTCATGCATAAAGGCAGGAATATCGTTTTCTAACTTGCTCTTATAATCTGTGCTCGTTCCAAACACATCTCTGGATTTCACAGTGTTATTCCTTTTTGTCCTGTTCTGTCAACTCAAACTTTTACAAACCAAGCCCTGTCTTCAGCTTCCAAATATTAGTCTAAGAAATAGAGATGGGGACATTGTTGTGGGGACATCACCTTCTATTGAAGCCAGGGTTGATTCTCATAAGGAATTCAAACTGTGGGAGATTTTAAATACTGATCAATAACTTTCAACGTTATCACTTAATTAAGAATATTTATCTTCCCTTGGCAAAATGCAAGCAACAACATATCCAGGGTATAGATGAATTCCATCACTTGAATACATATTTGCAATAAGAATGATGTCTTTCCTGAGGAAATTAAAGTGAAATATATAATGGGTCTGATAATATATGTAAGCTAAATATTTTCCTTCAGAAAAAGAAGGCACAGATTTATTGATATGAAATCTGCTCCCTCTCCTTTCTATTCCCCTCTCCTCATGTTTAGTCTCAGAAAATTGACAGAAGCTGGGAGTAACTGAAGTTGCTATGAAGTCAACATCTATCATCAATTCTTTCCCTCCTCAAGTCAATGAAAAAAACAAACCAAAGAAGGTCATTGCCCACCTTCTTTCCTTTCTTCCCCCTTCCTCCCTCCCTCCCTTCCCCCCTTCCTCCCTACTTCCTTCTTTCCTTCCTCCTTCGTTTCTCCTTCCTTCTTCTCTTTCCCTTCCTTCCCTTCTTCTTTTCTTTCTTTCCCTTCTTTCTTGCCCTCCTTTCTTCCTTCCTCCTTCTATCTTTTTTAAATAAACCTTATGCCTCAGAGAAAACTCTTTAACCAGAAGGTCATTAATGGCATTCGGTTTGACATGACTTCTGAAATCGTAAATTGTCTTTGAAAGCCAACCCAGGAATGTAATTCTTCTAGAGGTAAATAGTCCCCAGTTTTCCAAGAATTTGAGGCAGTTATAGTTAAAAAATCCTCTTTGTCCTTCTCCAGGCAAATCTGTGAGAAGTCTAGCAAGGGCAGTTGGCTGATGATCTTTTTCAAGAGTCTATCTGAAAGAGCCTATAGCAGCATATAGCTTTAATGTTCCTAATTAGTCAACATTTCTTTACATCACTCTGAAAGAGAAGAGCAGTAATTCAGGTGCAGAGGCTAAATTATAATCATAAAGTGATGTATTTCTGATACACTAAAGTGGGCATTAAAGACTTATCATTTAAACTTCAAATTAGGTAATGGATAGATTTTTGAAAATATTTTTGAAAACACTCACTGAAAATTGAAGTTAAATAATTTGACTTATTTAAGGGGTCATTTTAATAAATATTAACATTATAAATTACACACCCATACTTTCTATTCAGTCAAGATGTAAAGACTATATAACAGAAAGTTTTGGAATATAAAGACACATTTCTAGTACATAGAAAATAGTCTGAAAGCTTTATAAACATGGAAATTAAAACCCAAATGACTCAGGATAGAAGTGTAGGTCATTTATCAATTATACATGCAAACAATTTTTCTCAAGCAGACCTTCTAAACGAGCTTTTGTTTCTGATTGAAAACTAAACCTGTGTAGCATACAATATTGCAAAACCAAAAATGAGATAGTATTGTTTTTAATTTAGCCTAGGTGTTAAAAAAGGTCTTTAACTTTTGTTAATCTGATTATCTACTTTGTCAAAATATGTAGTGGTCAGTATGCTTTTTTTTGTGTAGTTTTTGGTGATGTGCACTTCCTACCTCCCTCATTGTGTTTAGAATAAATGCACTGTTTGTGTATACAGCAAAAGACCATCAGAACCTCTCTACTTAATGGAGTTTAGTCTAGAATGGCTTGCTGTAAACAAACATGAGAAAAAGGTCACTTGCTTTCCCCAGGAATGTGGTCTAGTGTCTGAAGTTTTGGTTTTATGAGCTTAGCATGTTCCTCAAATGAATTTCAATTTCGTAAAACAAGCTGTAGATATTTTTATGCATGATTTTTTTAATGTGTGATAAGCTCACTGGTACCTAAGACAGCAATTTAATTTTGATTTATCAGAAAGACATTTAATTTCTTTCAGCAGTATTGAGGAAACTGGAATATATACATTGCTTCTTTTATTGAGAAGTTGAATTCTAATCAGTTATTTATATATGATAAGCTTACTATGAGCCAACCACTGTCCTAAGTGATGTAGGAACTTCTCAGTGGCAGTAGGTTTTGTCACCAAGAAAGTGGCAGTTTGAAAGCCCAGTGACAGCTGGAGTCACAAAGTTAGAAATTACTCATGTTTAACTGCTTCCTTCCCAATGTAACTTTTAACGACATGTTGTGGCCAGTGTCTGCCCAATAACTGACATCAAGATGAAAGGATGCTAGACATTGCACTGTTTTCCTGATGCTACCGTGCAGGTCTTTTCATTTTTCTGGCTTTTCCTTATTACTTCATATAGAGAAATAACTAAAGCTTGAAAAAAATCTCATGAGCTAAATAAAAAACACTACTGTTTCTTTTTGAAAAATATATATTTTGGAAATGTTCAGCTTAACTATACAGATGGTTGATTCAGGTACAGCCACTTCTGCTAGAAGCTGTTAAGACAGAAGACAGTTGGAAAAATAATTAGGAAAATAAAACCACACATTTGAAGAAAGGCCTTGTTTTTGTCAATTAGCATAAAGTGTGGCATTTCAACTACCTCTTAACGAAGCCAAATAAAACTTATTTTTTACTCTATTTTCTTCTATATTTTCTCAATAACTATATTTTTGACTTTCAGCCATCATCAGGAATACAGATTTGAAAGAAATAAGTTCCTGGCTTAAATATTCCAAGAGGAGGATAGTGAGTAGCAAAACTGACTCAGTAGAGAGCTATTATGAATGGCTGTATTTTACCTCAGGGAATTTCTAATAATTGTAGGATCTAATATTCCGGTGCCCCCTTTGAGGTCCAGGGTTAAGAGGGGATCACTGAATTTCTATGTCTTGAGCAACTGAATATGAAGTAGAGGTGATTTATGAGCTGAAGAGGAAGTAAACACATATGTTTTAAGGCTCAAGCAACGTACTGGATATGTTATCTGGGGAAAGTCAGTTAACCTTTTAGTTTTCCCACTTGCTAAAAAAAGTATGAAAAACATGTCTTATGTACTTCATTGGGTTGGTATGAGCTTACTTACATTAAAATGTTAGGAAAGGTCTTTGAAAACTTTAAAGCTTACTACCAAAAAAGGTTCTTAAATTTTACCAATCATTATTATTATCAACATCATTTCATGCTTCTTTTGTCCCCAACTTTTATATTATTCTACAGAATATAATGTTTCAAATCTGAGCCTCTGAATTGAAAATGTAGAATGGGAAATTGAAAAACCAAACACATGCTCTCATTGAGTGCTCCAGCACAAATCAGTTAGGTTGCACATAGTCCCTGGGAGTGAGAGGAGCAGGCTGAGTGGTGGCATCCCAAATCCACACTGTCCTAAGAGCAGGAGAGCTGTGGTCACTGCAGCTCTCTCACTACTCAAAGCGTTCACCAATTCTTAGAAGGCTGAACTAGCTGATCTATGAACTTATTTCAATGGCCAAATTCCATGCTAGTATATACCACAGTTAGAGATGAACTAGTGATGTTGAGTAAAATATTTTGGAACACAGGTAAAACAAGTCAAGAGTGGAAGTTCTGAAACAAACAAACAAAAATGAGTCAAGGGACTCATTACTTTATGCTGAGATTTTCCATTTACAAAATACTTTTTATTAAATTAAATTAATTAATGTGAAGGATACTTTAATACAACTGGGTATGTAGAAAGTCGCATCAAGGGAGCTTTTTAACATATGCAAAAAAACACTTATTTTAAAAGGCCATATATATTTTAGAATTTTATCAGAGCATTTAATCAATATATATATATATATATATATATTTTCTATTGATACTTGGGAAAATAAAGAATAGTGATTAAGAGCTTAAATCTGGAATCAGAAAATTCTGAATTAAATCTTGGCTCCTCCCAGTCTACCACTTACAGCTATATGGATTTGGTCAACTTTCCCACTTCCTCATCCTCAGTTTCTCATCTGTAAAAGAAGGATAGACTAGACCCTAACTAATAGGGTACTTACCAAGATTAAATAAGAATATGTATAAAGAGCTTAGTAAAGAAACACAGAACATGTGAATAAAATATAGCTATTAGTATGACCAATGATAATTTGATTGGTATTTAATGTTAAATATTTTTAAGACAGGAGATTTGGAGATTTTTTTTCCTAAACATTCTAAAGTTAAATAGCACATTGATGAAGAACATGATCATCTCTTTTTTTTATTGACTCTATACCAATCTTTTATATTGCTACACTCACTTGCACTAACTACTTTTCAACAGTTTTTTCATCACTTACGTGTTTTTGGTAAGAACTAAAGAAGTACTGGATAATGTACTAAAGTAGAAAGTGAAAGACTGTTTTGAATCAGAAGGGGAAAATAGAAGAGGAGGGTTGTGTGCTTTCCCTTCTAGTTCTGGTATTATTTTTGTTTGTTTTAATAGCTGAAATGGAAATGTAATTTCCAAAATGTGGAGATGTGATTAAGTAAAATGAAGATTGAAATAAATACTAATTTTAAACTACAAACTGGTAAAGGGGCACTAAGCTTAAGTTACATTTATAAGGAAGAAGGAATGCCTGCTTTAGGGATCTTGTTCTCACAAGGTTTTATGTTAAAACATAGGAAAGCATGATAAAGAATTCATTAGGTATCTCCCAGTTTAAGGAGATGCATTTATAAATACATTCCTAAATATCAGACTGGATAATGTACTGTTGGACTAAAGTAATGGAAGTTCTGTATTTTCTTCCAGAAAGTAGACAGGGGGATGTCACAGGAAGCTTTACTGAGAAAGTGACCTTGGAGCTTTTCAGATATTGATGTTACACAGTAGAAAAGAGATAAATACATATGATTGTATAGTTACATATGTGGGTAGAGCATTTTGGGGAATGTGGTGGTGCAGTAATCAAGCCTGATATTTTCTATATATCTTCCCAAATTAAAACTGCATTCACATACATTACATTGTTTAATCCTCAAACATCTTTAGAAATTACTATATTTTTAATAGATAATGTAACTCAGACTGAAAGCAGTCCAGTGACTTAGCCAAGCAAATGCATCTAGCACAGCTGTTTTTCTTATTATTCTGAGAAATTATTTTAAAGATACATGGTTTTAAGAGTAAAATTGAGAGTAAGTTATAGTAAATTTAGACACATTTATATAAAAAGAAAAATTATTCGAAGGAAATGAGGATATGGTTTATGGGTTTTAACATAGTCTAAGAAATATGTAACTATATATACAGTTCCGCCAGGCTCACTGAGTGAAGTCCTAAGTCTCAAAAAGTGCACCAAAACATTTGTTTAAGCTCAGTATTGTTTTAAAATGTTATCATAAGTGGCAGAGAGATTATTTATTCTCTTTTTCTTATTTTTCACCCCATGTTTGGTTGACTGGATCTTCTCCAAAGAGAAATTAAGTACAGAGCCAGGAGTAACTACATTCTAAAATATGGTCAGTGAGATAGAAATCTAACGACTCTATGGAAGAACCCCTCAGCTTTCCCTTCATTTTGCATGCTGGGGAGAAGATAACGATAGTAAGTAGGCGGATGGAATCATGAATGTTACACTATATAAGAAAATTCAGAAGTTATTTCCAGTCCCAGTTCTGCCATGAAAAAACTATGTAAACTTGAATACATTATTTTAACCCTCAACAACATTGTTCTCATCTACAAAATAAAATCATTAGAAGAAAAAGAAAAAAATAATAAAAATAAAGATCATGAAACACAGAAAGATTAAAAAAATCATTAGACTAGGGATAGGTTTTAAGACCCTTATTACCTTTAATTTTAACTTTATAAGCTGCAGAAGGTTTTTGACATGTATTTAGAGGTAACGGGGTGACTTCTAAACTATAACTTCTGTAACACTAAAAGAAAATGTTAGAAAGAGGAAGAAGAAAAAATGTATCAGCAGGTCAGCTGCAAAACATTTCCATTGTAAGCAATTCCCAAGGATGTGCAAAAAAGAAAATACTAAAAAGCACTTAGGGGTCTTTCAAGTATTTGAACTTTAAAGAAAAATTACATTTAAAAAGCTGAGAAAAGCAGATAAAGAGACAAGCTAGAATAAGAAAATTATTTCTTGGAGAGTTAAACTGTTTTATCAAATCTACTTAAAATTTGAAGAAAATATTTTAATTATTAGGAAAAAAATAAGAGGATAAAGAAAGTGATGTATGGATGTCCCAAGGGAGATATCAGTGAACAGTGTCTTCATCTAGAGTTACAGGGGGAAAAAAATTAACTGAAATATGTCTCCAACACCAATTTTTAGCAAACGTACAAATAATTGATACAGCACTAAAAGATGTATATTTAACTCTATTATTTTGGTGATATTGTATACGTAAACATGAGACCTGAGTTACCTGATAGTCATAAAACACATTTCAGTAGTGAAAAAAAATGATTTGGCCAATCATTTAGACTTCAAAATGTCTACATGGACCTAGAAAATAGAATTTGAACCTGCTTAGGAGGATGAGGATGAGCGTTTAGGAGAGGAAAGAAGAAGAAAAAAGTCAGGAAGCAATTTCAGGAATTGTATCACAATTGTTTTCATACTTGCTCGCTTCCTCTCCCGAGAAGGTACACTCTGAGCAAGGTAGTTTTTATCCTGAGCACAGTTTTGCATTGCACTTGGCACCACCTTGCCACAAAGTCTGCCAACATAATGAACTAAGGATCTGTGGTAGCAGAAATTAAGCTAGTTGGTGGAGAAACAAAATATAACAAAACAATAAATACGGTAAAAATTAGGTGTGAGAACAGAAGTGAGGTATTCAAGAGCTGAGGTTCTAATAAGAATGGGGTGTTTGTTTGCTAAATCCAAGTTGGGTCACCTACTCTGTGATCAAGAACCACTATTTTCATTTTTCTAAGAGTTTCCAAATTGTAAATGGACACAATAATATCTATCTATAGGGCTGATAGGAAGTTGAAATGAAGTAATATAAATGCTACTATTGAGTAAATGCTTACAAAGTATTAAGTGTTATTTTTATTAACTGTAATTTCTACTATAAATGTCATAAGGAGTAAAAAAAAAAAATACTGAAGGGTTTTCCCCCAAAATAAAGTACATTAAAAATAATAGGAAATATTTTGTGTCATGAAAAAACGTCTTTGGGATTTCAAAAACGTGTCAGTTTCCATTCTGAAAATTATATCTTAGAAATCGTATTACTCCAATATTGTAACAGGACTACAGTATCTACAGTGTCTGGCACATAATAAGTATTCAATAAATAATCTGTTGAACATGGGAAGGTCCTTCCCTGCCATCTTAAAACTCAGAATATTATAGCCCTATGCATTGGAAAGGAGATTTCCATTATTTTCCTTTTTCTTAACTAGTTAAACTTCATATCTTCTTTGAGAAGCAGGTTGTTTGATGAGTCACTGGTGAGGACAAAATCTACTAGAAAAATACAATATTCTATCTTTTGGTCCATCACTGCAAGTTTCTACAAGGTACATTTCACTTTACGATTATGGTAATCCCTCTCTTAAGAATTTAAAGGATGGTTCAAGCTTGCATGTGCATTTGTGCATTTGCATGTGAGTGCTGTAAGGAGGCAAATTCAAGAAGATTATGTAATTTGGAAGAAGAATAGATGCTTTGATTTTTTTTTTCTTTTCTAAGAACCAGGGTGTTGCCTTTTCTAATACCAGGTTGAGAAATCTTCCTGCAGCTGTATGGGCTGTACATCATATAATCACAGAGCACATAATGACAATGTGAAAATGTGCTTCCAGCAAGAACATCAGAGATGGACCACAAGACATGTTTAACAACAGGTAGAAATTGGTTCTTTGGGGCTTTCATTACACTGAAAGTGTCTAAAAAGCAATTTATTTGCTCTGTATCATACAATAAGTCTTCTTCTTTTTTTTTTTTTTTGAGTCTGTGCTATCCTAAACTTTTTGAAGGATCTAGTTTAATAGTTCTTAATATATCTGATCCCTCCATATGCTTGAGGAATATACTTCAAAAAAGAATACCATCTAGAATAACTCTCAATAGCAGTGAGTATGTGTGTATGTGCATTTAATGCATTTAGTGCACAATGAAAAAACTATTCCAGATGAATTTGACTTTTACTCCCAGGAAGTAAGAATCATGACCGTGGCTTATGGTGATATTTCTAGTTGTTCATTCAACATCTAGCCACCTTCCCCTTTCCTCAATATGTGAACTACTAAACTAATATATTTTCTAGTTTCTCTTATAAGTATAGGTGGCCAAATCATATTTTTAGTGAATGGGGTTTTTATCAAAGACTGGTGGATATTTCTGGAAAAAAATTGTGTTTTAAAAATTTGGTTCTACACTTCTTTCTCCTCTTGACTGGAATTTAACATGAGTTTGGAATGGAAGTGAGTATCTTAAAACCATGAGGGCCAATGTTGCGTGATAAGGAATAACTTTTGTGAGACAAGAAGGAATCTGGGTTGTTGAGATTTTCTGAAGCAGCCAAATCCATGTTGGAATGCCCTAACTGGAGACTTCCTGTTATTTGAAGTAAATAAACTGGTTTCTGACTACCATGGAAGGTTTTCTACATCATGCAGATGAAGACATGTCTGTTACATAAATCATTACTGTGTGTTTATAAATGTGGAGACTTAGTCCCAAAGTATTTCATCATTTGGATCAAATGGTCTATATACTAACAACTATTATATTTATATCTCCATCTTGAAACTTTTAACAGAATTTCCAGCTGTCATATCCAACTGCCTCCTTGGCATGGTCATGTAATTGTCTAGGAGCGTTACAAAATTAACAAGCCCAACATGAACCCTCATAATTCCACTTACGCACTAGCAGAAGCTGTTCATCCACTATAGTCCCCCAATTCTTGTCACTGACTATCCCTCTGTGCTGTAGTGTAGGCCAAAATCTTGAGATCACTCTTCATTACCTTTACTCAAAATTCACATGTATCAACTCACCTGTTGACTCTCCTCTAGAATACATTCTGAAAAAAATAAAATATATTCTACTATAACCATTTTTTATGACTCCCATTGCCATCACCATGATTCAAACCACTATTACCTCTTTTATTATTTAAAAATTATTTTAAAATCCCCTAAATTTTATTCTTATTTCCAGCCTATCTTTCCAATGTTTGAAACAAGAGGGATAGTACTACTGAGTAAATCAGTAATGTCATTTCTCTGCTCACAATCATCTTATTCAAAGTAAAAATCAAATTACTTGCAATTACTCATAAGGCCTGGAAGATATTCTCCTCTTATAATCTCTATCACATTATTTTCTAACATTCTCTAGTTCTCTCACTCCATTCCAGAGAAATTTATTTGTGAGTGCCTCTAAAAGGTTAAAAAAAATTGTGTTTCTTCTACTTTTTTGGGTTTTCAAAGATGTCCTCATTTAAATTATTTTACCCTTTTTCAATCAAAGCTATAATTTACTAGGTTGAAAATTTAACTAAGTACTATAATATTTCAACCGATATGATGATAATTAATCAGATTTTCTTTTGTTTTCATCAATCCCAGCTCTGTACTGCAAAGCTTTTTAACATGTTCACAGAAATTGCCCATTTCTCTCCACCTTTAGGGACTTGTCTGCATCAGCTTCAAGTTATTCACCACTGTCTTTGATCAGTAGCTACCTTATCTTATGGTCTTCTGATCCTTAATATTCTTTATAACTTTCTATGGTGGCAGCAACCTACGGGTCCAGTAAATAATATATTAATTATTTCATCACTGCACTTTATGTTGTCACTTTCCATTCTAGAAAATGAATAAAACATGCTTCTTTCACCCATTCTTGAAGAGATAATTCCAAATGCTGTATATTTCCTGAGGATCTGTGGCTAATATTCCATTCTCTCACACTCATTTCTGATTCATTTATGATTCTTTGGTTGTAAGTTTAAGCTGACTTTGACTAACTTCTTAGGAAAAGCAAAAACAAAAACTAAAGATTATCAGAGGTCTGAAAATACTCAAAGACCATAAGAGCAGGTTTAGAAATCAGCAACAAAGCGGGACTAAGTGAAAAGCATTATGAAGTATTCAGAATGGTTTCATAGTAGGAACAATCTTGTTAAGGCTCCACCATGAAATAAAAAGAAAAAGAAAAAGAAAGAAAGAGAGAGAGAGAAAGAGAGAGAGAGGGAGGGAGGAAGGAAGGAAGGAAGAAAGAAAGGAAGGAAAAGAAAGGAGGGAGGGAAGAAAGAAAGAAGAAATCTAAACATTACTTAGTGGGTCAGTTGCTCAAAATTCAAAGACCCAAAGGAGAGCATTCTATTGGCTGAATCTAGTTATGGATCAACCTCTGGCTCTGTCCATAGTGAAAGAACACATCTATCTGGCCCTTTGGCATCCATAATAGAGGGTTTTACCATCCCACCCAAATGGAGGAGAGAATTACCAAAGGATATATGCCTGCTGCTTAGAGGGGGTGAAATAAAATATGGGTGATCAAAAGATATCAAAGAACTACCAAAGAGATCCTATTCAACACTGCTGTCATAAATAGCACATGGCTACTATTAAAATTATTATTTTAATCTTGCTGGTTAAGAGTTTCCTCATCTTGGGGCACCTGGGTGGCTCAGTTGGCTAACTGTCTGCCTTTGGCTCAGGTCATGATCCCAGAGTCCTGGGATCAAGCCCACGTCAGGCTCTCTGCTTGGTAGGGAGCCTGCTTCTCCCTCTCCTTCTGCCTGCCACTCTGCCTGCTTATGCTCTCTCTCTTTCCATCAAATAAATAAACTAAATCTTTAAAAAAAAGAGTGTCCTCATCAATGTTTTATTTACTTCTTAATACTTGAAATCTTACCTACGGGAGAATAAACAAATACCATTTTTTTTTATAGAGACTAAAAGAAGACATGGTCAAAACAAAATGTGCTTTAAAAGACCTTCAAGAATTTAAGAAAATCTTTTTTCATAGCAAAGTATACAATGTGAGTAAAAGTGCCATCTTGAGATGTGTCAGTATATTATAGTCTGTTATTATTTCCAATTGGGGAAAGTAGTTAATGTAAAACAAATAGCTGATAAAACTCTTACTATATATTTAGTAATGGAACTATTGCTATAATTACTTTCACTTTTGTCTGTTTTTTTTTCCCCTTAATCCATGTAATCTACTTAATCCACAAAAAGTTAAAATAAATAAATGGCCCTGCTTACTCTCTCCACTTTGAAAAGCCAATAAAGAAGCTCATAGCAAATTAGTAATGTTAATTTTAAAGTAGGGTTTGGACTAATCTAGATAAAAGTAGCAAACTAGTACAAAGAGAAGACGCATTAAAAGATTTAAATGCTAACAGGACCCATAATCATACTTAATTTTGGATATCTTTACTCTTGAGCAATTTGGGGAGAGATTTTGAAGGACAGTCAAAGTTTTGATCCCTATAGCCAGACCCGCTGAACATTTCCTTAAAAAACCCTCTCACCTTACTAAAGACAAATAGCAGGAGTAAGGAATGATGTTATGTAAGCAAGCAAAATATTTCTTCTGTTGTCAAAGTTTACCTACAGGAACAAGTAGAAAACACTATCTTTTCCAGAAAGTATTTGATAAAATTAAAATATCTTAAACTACCATAATGGTCCTTCCTGTTTTCTTGTGGATCTTTAGTCTTTTGAAGCTCACAGATCTTCTCTTATTTTTACCACTATAAAGATGTTGTTTATTTTCTGTCCTAACTGCATAAGAAAAATAGGATTCCAAAAATAAAACCAATGATTCTTCATTGTTTCATAAATATAATCATAGAGGGGCGCCTGGGTGGCTCAGTTGGTTAAGCGACTGCCTTCGGCTCAGGTCATGATCCTGGAGTCCCTGGATCGAGTCCCACATCGGGCTCCCTGCTCGGCGAGGAGCCTGCTTCTCCCTCTAACCCTCCCCCCTCTCATGTACTCTCTCTCTCTCTCTCTCTCATTCTTGCTCTCTCAAATAAATAAATCTTTAAAAAAATATAATCATAGAATATTTAACTTATCTATCTTTACAATATGAAGAACTGACACAAGTTTATTCACTGACCTAACACATTTTAATAAATATAGTCTGTTGTTTTTTAAAGAGGCTAAATAAAGTGTTAAAAATATTTGAAAAGATGGGAAATTTGATTTTGATCATTATATTCTGTTTAGTAAGTTCAAATAAGGGAGAACTTCAGTTCAGACATGTAAAGTCTATCAAAAGTTATCTGTTTAAGATGAGCAAAGGAAAGATACCAGTTATTTTAAAAAGGGCAAATCAGTTGGAGGTAAAATTAGAGTGTCATGGAAATGATAGAGGTTTGGTTGTATGCAAATTATTTAAATTTTTGAGTTTGACTTTCTTTATGAACAAAATGGAGGAATTTGACTCATCATGTTTTTATGTGGATATAAGATAATATACTGAAATATATGTGGTCAATACAAGAGATGAGTTCTCTACTTCCTTTTTTTTTCCCACCTTTATTGAGATATAATTGACATATAACATTGTGTAAGTTTAAGGGATAGAGTGTGATTATTTGATACCCTTATGTAATGTGTGTTGTTTTGCAAAAGCTGCAAAGTAAAAACTACATTTCTTAGTCACCCTTGGAATTCTGAATATGATGCATATTTGGCAAACTTATGTGTTTGCCCAATATTTGATGAAAATAAGGCAGAGGTCATCTTTCTGCTGCTAGGGAAATTTTGGCTATCCACTCTCCTGGATATACTTGATTTTTCTGCAGCAATATTAGCATAAAGTCACTGGCTTTCTGTATGACAAGAGACAGAGCTGCAGTTAGTGACAAAGGTTTGCAGAGGTGTGGCATGGTCTGGAGCTAGGAACAATTGCTGATCACGGTGACTTCCAGCTTTTAGGGGTTCCTGACTGTGGCAGTGCCCTTGTGATTCCTCCAGCTGCCAACTGCAGGAATAGCTTCCCAATTCCCTGTCCAGTTCTCAAATGTAGAAAAGACAGTGACTTTCTTTGTGGGTTGGTAGTCATTCATGAACATCCAACCCAGACTTTATTTCTTATACCCTCAAATAAATTCCCTTTTTAAGTGGCTTAAGGGGATAAATGTGCTCTGAAAAGGAACCTGGTTCCACACAATGCTGAGCAGATACTGATGCACAGTTGATAATTAATGGCAACATTATACCTGTAAAAAAAAAAATACACGTGTATACAAAAGAAGGTGCATTTAAAATTGTAAGTGCAATAAAAATCTTTGGCAAATTCTGAATGAACTTATGCTTAAAAATCTCTAACTAGTCTGTTTCCTTTTACCAAATCAAACATTATATACTAAAATATAATTGACCAGTGGATGCAGTATAAATTAATTCTTCTCTGAATATAAAATTGGGTTCTAATCATTATACATTTGTACGTAGGTGTTCTTTTTAGCAAATCCTGATAAGGAAGTTATCTATACACTATGTGTAGTCTATTGACAGTTCACTGAAGAATGGTCTCATAGGTTGCAGAGTTGCTATAAACATTTGAGTAACATATCTCAAACATATATAGAGTGAGATAATTTGTTTCAAATCCAAATGCAATGTAGAAATATAACTTAAAGAAATTAAATCTGAGCAACTTATACATTGAAACCAACTATGTCCCTTTTCTCTAAAGAAGTTTACATTAACTTATGGCTACATGTGTGTAGTCTACATTTGATTGCTCCCAAGTTATTTGAAAGTCTCAAAACAAGACTGAATGTGCTTAAAAACATGTGTTGCTGCTAATGTCCTTTGGGAAAACAACTATAGTAAGTCACCTTGTGGTCATCAAGAACCAAGTCACCTTAAACAGCAATAACCAGCATATGTATAATAAAGACAGGAAAACTGAAAGTTTTTGGCTTCTGCCTCCAGCAAAGTAACAGGAAATGAACAGTTCAGGACATATGGGCAGACGAAATATTCCACTCTAATCTTTGCCTAAATCAAGAATTATTGCACAGGATACACTTCATGCTGTTCATTTAAAGCAGCTATAATCACCAATATTGCAATGTGTTGTTTCTAAAAGCAATGCTTTTGTATCAGGTTATTAAAGACAAATGGCTTCCATTGTTTTATGTATTTTCAGACTGCTACTCAAGTTTTATACATTCCAGGGTTCTTTAAAATAAGGCAAATATATATTCCTTGGTTTATTAAATTTATATGATGAAAATATAAATTAAAATCCTATAAGTCCCCATAAAAGCCTGCATCCTGAATCATTGATGGAAAATTTAAAATTGGATACGATCTTGCAGCTTATCATGCCTCTTCCCCCTTCCCCTGAAAACCTGAACAATTTCAAAATAAGGAATTAGTTAAGAGATCTAACTAAGGTCAAACCTATTGTGTGTTAATCATCCATTTTCTTAAGTAGGCCACAATTATGGGCATTTATCTATAAGCATATATTTTCTTTACCTCTCTATTTATCTCCACCTAGTCTCTTACACATAAGTACACTGGAGGTACTTTTGCACAGCAAAACTCTGTTACAGCAATGCACAGGGATTTTTTTTTTTTTTTTACTTTAACTTTTATAGCCATAACTTTTGAAGTCAAGGCTAAGTAATGACAGAGAAAATCTTATACATTTAAAACCTGAATGGATTTCCTCTCTGTCCTAATCAAGGGCTATTGCTGGTCTTCTCTTCATCCCTGCTTGGAACACGAGAGTGACAAGAACTCTATCTTGGTTTTGGATCTTCTGCGCTGAGCCAGAGTAAGGGTAATCAAGGAAAAGACATGAGTAGTTTGTGTGAGGTAGTTTGAAAGGGCTCAGGAAAATGTTGGAGAAAAGACAAGTTCTCTTTTTGCTAGACAATTTAGGTACAACATGGGACGCTCTGAATAGACAAGAAGGCAACTAATGGGGCTCTGAGTTCATCAACACTGGGTGAGAAAAGATGGTCTGCAGACCTTGGTCTGCTTCTGTCAGACTTCCCTGTTCTCGATGGGCAGAGAAGGGGCCCAGCCATTCTTTTTTTTTTTTTTTTTTTTTAAGATTTTATTTATTTATTTGACAGAGAGAGAATGAGAGTGAGAGAGCACATGAGAGGGGGGAGGGTCAGAGGGAGAAGCAGACTCCCTGCTGAGCAGGGAGCCCGATGCGGGACTCGATCCTGGGACTCCAGGATCATGACCTGAGCCGAAGGCAGTCGCTTAACCAACTGAGCCACCCAGGCGCCCGGGCCCAGCCATTCTTAATACTGACTCCACTACTCTCTTCAGGACTCACCAGGGCCAGCCCTTTCATTTGATGCCTCTAGACACATTCTAAGGACGGAATTTCCCTTCCAGGTGACCTTTACCTTTGCTCCCCAAGGAGCAGATATAGGTGACTTTGCTCCCCCAATTCTCTTTTTAATCTATTACCCAGCTTTCCTCCAGCATTTCCCTTTTGATTCTAAAAAGCGTATCTGTGGGGGGCACCTGGGTGGCTCAGTTGGTTGGGTGTCTGCCTTTTGAGCCCCACGTAGGGCTCCCTGCTCAGCGGGGACCCTGCTTCTCCCTCTTCCTCTCCCTCTACCATTCCCCCTGCTTATGCTCTCTCTCTCAAATAAATAAATAAAATTAAAAAATAAAAGCATATCTGTGAAATATAAAGGCATTTGTTTGTTTGTGGGGATTTTTTTCATGCCTATGCTAATAACACTGATGTTCCTCCAGTGTTGACGATGCTAAGTGACCATGAGATGCTGAATGACAATGAATGCAAAAAAAAAAAACAAAAAAACCCACAAAAAACAAAGCATGGTGATTAATATCTCAAGACACATTTCTCTGTCTATATAAGCAGAACATTTCTTTTTGTCAGCCTAAAGCCACTGAGGATTATCAAATTCCCACTTCAGCCACAGGAGGCATTAACTTTTATTTACAGACATTCTCCAGCAGAGAATTTGGTGGAAGTCATCAGCAGGACGTTCATCTTGAAGAAGATGCCATCTTCACGTTTTCACAGATTTATGAACCAGCTCACAGAAAGAGCCTGATGTCTTGAAATGTTTTTAGGAAATTGTGACTTTAATCACTATGTTTAGAGTGATTTCTGACAAACAGATTGAAACTTTTTCATGGCTGTTGTACTAATACAGACAGAAGCAGTGTTAAGCTTGACAAGAGTTAGTGTGAGTAATGGACACAGGTCAGAAGACAATGCAGAAGTGATCAGTTTGCGTGAAAGACATAGACGAGAACCGAGACAGGCACATAACCACGGCTACCTGGACAGTTCACCAATATCCTTGGGAGGCAAGTATCAGGATCATGATGCACGCGCCCACTTTTCTACCTTCCCACGTGTCGGCTAGCAGAGGCTCTCCCAAACGCTAATCCAGTCAATCCTTGTAACAGTATTCTGCATCCGTAAGATCACCTGCATATTTGAGATTAGTGAACTGGAGCAAAAGGTAGCCAAGGTCACACAGCAAATGTAAGAACCCAAATCCTCCACACCGTCTCCAGACTCCAAGTGTAGTGCTGTTGGCACCTCACAGCTGCCTCTGGAACTGCTAGGACCACGAGAATGTGTGCTGCGTGCTGCGTGTCCGACGTGAGGGTTGCTTTAAGCAACAATCGGAGACAGGTACTGACCACTTACGACAAACTCTTGCAAACACTTTGCATGCGTTATTTTTATTTAATCCTTTGAGTAATCTAAAGAGACAGTCACCATTGTCTGCTGAAGGAAACTGAAGCTAGGAATGGTTCAGCAACTTCCTAAGGTCACATACTTATGTCTGAGGTACGTAAGACACAGGCAGTCTGACTTCAGCACACTTACCGTGAAACATTACGTTATAAACCAAAAGATAATGCCCCAAATGCCCACTGTCTTCCTTGCTAGTCTTTCAGGAAGCATTTGTATTACTATGCGCATTGTAATATGTGTTCTATCTACAAACTTTGTCTTTTTTTTACCAAAAGCATAAATGAAGTAATTGCCAATTTCATTAGAAAAAGATTGGATTTAAGAATATATGTTGCCTTAATTTCACCTGTAGTCTGTAAGTGTATGGACTCCAGAAGTAATTATGCTAAATGCAGATAATGCATCTTAGATTTGGTGGCTTTGCTTATATAGTTATTTATTATTATTCCACGTCTATGTTTCCTTAATACTATAAGATATAATGATTAATTACTGAAATGCAAACATATTCTGTTGCAGATTGGAAACCCCGAGAAGCATACTCTGAGTCAGAGATTATCCTGCAGCAAGCGTTTGAGGGAGTACCCTTGGTATCAACGCCTGTGGAGACAGAGTTGGTGAGGGAGAATTTGACTCTGACCCAGCCACAACAAAGATCTCAGTCTACCTCAAGAGGGACATCAAAGCCATTTGGCTCTTCAGATGTGGCAGGGAGAGTGGATTTTTATTCTCCTACACCAAGCAGTCATTAGATACAGGCTGCCCCCAAGAAGGAGGCATGGCTGTGGATAAGGCAGTGACCACAGGGAGGAAAACTTCCAAGAGGACTGAGGGCTGAGGGCCAGCAGTGCTCGCAAAGCTGGAGCAATAAGGCTAGGTTTCTCATTCTTTGAAATGGGAGCTGTAAGTAGGTAAAGGGTCAAATCTAGAACAAATTGATAAATGTGATGAGAAATGTCTTCCTTAAAAAAAAAGAAAAAAAGGGGGAGAGAGAGAGAAATGCCTTCCTTAAAATAGGACATCAACTAACAAATTTAGAAAGGATGATATAATAAGAAAATCACCATGTGGCAGCCATCATATTAATAACTGATTCAAGTAACAACCATCAAGGGACTCTAAAACTAGGGAATATGGTTTTGAGAAGAATGACATTATTCCTGTACCCTCAAATTAGATCCTCCAAAATACTTAAAAATTACAAAGCCAATATGAATGAACTACAAAGAGTTCATTCATATTGGCTAAGACTGGCACCATTATTCAAGTGATCAGAGATAAAATAACTTTGATGGGCAACTTGATATTATGTACTACCTCACAGGAGTAAGAATATGGCATCACTTCTATAATACTTCTACCAGAAAAAGCATCACCTGAAATTATACTTGAGGAAACATTAGACTAATCCGAACTGAGAGAAATTCTACAAAGTAATTGGCCTGTAATTTTCAAAACTGTTAAATTTATGAAGATCAAGGGAGGTCAGAACCATCCCAAATGAGGGATACTGAAGAAAAATGACAGCTAAAGGCAATAATTGAGAATTGGATCCTCTTGATATAAAATACATAATTGGACAGTTGGTAAAATTTCAGTGAGGCCTCCCGGTGAGGGATATATGAGAATTCTTTGTACTACTCTTTCACTTTATCAGTAAGTTTGAAATATGTCAAATAAAAAGTAAAAAGTTGAATAAAGGAAAGAAAAAAAACCAGATGCAGTCTTTTGAGTTCCTAGAGTAAAATAAATGACAATTACAAATCAAAGCAAAAATACTTTTGGCTTGCAAAATTCTTTGCAAATTTTTTGATTATTTGCAGCTTAGCACATTAATGGAGTCAAGTCATGTTTATGCCTGATTCTAAAAGGAAATAATTTATAATTCATAAGAAGCAGATAAGCACTCACTTTCAATTCCATTTTCAGATTTGTTTCCCAATCCCATGGCATCTTGAGATACGAAATGCATATGGAGAAAGGTTTTGTTGCTAACTTGTTTGTGAGCACTATTTCCTTTGATACTTTATGACATACTACATTGTTTAATATAACCAGCACAGAACTTTCAGTATTAGACATTATTTAAAAATTTATATAAATTGAAATATGTTCCTTTTAGAGTAATGCAGGAAATAGGAAGCATTACAAAGCAAATGGTTGAGGCAATAGAGAGATAAGGAATAAGAAACAAAACAAGAGAGCCACTATATATGTATATGAACATATTAAATATGTATATATTCATTCATAACCATTCTCCCTATGGGAGAACATATCCTTAACAGAAAATGAGAGAAGTTAGAGAATAATATTTTTTTGCTAAGTACAATTTTATTGGTATACTAACCTTCATATTGTTACTATTAGGCCTTCATAGGCTTTTGCAAAAACAAACATATTCTTCAACTGTTAGTTTAATTGGCTAGAATCAAAACAATTTATTCATAACCTTGACTTTTATCACCCTTTGATGACATTCCTTACAAGGCTCTGACTGAGCGTGTTGCATGCATCATATTTAATCCTCAAACACTGTAGAGAATATATACATTATTACCTTTATTTTGCTGAGGATTAGAGATAATAGTATTTATGTTGTCTGACCAAGGCCACACAGTAGTAGAGCAAATAATTGCACAGGGGCAGAATTATTCTTGAACAGTTTCCTTAACTCCTCATAGGGAAATATATGCTTATGTTAATTTGAAATTAAAAAAAATGATTTTACATTTCTTTCCCACTTTTGTATCAATCTTTGTGAGTTTTGCTCACTTTGGTTTTCATAGGCTTAATATTTTATATGTTATTGAACATTATAAATATGCATTATACTCCTAGTACAAATATTAATTTCAAGAAATAAAAGGTGATGCAATTTGAATAAGATAAATTCATTGAGAGCATAGTAAATATGGGAATCTTACATATTTAGATATATCAACGTTTTAATATATTATATGTGCTATTGTATAGTTATTTAGAATGTACAGTATTTTATATATCATTATATATACACTATATGCTGTTTTATTACATCTAAACAACATATATGTATATATATATGCATATATATATATATATATATATATATATATATATATATATATATACACACACACCCATATATATACTATACAGATAGGTAGATGTTTCAGTATAAGGAATTAGGTCTGTGTATGTTTTACACATGTGTGCTTTTTAAGATACCTACAACAGCAGCTTTCCTACACAAATTCAGACTGCTGGAGGTATGGAGAGAGAAGCAAAGGGCATAGAGAAAGCAGAGACTAGATCATCACTTTGTGACTTACCAAGTTCTGGCGGTAGGATTTTTTCCCTCTCTAATGAATAATGTAATTACATGTTTCTAGAGGGAACTTAACATTTAATGATGGAGAATTGGCTTGTTTTTTTCCTAAGTAAACAGAGAACCTCTCGGCCCTCCTTTGGATTCATAACCACCGTTCTATATGTGGTGTTCTACAATTCAACAGACATTTGCCAGAAAGAATGCAATCACATACAATTTCCCATTTGGATTCCGATCTATTGAAATAAGGTAGAGGTATGGGCAGGTAAATTCTAACCATAATTTCAGAGGGCTTAAGTCTTATTTCAAATATGGAACTAGAAGGAACTACACAAAAATCCAGTCATCCTCTTATAGCTAGGTCTGTTGATTCTTGAATAACTATTAGGGCCAAGCTTCATAAAGTAAAGTGGATATTGAACAGAACAGAGAAAAAAACATTTCTTTTTGCATGTATCATCTTCACTGGAGCTGAATTCTCATTCCTCCATATTGTCCATAAACAGTGTTCATCTAAAGTTTCAGTGTCCAGGATGAACTCGCCAGACACTGTGGAATCCTACTGCTTAGACATCCACCTAGCAGCTGACGTCACCTTTCTCGGTCTGTGGAAGATGAGCTGCATTTGTGAACGAGCTTTTCTTCAGGACTGAAAAGAGACTGAGGAATCAATTGTGAATGGACTTGGGCAGCTTTGTTTGTTCAGTTTATAAACAGTTTGAAAAGTTCTGAATCTTGCCCGGAACACTTTGGCTTAGAGACAGCTGTGTAAAATTTGTAAAAACAAGCTTAGTTTTCACATTGTCCCTCACTGTTGCAGTATGACAAATATTTTCCTTTTGAAATTTAAAAATATTTGTTTGGCTATGTCATACAGATATGCCATGAAATATCTCTGTTTGCCTTCAATGATCAAAAAAATCATTCATACTACATAAAATGTTTTCCTAATTAGTGTAAATTTTACCAAAGAACAAAACCCGTTATGTTCATCTGAGAGTGCCTTTTTATTTTTTTTAGGATCTACTTTCCAGAACAGTTTTAGATCTACAGAAAAATTGAGAAGATAGTATAGAGAATCCCCATTTAGCCAATGTCCAGTTTCCCATATTAACAACAATGCACATTACTATGGTAAACTTGCCACAACTAATAAACCAGTATTGATTCATTACTACTAAGTAAAGCCATAGTTATTCAGATTTCCTTAGTTTTTACCTACTGTCTATTTATGTTCCAGCACCCTGCCCAGATATAACATTGCAGTCAACTTTAAGGTGTTCTCTAGGCTTCTTTTGGTTATTCCAGTTTGTCAGACTTCCCTTGTTTTTGATGGCCATAAGAATTTTGAGGAGTACTGGTCAAGTACTTTGTAAAATGTCCCTCCAGTAGAATTGTCTAATGTTTCTCTCGTTATTAGACTGGGTGTATGGATTTCAGGGATAAAAAAAAAAAAATCACAGAGGTAATTACCATTTTCAACACATTCTAGCAAGGGTACACAGTATCAATATAATTTATCAAATGTTAATATTCACCTTGGTCACCTGGCTGAGGTAGTGTTTGTCAAGTTTCTCCACAATGTTATTCTTTCTTTTTCCCCATTTCCAAACTGAAATTTTTAGAAGTCACTACACACAGTTTACCTTTAACCAATGAGGATTTACTCCTTGAGGACAGAGTATTTCCATACTTTATTAGGATTTTCTCTGTAAGGGAGATGTCTCTTCTCTACTATTTATTTATTTATTCAATAATTTATTTATATCAGTATGAACCCATGAATATTTATTTATTACATCGGGTTTCAGTCTAATACTGCTTTATTTTATTGCTCAAATTCTGCCAGTTTTGGCCATTGGGAGCTCTTTCGGTTGTCTCCAATGTCCCTATGCCATGTATCCATCAATGTAGAGGTGGGCTTTGTTGCTGTTTTAGCACTGACTTTCTTCATGTTATTACAAGAAGATCCAGGCTCTTCTTGAATCTTTTCTGCCCCAGTCCTAGAATCAGTTGTTTCTTCAAAGAGCCCTGGAGCCTCCTTTTTGAGAATGGTGTTAGAAATCAAGATCTGTGGGCACCTGGCTGGCTCAGTCGGTTAAGTATCTGACCCTTGGTTTTGGCTCAGGTCATGATCTCAGGGTCGTGAGATTGAGCCACATCTTGGGTTCCATGCTCAGTGGGGAGATTCTCTCTCTCCCTCTTCTTCTGCCCCTCTCTTTGCTCATGCTCTTTTTCTCTCTCAAATAAATAAATAAATCTTTAAAAAAAGGATCAAGATCTGGGGTCTCATTATGTTTGTTGCTACTGGACTAAAGTTGCTTCTAGGCCCTAATTTTAGCTGATAGAGAAAAGAAATTTGTTTGTATACCAACCTGTACGGACACATATCTATAGATACTGCTCTATGTCATTATCTCTATGCATATTGAGCTAAACATAAATGCATACTACGTCTCCAACCCTAAAACATTACCGCATGGATCATTTTAGCATTCTTTCCTTGCTTTACTGTGAACTCACACTACAACACAAAGAAACCTGGATCCCACTATTTGCTGTTTAATTAATCATTTAGTTCCAGTATTTATATATAACAGTATCAGAAACAACTTTATCAGCTAGAGTACAGTGAAAATGTCTTGTTTGCCTCCAGTCTTACAGGCTTCACTCATTTTCTAAGTTACTTAGCTCATCGCCTTTGCCCACACCCCCACCTGCATTCAGTGATTTTCTTTCACATATTTGTGATACAATTAGATCCTCTTATGAAAGTCTGTGTTCCTTCCTTGAATTTCCCCAACCTTCCAAACATTTTTTTATTTGTAAACATTAAGGTCGACTTTTGTGCTGTTAAATTATATGGGTTTTGACATATGAATAATATCATGTTTCTGTGACCGGATCACACAAAATGGTGTTAATGCCATAAACAAACAAACAAAAAACCAAAAACCCAAATACCGGGTTCTATTTCACCCTCTCCTCCTCCCCTAGAACTTCTGATCTTTTCATCTTTTTTAGTTTTGTCTTTTCCAAATGTCATATAGCTGGAATCAAACACTATGTAGCCTTCTCTGACTGGATTCATTCATTTAGCACTATGCACTTCAGGTTTATTTCTGTCTTTTCGTAGCTTAATGGCTCGTTTATCACTGAATATGATGCCATTATCTGTTACATCACAGACTGTTTATCCATTCACCTACTAAGTACATACTAGTTGCTTGCAGTTTTTGGCAATTGTGAATAAAACTGCTACCTACATTTACGTGCCTGTGTGTGTGTGCGTGAGCATTAGTTTTCAAGTAAGTTGGGTAAATACCTGAGAGTGTGATTGCTGCATCATGAGATAAGATGATGTTTATTTTTTAGAAAATGGACAAACTATGATCGTATTCTAAAGCATAGGAGGAAAGTGTCCAGTCTCTTACCATTAATTATGACTTGTAGATAGACATACTTTATCAAATTGAAGATACCGTCTATTCCTAGATTGTTGAAATTAAAAAAAAATCATTAATGGGTATTGGATTATGTCAAATGTATTTTCGGCATCATTGATACAATCATATGATGTTTCTTCTTTACTCTTTTGATATAGAGGATTATATTAACTGAGTTTCTAATGTTGAACCAGTCTTTCCTACTTAAGATAAACCCCATTTAGGTGCTTCTTACACATTATTGGATTCAATTAGCTAATATTTAGTTGAGGATTTTTGCATCGTTAGAGAGATTGATCTTAGTTTTCCTTTCTTATAATGATTTTATCTATTTTTTGCATTAGAGTGAGGACCTAAATTATGACTCCTCCCACTGAGAAGCTCCCTTCTCTGTGGGGAAAACAAGTCATCTGCAGGAGAAGCAGAAGACAAATGACTTTTTGCCCACTGGATAATTTTTATTGTTTTGAATAAGTCCTTAGCTTTTTACTAACAATCAATCCAGCAACCCTATTAAGACAGGCATGATAAAATGTTAAGTTTGACTCTTTGACATGACTCTTTTTTATCAAGAGGTTTATCACCTTATTTTATTACATTTAGCTGTTGCTGTCATCATCATCATTATTATAAATATGCTTTATATGAAATGCTTCACGAAATATGAGGAAAGGTAAATTTGATTTAAGTGTGTTTCTTTCAATTTGTCTATGTCCCCTTGGGACTTATTGGTATTCGTGTTCTATAAGCCAATGATACACTTCTGAACACATAATTGCAGACAACATGATCCCTCTACCAAAAATATAATTTGTCACTGTACCACACATGTTTTATCTTTCAGAATAATACAATCTTTAGTGGTACTTTGAAATTTTGCTTTTTTAAAAAATCAAGTTTGCCACTAGTATGCTTAATATTCAATTTTAGAGGTCACAGCTTGTTTTAATAATGAGTAGAGCACACTAGCTTGTAATAAACATTAAAAGTGTGTTAAGGTTTTAAACAGAGCAACTTTCTTCCAGACAATTTACTTTATGTTTCTCCCGGCACTGAAATGAAGAGAAAAGTCAAGTAGCAACTCACACTATTATTTCTTGTCAATAACAGTAAAGATATCTAGAAAATTTCATTAGAACAACTTCTTTAAATATACTTCTCTGACTTTCCTTCACATAGTAATTTTAATTTTGCTTGGGGGAAAACTAAAAGATGTTTCCATATTAATTACATTTTAACAATTTTTTTTTCAAAACTATTGATGTTTCTTTTCCCATTCCTAGTTTTAAAAGTACATTGGAAGTCACCATCTGTCAATTAATGATCCTTTTAATTTGATCTCTATGCTTGTCTGTATAATTAACAAGAAACTTTTTCACACTGTTAAAGTAAACTAATTTGTGCTTTCCAACAATTCTCTCAACTGATTTATTTTTTTTTAAATTGGATTTTACATATACTCAGAGTCCAGAAGGGGGACAGTCAAAATAACAGAGAACATTGCAATGAATGTTGCTGAATATTTGTATCGTTGGATGAGCTCAGAAAGAAGGGGCATTCTTAAATTCCTTATATTTGGCTTAAAAACATAATATAGTCATTTGTAACTACTGATGACTCTTGAGAAGTGGGACAGATAGAGTATCTTTGGGACTGATCTCCTAATCTTGTAGGCAATAAACTAATTACACTGCAGGACTGAGGGCATTCAGTGCTGAGACCTTTCCCAGGCTCTGAGCCTACCTTTTTCAAGGTGAGCTGCCAGCCTACCAGCCATTAGCAGTGTCTCAAACATCCGGCCTCTGGGGAAAGGTATAAAGGGCCAAGTGACAGGAAAAAACTTCAAAATGCCTAGAATTGCCAGAACAATGGCAATTTCATTCTTTGAGTTTAGAAAGATTTAATAGAGAGCGTAAAGGGAGGAAAAAAAATAAATTAATGTGGCCCTTATGTAATATTCCACTTCAGTTTGACATCATTGCACAGATCACTTTTAATGTGGCTTTTTAAAAAAAATGCCAGGGCAATAGCAACTTCATTCTTGGAATTAAAAAAGAAAAACAATAATGGAAAGCACAAGTATAAAAAAAGAATTAAAAAAATATATTGTTGAATTTATTTATCATTCCTTTTCAGTTTGATACAACTGCACAGATATATTTAATGTGACTTTTTCTAAACTTACAATTAATTCTTTATTCACGTGCCATTGAAAAAAAATCTTGAAAAATCTGATATGCTGATTAATAAATAACCAAGTGGACTTTATAGAGAAGACTAGAGATTTTCTGGTTTGATTTTTCCCAGCTAAACCACTAGGTGGCGTCACAGCCATCAGGTGACTTAATGGATAAATCTGTTTTTCACAACTGTGGGTTAATGTCCTTTTTAAAAATTACCTACTTAGGTGTTCTTCCACTGTTTCCTAATCAGTTACAAACTTCCACTATCTCTTCTATCACTACTTATAGTAATCACTAATTAAAAATAATGGAAAATAATAAGTAATATTTTGATTATACCATTATCTTTGTTAACACATCAAATCATATAGTGGGACACATTACAATTCTTGAATAAACTATGAAAATGTCAGAAGGGAAAATCTTTATTTGCTATAATGAATATAACTTGCAAAATATACATTTTAAAGTTAATACTCTGTTTATATTAAGCAAAAGTAAAAACAAAAGAATGAATTTGGGTTTACATTGTTTTCTTAATCTGTCTGTTATGACTAAATCAACACAGTATTACTCAACATGTAATGCTATATGTAACTATGAAGTTGCTGAAAATTGCTCCTAGAGCTTGTGTCCCATTTAACAAAAGTCTAACCTAACACTGGTATATTAAGGTATTTGATGTTCGGCCCCTTAGATATACGTATGAAAATTGAAAAAAATACAATCATCAGAGTGTCTTGCTAACCATTAACTTCTAGTTATTTGAGGTGAAATGTTGGTTTAAACGGTTTGCCTCTTTTTCAGGTAGGCCTGGAGTTTAACTTTTTGCTACATTTTTGACAAGTATAAGCAGCCCCAAAACCCCAAAACCAAACAGAAAAAGCCACAGGAATCCTATAATCATTACATTACTTCAGGTATACGTCTAGCATTTAATTTGAGACTCTATGGGACTGTTCTGAGATTTCATTTGTTTGATTTAATGAAGACAGGGAATAAATTGAGTAATCACCAAGATGTTCTCAAACATAATAACTTCTTCAAAATAGTAATTCTAAAGGCAGATATGCAAAAATTGCTGAAGAGACAAGATAGGTATAGACTAAATGATAATCTGTCCCTCTCAAATCAAGGTAAGTTAGAAAATAGGGAAAAAACCTGGAAGACAGAAACATGGAAATAGAACAAAGGAAAATGGGGAATATGCTGTTAATGGAAGATATCTCTTAGCTCATTGTTGAGGACTTTGGAAATCTTGGGGAGGGTGTACTTTATGTAAGAATTCCACTGCAATAGGAGTTGGCTACAATTCAAATTTAGAGAAATGTGACTGTATCTTTTTATTTTATCCAAAGAACATCTCAAATACTCTATACCCCAAATTATCTACAAAGAATGCCCTCTAAATGTTGTCCCATAAATCTTCTTTTACAAATTAAACCAAGAGGGGCGCCTGGGTGCCTCAGTTGTTAAGCGCCTGCCTTCAGCTCAGGTCATGATCCCAGGGTCCTGGGATTAAGCCCCGCATCAGGCTCCCTGCTCAGTGGGAAGCCTGCTTCTCCCTCTCCCCCCCGCCCCCGCCCCTGCTTGTGTTCCCTCTCTTGCTGTGTCTCTCTCTGTCAAATAAAAAAATAAAATCTTTTAAAAAAACCCAAAAAACAAAAAAACAAATTAAACCAAGAGTTTCTCTTGTTAATTCTGTTTCCTTCTCTCTACAGCTCCACATGCCAATAATGTCTCCTACTTTTCATAAATGGAAATTTTCTATGTTCATTTTAAACAAGCAGCAGAAAATATGCTCATTTCAACAAATAAATCATATCTTGAATTTTTAAATTTGGTTGATGTCTACATAAAGGGACAGCAAATTATGGCCCATGGACTAAATCTGATCTACCATCTGGGGTTTTTTTGTGTTTTTTTTTTATGATGTGCAAGGTAAAAAATGTTTCCCCCACTTTTAAATAAGTAAAAAACACACAAAAAAGGTGACTATTTAGATGTAAATCTAATAAAACCTATGCTAAAACTACAAAATGCTGATAAAAGAAAATCAGAGAAGATCTAACAAATGGATAGACATACTGTGTTCGTGGAGTGGAAAACTCAACAGAGAAAAGATGTCAATGCTCCCCCAAATTGATATTTACATAGGTTTAAAATGATTTTTATCAAAACCAGCAAGTTTTGGTGTTTTGTTTTGTTTTTTTCAGACAGGATTATTCTAAAATAAATATGGAGATGCAAAGGAACGAGAGTAGTTAAAACAATTCTGAAAAGGTAGGAGAGAGTGAGAGAACTCTGTTTACTTAATTTCAAGACATTAAATATCAAAGTAATCAAATACATGTAGTATTGGTGGAGGGACAGACATACAGATCGATGGAATAGAAGACAGAATCTAGAAATACCCACACAAATATGCCCAACTGATTTCTCACGAAAGTTCAAAAGCAACTGAGTGGAGGAAAGACAGCCTTAGAAACAAATGTGTTGGTAAAACTAATGTTGTAATGTATGGGGATTAACATAAGAATAAAAAAATAAATTAATTAATTAATTAAAAAAAAAAGAAAGAAACAAATGTGTTGGAGCCACTGGACATCCATTCATTAAAAAAACAGATAAACCTAAACCAAAACCAGACACCTTATTTGGTTAAGTATTGTATTCTTATAGGAAAGTTAATATAAACTTCAGAGAAGGATGCTTACCAAGTAAGATTTAAGCTTCCTTAGATTGACACTGTATACTACCATTTTAATATTTTTAAAGAGGTGGGTAGTGTAATTACCAAAAAGCTGTAATATTGCTAACTCTTCCCCAGATTTTTCCAGATGTGTGAAGAGCTTCAGATGCAAATGACTCCATTTTACCTGATGAGTTCAATCTCACCGGTAACTCAAGAAAACTGCAGGCCATTGTCAATGGCTGCTTATTGTGCGCTTTGCTTTTAAAAACATGTTCTATGGAATTTCACAACATTGGAAATAGAATAAGCAGGAAAATATTTATATTACTTTTGTTGCTCTCCTTTATTTTCTCTTTAACAACTAAAAATAACAGCTCAAATTCCCAGGGGCTGAAGATTTTGTTATTGTTTTTGTTTAGCCTGAATAAACTATAATAACTTCAACTATCCAAGGAAAATATATTTTAACTGTAATGGTACAATCACATTTTTTAAGAATGGGATATTAATTGAGAGTAATAAAAGGTTAAAATAATAGTAAAATTTTTGTGTAATAATTACCTATTTTTTGGAAAATTAAAAGTGATTACTAGTAATATGAGTCTTTTCCACATTTATTTATGTTTAATGGAGAGTCAAATCAAATTTCTTTCTCTTGGTTCAGTTTTAGTAATTTTATTATCTTGTAAAATAGTAATGAGGCTAAAATTTTAAACTAACTTGACTAGAACCACAATTGATATTGCTTTGTATTTACTTTTGTTTCAGAATTTATAGTTATATACCTTTTATATATAAATGTTTTGTTTTCTTTTTTCTAATCTGACTTTCAGGTTTTTTGTAATAAAAAGAAACCTGTTATTGAATTTATGATTTTTATTTTTCTATTATTCTTTTCTTTTTTTTTTTAAAGATTTTATTTATTTATTTGACAGAGAGAGACAGTGAGAGAGGGAACACAAGCAGGCAGAGTAGGAGAGGGAGAAGCAGGCTCCCCGCTGAGCAGAGAGCCCGATGCGGGGCTTGATCCCAGGACCCTGGGATCATGACCTGAGCCAAAGGCAGATGCTTAACGACTGAGCCACCCAGGCGCCCCTCTATTATTCTTTTCATTAATGTTTGGTTTCTTTGCTATCACCATTGGGATTGCTTTGTTGCTCTTTTCTGGCTTCCCTGCTGAATGCTTAGTCATATATTTTCAGTGCCTCTTGTTTAATTTGGGAGCATTCATGACTTTGAGTAGAGATATGACAGCATTTTGAAAGCCTTGCAATATATATGTAAATGTCAGATTACTTTCCATCATATCTTATATATCTCTTTCCTATATATATTACATATATTATACATGTTTATAAAACATATATACATATACATGTTTATATAATAGTATATACATATACATGTTTATATTATATATAAAAATATATACATATATATGTTCATATTATACATATATACATGTATTTGGTTTTTTTTACATGTATGTTTTCTACATAGTCTGATTATACTCCTGATTTCCTCTTTTCTCCAAGAATTATTTGAGAATGTGTTAACATTTATAACTGACTTAACAGATAATTTTGTAATATTAGAGACAGAAAACACAGTTGCATTATGGATTTAACACAGCATGTTTTCGTGTGTCATATATGTTTATTTTTTAATGTTCTCTAGGCACTTGTAGAAGTCATATGCTTACTTGTTGCAAGGTAAGAAGTTTGATACACATTTATAAAAATACATAATTCAGGTTATTATCTCAATTGCTATTTATTAATTATCTGTAATTATAATTATCTGTAATTATATAATTATAATACATTTCTGTCAGTTTTATAATTAAGATTATGTATATTGTATCAGATTGTTATCTACTTGATCTATCAAAAGTAAAGAATGTATATTAAGGTACCTATAAAGAATATATATTAACCTTCCTAGTACCATTGTTAATCCACCAACTTCTACTTTTTTTTTAATTGTTTCTTCTGAGATAATTGTAGATTCACAATTGTTAAGAAACAATACAGAGAAGGTAGCAGGAGGGGAAGAATGAAGGGGGGGAAATCGGAGGGGTAGACGAACCATGAGAGACAATGGACTCTGAAAAACAAACTGAGGGTTCTAGAGGGGAGGGGGGTGAGAGGATGGGTTAGCCTGGTGATGGGTATTGAGGAGGGCACATTCGGCATGGAGCACTGGGTGTTATGCACAAACAATGAATCATGGAACACTACATCTAAAACGAATGATGCAATGTATGGGGATAATATAAGAATAAAAAAATTTAAAAAAAAAACAATATTTAAAAAAAAAAAAAAAGAAACAATACAGAGATCCTGTATGGCCTTTAACCCAGTTTCTCTCAATGGTAAAATCTTGCAAGTCTATAGTACAATATCCCAACCAGTATATTTAGATTGACATGGTCAATATACAGAACATTTCCATCAATTCAAGGATTCCCAAAGGCTACCCTTCTATAGTCACACCCACTTCCTCCCACCACCACACCCTCTTTAACCACTGACAACCAATAACTTGTTTTCTATTTCTATAATCATACAACCATTGTACAATCTGGCTATTCTCCACTCCTACATTTAATAAATAGAACAGCTTTACTATTTCAGGTTCAAATCTATTAAAAATAGACTAGAGAGTTTGAGCAAGTCATGCCGGTTCTAAGATTACTATGAATCTGATACTAGACAGTTCTTTATCTGCCCTTTGTTACCTGTAATTTTCTTGGTCTTTGATACATTTGGAATTCACTCTGGTTTTTTCTTTCTTTCTTTCTTTCTTTTTTCTTAATCCTCTCTTACATTTGTGATTAGCTTCTGAAGAGAAGTACTTCTCTTTAGGACTCATTGTGTTTCAATAAGATTTATTTCTGAATTTCTCTCTCTTGTTTTGCATGACCCAGTCTCACTAGAGAAACCATATCCTGACCCATCTGGTCCACTCCAATTAATCTTCCCTATAAGGAAGCAAAAGTAAGGCTTTACTATGTTAATTGCCAGAAGTATGCCAAGAAAAGGTCATTGGACCGGGGAGTCAGGAGCACCAACTTAGTCTAAATTTTACCTATTTATTTAGCATCGGGCTTCTCTAAATCTTAATTTATATAATAAACATAGAAAAGTAATATCCTTGTATTCTTAACATTTTTAAGAGATTGATACTTCGGAAGATTTTAAAGTCTAAAAAGTCTTTAAAACTTTAGGAATAAAAAAATAAGCTATAGTAATGTGATGTTTAATAGGAACATTGACCTTGAAGTAGAACCTTTGGAATAACGTCACTTAAGTAGCTACATATTCAACCTATATGTGAAATGTAATTTGAAGAAGTGCTCAGTAAAGTCTCGTTGGGTGTCTAATGCTCAAATTACATAACCTATGTAATTAAAAAAAGAAAAAAAAATTAACTGGATGTTTTGCTTATACAGTGCCAACCAAAATGAGTGGTGAAGTTTACCCAATATGACCAAATGTTTTTAAAATGTTACTTAACTTTCATTTCCAGTAACTTATTCAGCGCAAATCTCTAAGTAGAGCACGTAAGAGAAAGGATAATGTGTTATAAGGTTGTTGAACTAAAAAAGTTACGTAATCAAGTTATAATTTACTGTCCCAATGTAATAAAATACAAAGATTTCACTGTATCTTCTTTTTTTGTCACTCAAATAAAAAGTTCTCCAACATCAAAATATCTTATATTGTGTTTTAAAACAGTAATATTGAGAGTTAAATAGGGTATTTCTTGAGTTAAATTGTGAAATTGAATATAACAGAGTTAAACTAAATATTTACTATGTAAAGAATATTTGTGAAACACTGAAAAAAAAGATAGGTACTGCTATTTTTTAATAGATTGTTCTTTTGCTATTCATTACATATGATAAAAAGATCTTTAGGTTAGATCATTTATTTTCCAAAAGAAATCGCTGTTTGAATTTCATTTTATGATCTTGGAACACAAAGGGTCATGGTTCTAGGGCACGAAAATATTTAGCCACCATCCCATGAAAGGTTAACAACTTTTTTTTTCCTCTAGAAATCCCTTAATACAGAGAGAAAGTACATTTATTTTTAAAAAGCATTTAGGCCTAAACAGCCATACTTTCTGAGTATTTACTAAATATAAAGAAAGTAAGTTACAGTTCCTTTTAAATGTACATTATTACTTTAGTCCAACCCATTAAGTTTTCTAAACTAGGGTTTGTGGTATTTGGCATCAATTCTTCTGTTCTTTTGATAAGTACCTAAACAGGATGTCCTTGCAAATTAAATGAAAAATAGCTCTGGAAGTTTTCCTCCCTCAGGAATAAGCATTAAGATTGGCAGATGGCTTAAGTGGAAACACACAAGAATGCACTTTAGCCAACATTAGAAAAGTGTTCTAGCAGATATTACGGAGGTTCATTCATGAAGGCCCATCTCACTTCCTTCTGTACTGAAATGTTTTAAATGGCCTCACATGGAAGAGGCTGAATTCATTTTTGTCTAAGCTGTTACAAGACAGCCTCAATGAGGAGGGGAGCTTCACTGTAACTAGTAAAAATAAAAATAATGGCTTATTTCTTTTTTTTTTTTTTGAAGATTTTACTTATTTATTTGAGAGAGAGAGTGAGAGAGAGAAAGAGCACAAGAGGGGGGAGCGGGAGAGGGAGAAGCAGACTCCCTGCTGAGCAGGGAGCCCGATGCGGGACTCGATCCCGGGACTCCAGGATCATGACCTGAGCTGAAGGCAGTCGCTTAACCAACTGAGCCACCCAGGCGCCCATGGCTTATTTCTTATCAGAGAAATTATATTCCTTGATACTGAAAAAAGAGAGACACCTCAACTCAAACATGTTTCCCAAACCTTGGACTACCCAAAGACTATGTCATTCTTCATACAACTTAAATGTTCTTACTTTTTTTTCCTCTCTCTCTCTCTCTTTTCCCCTTTTAGGCTCATTAAGTTTATATGGCAGATATTATATTATTATTCTCTCATGATTAAGTGTTCATAATTTTTAAAAAAATTAAGTGTTCAGTAGTGATTTTGTACAACCACTAGAAATACTTCAAAACCCTTAGTAATACTTTAATGTTTCAACTTAAAAGATCTCAGGTATTGGAAACTGGAAAAAAATTCCATGAAAATGGGAACTGGGGAAATAATATTTGAAAGTAAAATGCTATTTTTATTTAATTAAATAGTTCATACATAGCAGGTATTCTTTTAGACTGTCATTATTTTTAAGAGTTGACATTTTAAAAAATATGACTATATATATTTAATGAATAAGGAAAGATCCTAGGAATAAACTCAAGTGGGGAAAAAAGTGCAATTGTCCAGCATAGCTCAGCAGTACCTTTTTTAGTGACATAAAATGAGCTTTTCTGATCTTGTCGTAAGTACAAACTATGTCCTAAACATAATGAAATACATATAGAAAATATTCAAACAATTGCAGAACTTTTTTTAACTTATATTTTTAACTTTCTTCTTCAATCAGCTGGCTTATCAAAACAACTAGATTATCAGCAAGTTAGCTATCCACTTTATTCCTCATGAGGAAGTATACATATTTAGTGTGAATGAAGGTCAAAGAATGGAGAACAATTAAAAATATATATTGATAATAGACAGATGTAACTTGTAGTATTTGTCCTTTTTTTTTTTTGAAGATTTTATTTATTTATTTGACAGAGAGAGACACAGTGAGAGAGGGAACACAAGCAGGGGGAGTGGGAGAGGGAGAAGCGGGCTTCCTGCTGAGCAGGGAGCCCGATGTGGGGCTCAATCCCAGGACCCTGGGATCATGACCTGAGCCGAAGGCAGACGCTTAACGACTGAGCCACCCAGGCGCCCCAGTATTTGTCCTTTTTTGAACAACCCAAATTACATTAGACAATTTTCTTTTACTCTCTCTAACCCCCCTAAATATAGCTACCCTGAAAATATGTGTATTCTATTCCATACCATTTTAACTACAATAGCAACAAAATAGAGTTGAACACAGCTAATTGCTAAACCCTGAGTGAGCCCCTATTATTATTTATGTACTAAATGTTCACTACCAAGCATCCCCTGGCTTCATTTATCCTTACCCATATGTTCTTACCCGAATTCACTATAGTCATCTCCAATCCTGATTTTTCTTTTGTATTTGTAAGATAGCTCAATGGCACTATCTTCTGTCTAACTAGCCAATACAGAGAACTCAAACTTTCATTACTCTCTCAAAGCAATTATCCAATCAATAATTAGGTCTTTTCAATTCTGTTAATCAGATAGCACTAAGATATTCTGTTTTAAAAACAGCTTTATTTAAAAATTATTACAGTATCCACATATCTAGTTTCTCTCTCCCCTGGCCTGCCTCATTTCAATACACATTACATACTATTGCAAAAGCAATCTTTTAAAAGCAAATATGATCATGTCATTTCTATCAAAAAACAAAAACTCCCTTCCAGAGCTTCACTGCCCACAGGAAAAAGTAGGAACTCCTCCTCATTATGGTATACTGCATCAAGGACCTCTTAACCCAAGACTTGCCTATCTGTCCAAACATACCATCTATACAGCCACACAGAATCACCCCAACATCAATCATATTTGTAGCAAAACCTTGTTTTTTTATAGCATATTACAGTGAAATCAAAATGTCCAAATTAAATCATCCTAGGATGGTTGTGCATTTGTCTCTTTCTTCGAGCTCTATCAATTTTTCCTATATATATTTTGATCCGACTCATTAGCTGCATTAAAAAATTATGAAGTTTATACCTTTGTCTTGATCTGTATGTAGGTAGAATAAAATTTTTTCATATAGTTATTGTACAAAAAGTAAAAAACATCCTGAAGATTGTATTCACAGTAATTGAGTAATGAAGAAATCTCGCTGACCTCTTAGGTTATAATCAACTGTACAAATTAAAATTAAAAAACTGAACTAAAAGCCGTCTTACAAGGTAGTCACAAGGGGGCCTTTTGGGCTTCAGTGATCCTGAGTGTACAAAAGGGGAGGAGAGCCCTAGGGAGGATTCTGGGCAGCTGTGCCCTGGGGCTCGTATTCTCTGGATTAGGAGTAGACACTTCTGAAACGTCCACCCTATGCTTGGAGCAAGACAGAGTGCATATGAGCCCAGCCCAAAGAGGAGCAGGAATGTGTGAAGAACAGCTTCTTTCCTTAGCCAAAATTTGTGATTTTGCTCTCTTTGCCCTGCCTTTTACCTTTTCTCTCTTGCTAGAACATCTATTTCCAGAGGTGGTATTCACCTCCCCAGCCCCAAGTGGGCAGAACATAGTGGGAAAGAAATGTACAAAGGAAAGACAAGGGTGTCAGACACTTAGGTGCTTTTTTTTTTTTCTTTTTCTTTTTTAGAAAGAGAGAAGAGCTTGTGAGCACACAGGCAGGGTGGGGAAGAACAGAGGAAGAGGGAGAGAGAGAATCCTAAGTAGGCTCCATCCCCAGCGGGGGCCCATGCCAGCTTGATCTCATGACCCTGAGATCATGACCTGAGCCAAAATCAAGACTCTGTGACTTAACCCACTGAGCCAGGCAGGATCCCCTTTCATTCTGCTTTTTAACATGTTTCTTTAAATGTTTATAATGCACCTTGTTAAATATTTTCATGAAATTTTATTATACCTTTTCAGTATATGTGCACCTTTTCAACAGCAAGCATAGTTTACCCTTTATTACTAAATTATGTTCTTTTACCCTAATAGAAAACAAATATGTTTTGTTCTCTATTTGTTAATATGCCTGCAGTGGTAAGGAACAGATTTCAGGTCTCAGGAGATTTCATTTTATTTTTGCTGGTCAGATATCATAAAGGCTAGGAGTATAAATGTCATGTAACTTCCTAACTAGGTGTAGGGCATGTTCAAGAAAAGTGAAATCAAATCCTTTGATGCTGGACCCAATGGAGGAAATTGTAGCTAAATGTTGATTTACTTATAATAGATGTCTCTGTGAGAAAACATACGTATAGGATATGCACAAATCACTTTTATTTATCAGGCCTTATTCTACTTATGAACCACAATTTAACTCTTCTGCAGCAGCTGGTTTATGATAATGGACAGATGCCCAGTATGTGTTGCTTTTTTCCAACTACCACTATAAAGACACACTTAATCACATATATACATGCAACTTCTTGGCTTCATATCTATGAAGCTATTTAAATATTTTTATTATACATTTGTCTTTAATGCTGCTTCTGTTAACAGTGATCTTTTTTATTTTTTCATTCTTATATGTTCATTATTGCATTGGTGCATAAATCTGTCCAACTGGGGCCTTAGGACCATGGTAAGATATGCTAGAATCAGGGTTTTGTATTTCCTTACCTTATTAAAAGGAAAGTGCCATAATTATCTTTTAAAGGAAGGACCTGACTTGCTTTCTCTCTGTACTATTTTTGTACTTTACTAGCCTTTAAACTATTAAAAAAATTATACCAATAATTTAGTAATTTTGAGGCATAGGTTAGTTTAGGTAATAGAGCATGTGCTTATTAACTTTGTCTTCAGGTGCCTTCTTCTCAGCCAACTTACGACTAAGATAAGTGTCACCTGATTACTCCAGCTATTGACTGAAGATCTATGTAGGTCCAAGAAATGAACTACAGTGCATGTCAGCCATTCTCAATAAAATATAATACTGGTGTGTGTTATGAATTATTTTTTTTTTATGGTAGCTCTGTTCGTAGGAAAAAATACATGAATCAAATAGAATTATGTGTAGATTAAAATAGAACAGTTACCTAAAGTTGGGTGGCATGGATTGTAGCCTTGAATCGTTTTCTAGCCAATTTTGTGTCCCTGTGTCATGTGAGTTTGGACAAGACACTTCATCTCTCTGGGCCTCCATTTTAAACAAGGAGCTTGAAGTAGATGATGGCAGAGATCCCCCTCTGCTCTCGGATGCCTTGGCTCAATGGCCTACCCCTCTACAGGTCCCGGCCAGGATGCTGGTGCTATAAGCTGCTTGAAATATAAAATTGGTTTGTCTATCATATATGCTCATTTAATGAGCATTCTGAAAGCCCTTTTCATTTAATAGCTTTTTCTAGTTTTATGGACTTGACTGCTGTAATAATGTCTTGTTTTTAGCCATGTAGCTCTAAACATCATTAACTTGAGGTCTGAGTAATCTGCACTTGATATATAGTTGATGGGATTTTGGTATACTACAGCATTCTTCGGTTACATATCTGTCCAGCATCTTATTACCCTAAGCACTGTGATCATTGTTTGGAAATCTGTCCTATGGAAAGAATAAAAGCATTTTTTTCACATGTACTTCACAGATTTGAAAGAAGTTTCATTAAAACATCATTGCTCTCTTTACTGGGAAAAAAATTATAAACTATTAAATCTTTTCTTTAGATTGAGTCTTTCATCATTACAAAGTGTACCTTTTTACCCCTGCTGTCACTACTTGATTAAACTCTTCCATCAAAAGAACCACCACTCACTCCTTAGGCTGGGGTTTACATGGTACCATCCTTACTGTCCTTTCAGCTTCAGCTTTTTTTTTTTTTTTAATCTTTATGTTTAAGGCATTCCATGGTAAGTGACAAATATTTGTGTTTTTAGTTTAATCAATAATGAACATTTTTCTTTTGATTAAATTTTTTTTTAAGATTTTATTTTTTTTTATTTGAGAGAGAGAATGAGATAGAGAGAGCATGAGAGGGAGGAGGGTCAGAGGGAGAAGCAGACTCCCTGCTGAGCAGGGATCCCGATGTGGGACTCGATCCCGGGACTCCAGGATCATGACCTGAGCTGAAGGCAGTCGCTTAACCAACTGAGCCACCCAGGCGCCCCTCTTTTGATTAAATTTTAATATATATTTAATATATTTACTAAGGTATTTGGTTTCAAGTTTGCCGTACTATTCTTGCTCTCCTATTTATTCTTACTTTTGTTATCCTTCCTTGTATTATTTTGAATTAATTAAATGTTCTTTTATTATTTCACTGGTTATCTCTCTTAGCTTGTTAGTTATATATTATTTAACAAATCTTTTTGTTATATTATACATGAATCCTTGACTTCCTAAAGGATTCATGTACAATTAAAAAACTTATACTAATAATTTAGTAATTTTGAGGCATAGGTTAGTTTAGGTAGTAGAGGATGTGCTTAACTTTGTCTTCAGATGAATCCTTGACTTAACTAAAGTCTTGTATATCTCAGACTTATTAAAATCTAGCATATATTATTATATCTGCAACTTCCCATAAAATAAAAGGATGTCAGAACACTTTTTTTTTTAAGATTTTATTTATTTATTTATATTTATTAGAGAGCGAGAGAGAGAGAAACAGCATGAGAGGGGAGAGGGTCAGAGGGAGAAGCAGGCTCCCTGCTGAGCCGGGAGCCTGATGTGGGACTCGATCCCAGGACTCCGGGATCATGACCTGAGCTGAAGGCAGTTGCTTAACCAGCTGAGCCACCCAGGCACCCAAGGATCTCAGAACACCTTCAGTTCATTTTTTCTCTTTTAAAAGACAGTCTTTTTTTAATATCTTTATTTTTTAAATTTATTTTATTTATTTTTTATTATGTTATGTTAATCACCATACATCATTAGTTTTTGATGTAGTGTTCCATGCTTCATTGTTTGCATACAACACCCAGTGCTCCGTTCAGTATGTGCCCTCCTTAATACCCATCACCAGGCTAACCCAACACCCCACCCCCCTCCCCTCTAGAACCCTCAGTTTGTTTCTCAGAGTCCATAGCCTCTCATGGTTCATCTCCCCCTCCAATTTCCACCCCCTTCATTTAAGGGGAACTATTTTTTTAATTTAAATTCAATTAATCAATATATAGTGTATTATTAGTTTCAGAGATAGAGTTCAGTGATTCATCAGTTGTATATAACACGAGTGCTCATTACATCACGTGCCCTCCTTAATGTCCATCACCTAGTTACCTCATCCACCCCCACCACGCCCCCTCCCCTCCAGCAACCCTCAGTTTGTTTCCTATGACTAAGAGTCTCTTATTGGGGCACCTGGGTGGCTCACGGGTTTAAGCATCTGCCTTCTGCTCAGTTCACGATCCCAGAGTCCTGGGATCGAGCCCCACATCAGGCTCCCTGCTCAGTGGGGAGCCTGCTTCTCCCTCTGCCTCTTCTCCTGCTCTCTCTCTAACAAACAAATAAATAAAATCTTAAAAAAAAAAGTCTCTTATGGTTTGTCTCCCTCTCTGATTTCATCTTGTTTTATTTTTCTCTCTCTTTGCCTATGATCATGTTTTGTTTCTTAAATTCCGCATATGAGATCATGTGATAATTGTTTTTATGATAACATTTTTTTTGTATTTTAATTTTAAATTTGAAACCCTATAAGACACTGATTTTTTCCCCTTGTATTTACCCTGTCCTCTGTCCTTTACTTTTCTTGTTTTTCTAGATTTCCTTGTTGGATAGTTTTCCTACTGCCTGAAGCATTTTCTTAAATGTGGTTCTGCTTGTGACACATTATCTCAATTAATGGATGCCTGAAAAATGTCATTATTTGCTTTCATTGTTGAAGGATATATTCATGGTTTACAAAACTCTAGGTTGGTAGTTATTTTCTTTAAAAAATGCTCTAAGGCATCATTCTTTGTCTTTTATGTTTTACGGTTTCTGCTTAGAAGTCAGCTCTCAGTCTTAGACTTGTTCCTTTTAAAGTAATATGTCTTTCCCACCACCTTGACTGCTTTTAAGATTTTTCCGTTTTCCTGTTTTTCTTTGGTCTACTTCACTTTTCCAATGTGACCTAATGCACAGTTCTACTTGTATTTATTCTAAAGTTTTGTAGCACATCATTATTATATTCTTTTATATATTTACAGGAGCTACTCAATTATTAATTCTTCAAATATTGCTTCCTGCCTCATTCTTGGACTCCTGTTCTATTGGGACTCCAAATACATGTATATTTTACACTCTTTTCTACATGTTCTTTCTTTTGTCCTTGTTTCCAAAGATACCTTTTATTTGTTCAATCTTCCAGTTAATTAATTCTCTTTCCATATGTTTCTAATTTCTTGTTACAATTTCTTGTTACTGCATTCTTAACTTGTTATTAAATTTTTCAGTTCTAGAGTTTCAATGTAACTTTATAATAGTTTCCACTTTTCTACAAATATTCTCCTTCCTGTCTTTGAACTTACTGAATTTCTAGTTAAAATCATTTTAAAGTTCCTTTCTGATCACTCTTGTGTCTGATCTTCAGTGGGTCTGTTGCTATTCTTTCCTCATTAGTTTCTGGTTCATTCCTATACTTTGCTTGCCTGGATATTGTTGATTGAATAGAGAGCTTTTGGAATGAGACAGAGACTGAGAAGTTGAGTCTCGCAGTCCTGCACATCGCTCTATGTTCTTCAATCAAGAATTTACCTTCTGCTTATGGAAGATAGCTGAATGGGAATCTCTTGAATTAATCAGAGATTGAGCTGATTCAAAGCAATCCTGGGCATAGGTTTTTGAGAGTTAGTATATATCTTACTTACACACATGTAATCTTTTTCATGTTCAAATTGGAAACCCAGGGTGCTTACAAGTTCTCTCTTCTTTGGCCTTAAACTATAATTCCCTTTAACAGCATAAAATGGTAGAAATCTTGCTTTTATGAGTAAGTCTCTCAAAATGTATGCTCTCAGGTTGGCACATACTTGGGGAGGGGGAGAATCATGATCAAATATCAAGACTTCCTCTGTCAGCTGCACTGCTCTCTCTTATCTTGATCCCTTAAGTCTTTATGCTTTAGAAGCTTTCTTATAAGCCCTACCATCCCCCTCTTTACCCTCTCCTTTTTTTACATTGTGTTCAGCTATTCTATTTGCTTTTGGTCATGAAATAGTTGCTTTGAAGTAAGCTAGCACAGCATTACTGGAAGCAAAAATTCCACAAAATGCTCTAGCACTGGGTCTGGGTACAGTGCTAATCATAAAGGGTAACTAATACAGGGACATTCTGGTCTAATGGAGCTTACAGTCTGAAATGGAAAGATAAAAAAAAAAAGTAGGACTAGCATGTGGAAAACCCCTCAGAAATGCATGAATTTCTTGTCTTTTATGAGGCTAAACATTAGTGCAGCATGTGGATGATGAGTGAGGTGGAGAGTAGAGGCTGACATCAGTAAGGAAGGCCTCTTATTTTATAGTGGTAAGCTTTGAAGGCTTTAAACAGAGAAATAATGAGTTTATATATATTACTGAATGATAATTCTGCTTAATGTGTCGAAAATAAATAGAACGGAATAGCCGAATGAACAAGGGAGAACAAAGGCTTCCTGCAATAACCCAGGCAGGAGATGACTCTGGCTTGAATTACAGTGATACCAATAGAAAGATGTGTAAAGATTTAGAATATGTTTTGAAAAAAGCACCAATTAAAATTGTTAATGGATTTAAAGCACAGAGGTGAGGGAAAAGAAAAGAATCGGGAATAACTCAATTGTGTTGTTGTTGTTGCTCCTACCATGGAATACATAGTGACATCATGTGGAGGAAGAACCGTTATGGACAGGAAAAAAACCAAGTGCTAACTTTTAATAACGTTAAGTTTGAGATGCCTCTAAGATAAACCATGTAAGACTGGAGATGATGTTTGAAACTGGATATAGGAGAAAGAAATTCAGTGTTTCAGTGTTGAATTCAGAATGGCATTCAATGTTTATAAATATTTAGGGGCGTCTGGGTGGCTCAGTCATTAAGCGTCTGCCTTTGGCTCAGGTCATGATCCCGGGGTCCTGGGATTGAGCCCCGCATCGGGCTCCCTGCTCCGCGGGAAGCCTGCTTCTCCCTCTCCCACTCCCCCTGCTTGTGTTCCCTCTCTCGCTGTGTCTCTCTCTGTCAAATAGATAAATAAAATCTTTTTAAAAAAATGTTTATAAATATTTAATGTTGGGAATTCACTAATAATGAATAATTTTTCAATTACAAAAAATTACAAATTAAGGAAGTATGTTTTGACTTATTACTTACCACACAATTTAAAATGCATAACTAAAGTAAATGTATTATCTTCTTCTATTGGTTTTAATCCTTATATTTCCAGTGTGAAAAAAATCAGACAAAAATACCACTTGGTTTGAAACAGATTATGAATATTTCTCAGTACATCAGCCTGAACCTCCCCAATGTCCCAGCCTTATCTACATCTATGCATCTTTATCTCTTTCCACCCAAGTTTCATTTCTCATTGCTTACACATTTGGCTTTTAACTTTAGTATGTTTCCAAAAATATTCTCTATAAAAGCAGCAGTAAATTCTTTGTTGTCAAAATCAATGACCTCCCTCTAGTCATTGTTCTATTCTACTTCTCTGTAAGATTTTTTAATTTTTACCTTTTTCTCCTGGAGGCTTTTTCAATCTTGTTGTTTATAACAGCAATCTATCTGATGATGTCCTTAGTCTGTATCTTCTAAATCTTCATCACTTATTCTTCTTTCCTTATAAATTACTTCAAAGAAAGACTTTATTAAAATCCCTCCCTGGGGCTGCTTCTCCTTTCCCTTGAGACACTCTCCTTGTGTAATGAGTTCTCCTTCAAATGCTTCATCTACCACTTTCACTCAGAAAAATCCAAAGCCATTTACCAATTCATACAAAAACATTTACTGATGCCTGAGGTGTATGCAAGACTGTACTATATCATCCAGAAGAAAAATGAAAAAAGAGTAGCAAATACACTGGAATTAGAAGTCAAATAAATGGAACTGAAAAACACAGACAATGAAACTACTGTGTGATAATTATTTATAGAGCACCAAATGTTATGAGAGGACAGAAGAGACATGGCTATTCTGGCACAAAAAAGGAGAGACCAGAGAAAAGGAAAGTGGGTTCAGTGTTTAATGCTAAGAATTCACTTGGTCACAAATCAATGATAAAGGTCTGAAAGAACTTGGCATCCACAGGACTGGGAACAGTCCTACGTGATGAAACTTTTTTACTGACTTAACGCAGTAAAAAGGCTAACGGGCATCTTTACAGCACAGTCTACGCTGTGTCCCACACCATACACTAGTAAGTATTCTTAATCTCTACAATTCCTTGATCCTATACACTGGTACACCAATACTATGCACTAATTATTCACAGAATTTCTCCAGCTAATTTGGCAGGGATGCTTTTCAGAACGTCTCTCCTGGGTACTAGTCTTCCAGATGTCACTAGTTAGGAAACTGCAAATTGGATATGTGTTCTACAGGTGCCTTCCTGTTTAATTATTCACTTTTCAAAACATGGCAAATACTGCTAGCACATAGGCTCTATTGTCTTGTTTCTCTTTGGTTGAATAAACATGAAACATGACACATGAGACCTGTCCTGACTTCATGCTATGTTACCCTATGCACCTCTAGTTAATCCCTTTCTCAGAAAAAGTAAAATAAAATCTTTGTCTGCATTTCCTGTCTCTTCCTCTCCACTTGCTATTCACTTTTTGTATAATTATGTTATCACATATATTGAAACAGTACATAGAATAATATAACCCATTAAGCAAACCCCAATTAATCACATATTAATAATCTGCAATTATTTTTTTAGTAAATCAGTAAAGTATGGAAATGAGGTCAACCCATCATCCCCAATTCCTAGAAAACCATTGATATCTCATTCCAAAATATATATTCTATGAAGCTGTCGTGAATTTTTCTCAATAAATTTTATATGCTTATTTATACCAAAACAATACATGTAATATATGAAAACAAATACCCAATAAAGAACTCATACACTATTGTTTAGGGTGATTTCAAAATTTATGTCAATGGTATTACAGTTTATCTACTTGTTGCTTTTTCCTAATCAGTCATTGACGTTTTGAGACTTTTCTATGTAGATATACTTAGTACTAATTCAGGCATATAAATTTCAGCAGTATGGTATGAGTACTACTTTCTATGGTATGAATATGCCCTAATTCATCTCTTAATTTCATTTCCCTTTTCTAATTAGTTCAATGATTCTGTCAGAGACAAATGTATCCTTCTGCTTGTGCAAATGTCTCAGAGTTTATCTAAGAACTTAAAATTGCATTGACTGTCAGTTAGTTTGGAAAGTATTGCCATCTACTATGATACCAAATCTTCTTATCTCTAAGCATCATGCTAATACACATACTAGTAAACAAAAAAAGTCTATATTTGACTTACGGGATCATGTAAAATTCACTGATTTTCTTCAAAGTACTGATCAAAGTTTACTATCATGCTCAGTTTTCTCAAATACTAAGATAATGTGTTGTATCACCAAATATCTCAATAATAATTATAATATGAGGTATTATCATTCACCCTGACCCAAAACTGGAAGAGTCCTTCCACAGAGCAAATGGTCCATTTGCATGCATTAATAAAAGATAGATTAAAATAAAATAAAATAACAAATGCAAGAAACAAAGCAAACTGAAAGAAAAATTCTAATATCTTATACATAAACTATTAAATCCTACACACTGATAAAGGGAAAATTAGAGTTGCACCCGAAGACAATATTAAAACTAATTTTGTCATTTGCTCGGCATGACTGGAGGTGTGTCTTCCCCTCCAAAACATGAATTATAATTATCCCTGGAATTCTACCTTTTGAGAATCATCCTTTTTTTGTCAGCAGAACACTTTGGAATGGCTTTCTGTTTATATGCAACTTCTGAATGATTCCCTGTATTTTCCACTGATTAAAAAATGCACTATTATTCATTCATTCATTCATTCATTCAATCATCTAGCATTTATGAAGTGTGTAATATTAGCAAGACATGAAGTTGACATGCATTACAAAAGTAAGAAAAAAGATATATTCCTGATTTCAATTAACTCACAGTTTACTGAGCAATAATGTTTTCCTACATCAGAGAGAGAAACTGAAATTACAGAATTAATGAAAGCAAGCAAGTAAGCCAACAAAAAAGAATGAATGACAAATTCTAAGGGGCTATGAGAATAAGTATATAGTACTGAAAAGTGAGAGAAAAGCAGAAACAGAGGAATTTTAAAATATGAAGTCATTCATAACTTCAAGTAACTAAAAACAGATTCATCAATCTGATGCAGAGTATTTTTTTAAATAAACAAAACTTTTCTCTGCTATAAATAATGATTTACTCCACATCTACTATGTGACACGCTCTGCTTGATGCTTTACTGATACAGAAATTGAGATTCAGAGCCATTGGTAAATTCGCCTCAGTCAACAGAATTCCTAAATGGCTAGTCAGTCTGGCTTTAATATCTGTATTTTCCCCCTCATCCTACATTGTCATGTAATGAAGACTGACAGTGTTGGTTCAATGACTAAAACATTATTGGCTTTAACCTTTGTAGTATTAGTAATCCTCATTTTTCAGAGGTTCAGAAAGATGATGTAACTTGGAAATATTGCTGGTTAAACATTCATCCTTACCAAAGAGTGGTGTTTGCCATTTCGAGATCAGAAACACAAGGAGTTAGTGTTCAGTTCTAAGTTCTTAAAATCCCCTCATTGAGTTGCTTCCCTCATTCCTACTCACTATGCTCCATCCCTCTCACTTACGCCTGGTTCTACAGTACCCAAGACCTTTCTATATTCCATTGTTTAAAGCTTAAACACAATATTTCAATGTTCAGAGTTCTTGTTCCCAAATGATAATATACAGTCAGAATATACTTACATATTTTAGTTTGTGATTTAGTTTTAAGAATACATACCACACAGATAGTTGAGACTATTTTAGAAGGTGTGCATAAGAGTATTTTTTGTATTTTTATTTTAAAAGGCTCTTGAAGAAGGAAAATCACACTTTGAGTCTAATGTTTGATTATTTCCCCCAAAACTAAAGCCTTTGTCCTTAGCTTGAATCCCAGTCACTAAGTACATTGCCAAGATCAAGTAGATTCTCAATAAATTTGTGTTGACTAAACAAACTAATGAATTAGTGAGTAAGTGAACAGATAATGGCATTTGATGTAGGATCCTTGCCCAAATCTTCAACCCTGCAGAATAAGCAGGGTAGAAAAAAGTAAACACTTCTTAATAAGCGGTAAGGCAAGATATCTCTTATAACTTATTTAGCTCCCTCAAAGGCACACAGATGTTCTTCTCCCATAGGGAGAAAGGAGGAGGAAGATGAAATTGAAGAGATAATAGTATGTCTTGCCAGGAGTTCCGGAGCAACTGCTAAACAGATTTGCTCTTAGCAAAGAGGGCTGAGAGATCAGGCAACCTCACAATCGTGTCTTCACACAGGAAGTAGAAAGCTGGCTTTTTTTTTTTTTAATCAATACTCTGCTATTTGCAATATACTTACAGATGGACTATGGCAGTAAAAATATATATTAGCTAATTAATTAAGTAGTTAACGTAAAAAAGAGAGAGGGAGAAAGAAAATTCAATTGTTACACAAACCTTGAGAGAACAGGTATTTGATTAAAATGGTATTTCTTTATATTTCTTCTCTTAAGTAAAATCTGGAAAGTTATGAAAATTTGGAAAATATAGGCAGCTGTAATTCTCATTAGAAAATGGTGCAGAAATGCGATAGTCTTTTGCAAAACTTTCTTCCTTTTCTCTTCCTTCTTCCCCCATCTTCTATTGCTTACCTTCTCTTTGTATTTTTCTTGCTTTGTCTTTCGTTATTTTTTGCTTTCACTTTTTCTATTCTCTCTCTCTCCCTCTCTCTGGTTCTAATGCTGTCTTTCCTTTAATATATATACATAATATATATATAAAAATATATGTATAATATATATATTTATATATATGTGTATATATATATTTTAAACACCAATTAAATTCTTTTCAAGGTCATGGCTGGTAGCATCTGCTATACTTGATGAAAGTGGGAACAGTAAAAAAATTTGTGTAGAGAGAAGAGAAGGAAGTCCCTGGGCTCTGTGAAGCAGCAGATGCTTCTTCCATCTGGCTGTGAGCAGGATTCCTAGGGGACAGAGGACAGGAAAGAGACCGTGGTGCAAATTCCTCGATGCTCTAAGATCTGTCACTTTAGCGCTAAGCTTTCTTACATCTAGATGATGAGTGGAGTTTCCATTTATAATTAGATAAGAAAGAAACTGCATTATGTACTGTTTTCAGAAGCAGAAGTTGGGTGGCAGTTTTAGTAGCTGGGAAAGAAGATAAAGGAGCTTCAGAGTGTGTTGTAGCACCTGGTTTTGCTGACATTTTAAAATAAATTGTCAGTGTTAACATGTGGCTTATTTCAGACTTGTCAGGGGCATTACTCTTGGAGTTTCTATTTGTTCAGTATTTTTTTTAAATGTAATATATTATAGATATTCATGATACATTTCATTTTGCATATTGGTAACTAATAAAGCACTTTAGAGAATTACTGTTCTCCATTTTAGATAAGAGATTTATGTGAAATAGGTATTTCTTTGATCTATATACAGGAAGTCCTTGATCTGCTGTATTCACCTGACATGATGAAGGGAGAGCTGTCTAAAGTGACACCAGCAGTTGAATTAGCAAATACTAGTGGATCGGAGTGAGGTACATTTCCCAGGCTTTAACAAACTTAGCACTGATTGGAATTGGGTGGCTTATTCTAAAACTATATTTAAAAATATTATGTTTAGGGTGCCTGGGTGGCTCAGTCGTTAAGCGTCTGCCTTCGGCTCAGGTCATGATCTCAGGATCCTGGGATCGAGCCCCACATTGGGCTCCCTGCTCCGCGGGAAACCTGCTTCTCCCTCTCCCACTCCCCCACTTGTGTTCCCTCTCTCGCTGTGGGTCTTTCTCTGTCAAATAAATAAAATCTTTTAAAAAAATTAAATAAATAAATAAATAAATAAATAAATAAATAAATAAATAAATAAAAATAAAAATATTATGTTTATGGGGCCCTGCTTCCCCATCCATCATGTGACTATACTATACATATGTTTCTGTGTGTGGGGTTTGTGTATGTGTATGGTATGTGTCTTCTGATCTCCTGAAAGTAGAGGCTTGAGATGGTCACAAGTTAATACATATGTGTGTATGTTTTGTGCATTTGCTTTGAAAATTGGGTCAAACCGGGGTTTCCAATAATCACGTATAAAATAGAATTTAATGTTTTAACATCTGTCATTTGCATATACCATTTTCAGTGCATTCCCATTACATTGTAGGAGATAATAGAGGAGGAAAAGAGAATTTCCAGAGAACTAAAGAGAATACGGCTATTTGTATTTGGAAACAACTGGGGACTCCTTCAGTCTGGGACAGTAAAAACAGAAGGGAGCCATTGCTGCTGGTACAGAGGGACAAACTCAAGAGTCTGGCATTCACAGTCGACACATGAGTGAGTCAACAGAGAGAAAGAGTCTGTGTGTAAACATACACTATGTCTGCTTTAACAATCACCTGAAATGAAACTAGTGACTCTAACTCATTTAAAAAACAGTAGATAAGAAAGGTCACTACTGGTGGATGGAAAAAAAAAAAGAAAAAGAAAGAAAGAAAGAAAAAGAAAAAAAAACAAGCTTTGGCTCTGAGTGACTATATAATCATTTAAACAAAGATGGCCAAAAGCAGAAGTTTTTGGGGTGATCTGTCTCAGATACTGGCAGAAAAAAATATAGGGAATCTAGAACAAACTTTTATCACATTAAAGTTTGATTTGGATCACGCTTCTCTCTCATTATGTGCTACACCCACCCATGGACCCCTACATTTTTTTCAAACTGGTGATATTCGCTATTATAAAGGTAAATAGACTCATTTTTTAGCCCAGGGGTTTCTGCATGACCCTCAGTTATTGTACATTTACTTAAGACTGCTCTCTGTTTATGAACAACACTACCTGGAAGGAAGTGGTAACTTTATATCTTTAAGTTAATAAAAATGCTCATTAGTAAATAATATTCTGCGTATTTGTATGAGAGGATCAATCCCAGACCATCTCATTAGGATCTTATCCTAAGTGAGAACATACTCCTCTCTAGAGATGACAGAGTTCTGATCGCCTTAAAATATAACTTGGTCTTTTTGGCCACTATTGTGTCTGGTAGAACCAAAACCAAACCAAATGAAATGAAGTATCAGAAAATAAAACCTCCAAATTACATAAATAAGAAGCACATTTCTTAAACTGATTTTCTTGACAAGTATCGAAAAGCAATTTTTTATTGCCCTTTACTATACCCATTTTCTGACTTTTTGATCTGTAGGGTTTTTTCTAGTATTTCTCTTGCATTTCCCTTTTTTGCACACAAAAAAGCTCATGATATTGAATCTTTCTTTTTTATTCTCATATTTCTTTTAAATCCTTCAGTAGATTTGAATATTTTAAAGAAAATTATGTTTAAATTATTAAATAGTACTTGTTGATATGATTTAGGTTAATATAGAAAAGAAAGGCTATTTTTAAAAATTTGAGCTATTGGTAAATTAATTTAGACAATTTTTAGTATTTTAAAATCTTCAGTGATAAACTATTTGTCAGCTCAATTGTGAAAATTTTATAAAATGAGTAAGAGGGGATCCAGAAAAAATTAATGTTCAGAGAGACTGTGTTAGTGTGTTGATAATGTTGAACTTTGCCTGAGTTCTTGCTACTGGAGAACAGCAAAGATAAGTAATCCCCCACCTTTACCCTTTTGTGTTTCAAAATATTTAACTTTGAAGGACCTCCATGTCGTCACAGTCTCTGAGACAAGACTCACCCCACTCAACTTCAATGACTCAGATAAGACCCCTCTCCATCTTTACTCATGATGTCTAGTTTTATAAAACCCTAGGTTTTCAACCTCATATTCTCATTATCATTTTGCTCTTCAAAAGCCTGTCTAAAGTTGTTCCTGAAAGAAACATTTATAGAAAAGAATACATTTAGAGAAAGGTAACGTAAGTTATAATTTCTGATATGGCTATTTTAATATCATACTTATCACTCATGGCAAATTTTCCCATTTCTTTTCTTTTTCCTGTTTGCCAAGTTATCCTCAGCAAAGAACACTTAGACTGAAAATAGTTTATGGGAAAAATATCAGCTTAATGATGAAACATTAAAAAATCTTTTATATATTTATTATATTATCTTGTTAATGTTTTTGGAAAATAAATTTCCTGAAAGTAAGAACATTTATTTTACTTTATTTTCACAATAATGTCTAAAATACCATACTGAGCACCAAAAAATTTTCCTGATAATAATATGAACCAAAAAGTAATTAAATCACATTCTAATATGTTAATTCAAAACCAATGGGGAAAAAGAGGACTACTTCATAAATCTTACATAAAATGTGTTCAGATAGCAAAATGTATGAAGATATGATGGCTTATGAATGTTCATCAGTTATCAAACAAAATTGTAGGTATTTATTTTAAAAAGATAATATAATACACAAATAAACATGAATTAGATTCCATTACTAATTAGGATGCTTTATAGATGATATTTATTTACAGTTATGATTGGATTCAAACATTCACTCATTAAATTGGATAACCTATCATTCCTCTGGTAGCTTATCAAATTATATTAAGCAGTTAATAAGTATCAGACACTTGTAAATGTTAAAATATTACCTAGATGAATGTTTCTAAAAGTAATAAAGACAGCAGTAAGAGGAGCTTTCTAAGGCTGTCAGAAGGAAGGCAGAGGAGGAGAAGGGAAAGAGTGATGGAAGAAATGACAAAGAACTTCACATCTGCTAATAAATTACCCTTATAACAATTTTTATGGTTTCTATAAATGGTATTTGTTATATCATTTTTTATGGTTTTTCCATAATGGCATTCAGTTAAAGAAAGTAATAAATATTTAAATAAGAATATATATTTTAAAATATTATTAATGAATTTGTCTTTGAGTTTATTCAAGAATTGTAGTAAAAAGTAATTAACTCATCCTTTCTCAGGATCACTGTCTTGATTGGACAAGGAGAAACATCTACTGAAAATCTGTATAGTGACTTTCTAGGCTGCATTTAAGAGCAAGTTCTTCGAATGTCATGGGCTAAATTACCACTAGAGGGCACTCAAAACATGTACTCTGTCCATAAAGGAATGTTAAGAGTGGCGTCTCTCACTGTCTCTGTTTGTGCTGTGAGACCTCAAGACAAAGCTATCAGATAGAAAACATTATTATCCCTGCTTGTGATCAATAATCATGTGAACATGATCATCCCTGCTTATTCTGCTTGTGAGAAAACTAAGACACAGAGAGTTTAAGTCATTTGTATTTCTTAAAGTCCCAAGTCTTGCTATGGATTTAATATGTTTATGCCCCCCTCCCCCAACACATCAATTTATATGATGAATCCTGATCCTAAATGTGATAGTATTTCAGAGGTAGGGCCTTTAAAAGGTAATTAGGCCATGAGGGCAGAACTCTCATGATGGGATTAGTGCCCTTTTAAGAACAGACAGGAGACTGCTTGCCTTGTCTTGCTCTCTTTCTGTCCTGTGAGGATATAGTGACAAGAGCCATCTGCAAAAAAAGGAAGAAGGCTCTCACCAGAACCCAACCATACTGGCACCGTCATCTCACATTTCTGGTCTTCAGAACTGTGAGAAATAAATTTCTGTTCTTTAAGTCATCTGCTCTACGGTATTTTTGTTACAGCAGCTTGAATAGACTAAGACAAGCATAAAGTACCAAAGTACTTAGCCTGTCCTTTTATTTATATATTTAATTTAATATTTAAGTGTCTCCTGTCCTTACATTTAATCATATAATATATTTTTTCCTTTGGCTCAGAGGTTTAGAACTCCACTGTCATTATTTATTAATAATTAATATCACTGTCTTGAATTCAACTGCTGCCTGATAAATACTTAACTGATATTCCTCACTAACACTTCCGTGGTTTACATAAAGGACAAACATAATATGTCCATCATTCAGATTGTTTGTGAAATAGTAACAAATTTGTATGCTAATAACATACATAACTTTCCAAAGACATTTCAGAATTCAGAAGTAACCAAAAATAAAAATATAATCCGATTTGGGAACCTTAAATGAACCTTAATGATTATGTAAATTAGAAAATAATTTACTAATGGTATAAAAACAGGAGTTTTCAAAAACAGAGAAAGTTGGCCTAAACCATTAAATAAAAATTATATTAGATTCTTTCAATTTACAGAAAATAAAAACTAGATGTTAGCACATTAGGAGTAAAAAGATCTGATGTATGTACAAGGATAGGGAGAGGGAGAAAAATAGACACATAGAAAAGGATTATGATAAGCACAACAGTAGGGATAATTCAGATGTTCTGCTGTTGTGTAATTCTAAGGTATATATGACAGATTTTTTTTTGTCATGATGCATAATAAAAATTGAGTTAGAAACAAATAACACCCTTTAATTAATTTTTATTGCAATGACAAATTGTACCATTATGTAACTTCTTGTCCTTGTAAAACAAGAAACTGTCACTGGGAGTCAACATGGAAAGTTCACTGAGCAGATCAAAGAAAGGGAACACTTCTGGAAGTAATAAATAATTATTAAAAGTGCTAAAGAGAAGAGTATCGATGCATTAAGTAAGATGTGTATGGAAAACTGGAAATAGTCAAGAGTGGCACACAATTGTAAACATCCACCTTCTAAAGAAAGGACAAATGAATGATTGATCAAATTACCAGATCTATTTCTCATGTATGCTTTGATCATCCACAGAGAGAAAGAGAGGGAGAGAGAGAGAGAGAGAGAGAGAGAGAGAGAGAGAGAGAGAGACAAAGGAAAAAAAAAAGAGGATAGAATTAGAATTGGCACTAACATGTGGTAGAGTAAGTTGAACTGAATTGAATTGAGCTGCTTTGAATTGAACTGCATTGAATAAAACTGAATTGGGGATTTGTACTGATTTGTGAATAGCTGGCTGTGTGAGAGAGTGGCTGAGTGATTGGCCAGGAGCCTTATACTAAAGCCAAGTGTGTGAGATTGCTGCAGAATAAGTGGAAAATAAAATGAGGGTTTGTGTCTAAGAGGAATTGGATATTAAGACAGTAAAGTATAATCATTAGAATAGAAGAATAATCATTATCTTGTATATTCAGCTATTCAGAGAAAGGAAAAGAAAAGAAAGTTGCTACAAATAGATGCCAGAAATAAGAAAAAATGAAGACAAAAAGAAACATAGGATACTGGAATAGAAGTCTATTGAAAGATATATATTAATGATTACTTGGCTTACTATTTTCTAATTCTTGGATATTACCAAATTTGGGTCCAAATGTAGCTCTCGTTTCTTCTTCTTTTTTTTTTTTTAAAGATTTTATTTATTTATTTGACAGAGAGAGAGACAGCTAGAGAGGGAACACAAGCAGGGGGAGTGGGAGAGGGAGAAGCAGGCTTCCCGGCGAGCAGGGAGCCCGATGCGGGGCTCAATCCCAGGACCCTGGAATCATGACCTGAGCCGAAGGCAGGCGCTTAACGACTGAGCCACCCAGGCGCCCCACTCTCGTTTCTTCTTCTAAGAGTTGACTACAATGTGCCAATCCTTACCCCCAAATCAGATGAGCTACTAAAGAAGGAATTATCCATTGATAGCTCTTGAGCAATGGCAGAGCATCTTTGAATAAGTGCATTGAGGTTGACAATGTCCTGTGTCAGTTCTTCATAGCTGCACATCCATTATCTTGCCAAACACAGAAAAGTGAGAACAGTAGTCTGTGGCATTTAACTTTTCATGGGTGTCAACTAAGAGCAAAGCATAGATAGTCCTACAGGTCTATTATAAGAATATTGTTAAATGGAGTCTTCATTCAAAAACCATCAAAATATAACAAAACTATATTCTTCAAGTAAGCCATACTACTTCACAAATAACTCTTTGAAATGGGTAATTATCTGTTCTCCTTGTTTTTAAAAATACTATATTTTGTGACAATCAGCTCTGTCTGCCTCTTGGTTCTGGGTAACTTGTGCAAACATGAAACACTGAGTTGAGGTCTTCTGCAACTCTGGACTGCAATGGGCTGCACCAGCCTGAGGGAGCTGATGACATACATCTTGTTCCAACTCCGCTTTTAGTGACTTCAGATCTGTGGCTTGAAATCAGCAATGACCTCAGAAGTCATCGAAGGCCCCAAACAGAAGTTCCCTCTAACGCCAGTACCCAATCTTTAACATTTATCAGCACACCACTTCTAAAGGAGCTTGAGGGCAATGAAAACCAGTAAAACAAGTCATATCCACAGAAAGAATGTGTCTGTCCCTCTATCTTGTACTCTCTGTTTACCATAGTGTGTTGGCAATGGACGTTGTTAATGGCATTAGATATAGATTTAAGTGCCAACTCCTCATTTAATAGCTATGTGACCTTTGCCACATGGAATACTTTCTCTGAGCCACTGTTTCCACACTTCCTCTTTCTCATAGGACTGTAGAGAGATATATAGGAAATAATGTACGTAAAATGTTCAACTCCAGCCTTGGCATATAGTAATTAATAGTGCCTAGCAGTAGGTACACTGATTAACTACTGCCTTAAATTTGTTCACTATCTTTTTGATTCTTTGCTTTTCTCCCTCAAACTCCATTATAGTATCTATCAGGATTTGGTTGGATGCTTGATTCTGTTAGCTTTAGCTCTCAACTAGGCTTATTTCTTCCAGCTAGATCATGAACTCTTCGTGGTAGATTACCCATCACCCATTTGATGTACCTGCCACCTCTATGCATTTCGATCAGATCCTGTCTGTATATCTTAATCTATAAAATGAGCACAGTGTAGGGGCACCTCTGTGGCTCAGTTGGTTATGCGTCTATCTTCAGCTCAGGTCATGATCCCAGGGTCCTGGGATCGAGCCCTGCCTCGGGCACCCAACTCAGTGGGGAGCCTGCTTCTTCCTCTCCCTCTGCCATTCCCCCTGCCTGTGCTTTTTCGTGCGTTCTCTCTCTCTCTGCATCAAATAAATAAATACAATCTTTAAAAAATAAAATAAAATAAAATGAGCGCAGTTTAAATGTGGCATATTTATAATTAATTTTCACGTACAAATCATGTATTAAAAACATGCATGTATTATAATTACATTGAAGTGAAATGTCACAAAGATAACATTTAAAAATAATTTTGTTAAAATATACAAGCTTGTTTATTTATTAGTCATTCTGTTTAATAGGAGTTTATTTCAGATATTTAAAAGAATATTTAAGGGGTGCCTGAGTGGCTCAGTCGTTAAGTGTCTGCCTTTGGCTCAGGTCATGATCCCAGGGTCCTGGGATTGAGCCGCGCATCAGGTTCCCTGCTTGGCAGGAAGCCTGCTTCTCCCTCTCCCACTCCCCCTGCTTGTGTTCCCTCTCTCGCTGTGTCTCTCTTTGTCAAATAAATAAATAAAATCTTAAAAAAAATAAAATAAAAGAATATTTAAATTCTTTAAGTAATTTTTAAATAGTATTTTTACTTTTGTTAAAGAATAAAAATGTGCTTAGATATCAAATATGAACATAAATCACCTATTTCTAAGGTAAAACAATTGAGAAAAGGAAAATTTATTTTAACAGCAAATCATTAGACAAAGAGAAAAGTTCCATGAGCTGCAAGTCAAATCCTTCTTTGTCACAAGAAACTCAAGAGTGACATCAACTTATTTTCAAACTAGGTGTTTTATTATCTCTAAGTTGAGAAGTGTGAGTTACAATGATTTCTTCCATTTCTTCTGCTCTAGCATTTTCTAAATCGCATTATCTTGTATATTTCTACCCAGAAAAAAGCTTTCTATTGTTAACCAAATAACAAAAACTAATATTAATGCAACATAAGTATACTGTAAATATTATGATGCCTAAAACAGGAAAAAGAGTAATACGTCAGAAAGATATATACAGCCCCATATAACATATTTTAATTGAAGGTTTCTAAGAGGTGGCAGCAAACATTTTGATTCACTTTTAAATAAAGCTTTAAATCAGTCATGAAGAGTTAGCAGAATTATAAATATGGGACACTTCAGGAAAGTTCCCATCACAGAGGCTGGCAACCTATGACTGTGGGCAAAATGCAATCCATTACAAATTTTTATAAACAATCTTTTATTGGAACCCCACCACACCCATTTGTTTATGAATTGCCTATAGCTGCTTTTGTGTTTCAGCGGCAGAGTCGAGTAGTTGTGAGAGAGACCATATGGCTTGCAAAGCCTAAAATACTAGACTATCTAGTCTTTTACGACTCCTATTCTTTGTCATTGTGAAATGAAATGCACCACCAGCAGGTTTTATCACAATGGGTAATGAGATTATTCTATGATAAAAGTACAAACATTTTCTGCAGAAAAAGTCTGTATTGAAGAAGAATAGGTCAAGATGCTATTCAATAAGATAAACATGCAATAGATGTGAAGCTTTAACCTTGGTATTATTCTGTTTTCTATCCTTTCCCAAGTAAATACTCCAACCACAAATTCAATCAACAACTTAGACTTCTTCAGCTACTTGGTAGATTTCTTCTCCTCGGTGCTTTGTTATCATTTAGTGGCTTAAAAGAAATGTCTCAGTTTAAAATAAATAGATTATCCTGGGATGCTGGGTGGCTCAGTCCATTAAGCGTCTGCCTTTGGCTCAGGTCATGATCTCAGGGTCCTGGGATCGAGTCCCGCATCGGGCTCCTTGCTCAGTGGGGAGTCTGCTTCTCCCTCTGCCTCTGCCACTCCCCCTGCTTGTGCTCAGTCTCTCTCTCTCTGACAAATAAATAAAATCTTAAAAAATAAATATCTAAATAATAGATTATCCATTCATCTCCACTACATTTTCTTTTATTTGTTATTGTCTCTTACTTTCTACTTCAAAGGACATAGGGAGGTCAAAGTTAATTTACGGAAAATAAATCTAATCGGAGACTGTTCAAAAATAAAAGATTCAAACCTTGCCTGGGTTCAAACTCTGTTATTAACAGTAAAGTAAAAGTGGTGCATATGTGTTTCTGTGATACAGTACCTCTGCACAGTTTGGGCGGGGTAGGATGTGGTAGAAATGGGTTGATGAGGGAAGTGGGGAAATGCCACAGGGGGACTTCTCCCCAGTGCATAGTAAGCCCTGAGAAAGATGAACATTATTATTTCAGAAAAGCCAGAGTAGTGTTTTCCCTATAGGCCTATAACGAGGTAAAATATTTTCATGATACTTTTATTGCTATCATTTGCAAAAGGAAAATGATGATCTTGTAAGGAAGAAAGAATATATTAAGAACAATATAGCAAGACTTGGATATACTATTTTTTAATCTTTAAAAATATAGGTTACTTTAAATTGATCAAAGCATATTATGGTTGCAGTTTATATGCCATTTTTTATTAATATTTTCTGTCCTTGTCTTTAATTTTCTCAATTCTTGCTTTCTTAACTTCAGTATTGGTTCATAGAAAACCTAAACCTAAGTCTTATGGTGCATTATGCATTTAAGTGCATTTATCTTGAAAGTCCCCTTAAAGTTCACTGATTTGTACATATTCAGGTTTTTTAAAGGTCATTTTTACCCAATTACTCGTTAGCTAATTTTTTATCCCTACAGTCTAGTAGATCATTCCAAGGACTGATTTATTTCCCTAAAAAAAAAAAAAAAAAAGTGTTTCCTTCCACCACTATTACTACTATATTTGAAATACCCTCAAATTCCAAAACTGTGCAATGCCAGCAATTTAAGCGTATTTAACACTAGGAGTGCAGTATTTCTTGAATCTAAAAGGAACTGGGCTACAGAATGAGTTTGTGTTGAGTTATACAATTCTTTTACAGTTGGATCAAGTTAGAACGCATACAATAAAAAGGATGGCGATGCCTACAAACCTAAACGGTGAATCAGCCTTGGGAAGCACGGGAAAAATCATTCACAGAAGCAGCAATACATATTTTCTCGTACAAGGTAATTATTCTTTAAGGGAGGAAACATGTCGGCATACAATATATGGTCATATGATTTGCTGAGTTCCACCTAGAGTGATTGCCTAAGTTTTCTTGTGTAATTGCTTAGAAGCTTTATTTAAGTTCTTTGAAATCCTTCCTGCAGCCAACAATTACGGCAACTCTAGTTTCATCTGAAGTCATACCAAAAGAAATATTATGTTAATAACTCTGGCCATAAACACTTAGGGGATGTTTGACTAGAATAGTAATTCAGAGTGCTTCTCAGACTCCATAGGAAGTTTCATACTTAAAGGCAACTACACTTCATCTATGATTCTAAGAGAGAACAGATGATTTTGTACAACATATTAAAGTTGTTCCAATAGAAAAAAATGTATTATTCATTCTGATATGGAAGTATGTTATCTGGGAAAGGAGGCTGACGTTCTTCCAGGATGCCCACTTTCTTGGTGAATTTTTAATGTCTATGGCTCAACTCTCAATCTCTTAAGTCTCTACAGTTTGACGTTCATTTATGAATTTATTCCTTCAATGACTAAAAATTGAGGGCCTACCACATGCCAGGAACCATTTTAGTACTAGGCAAAGAACAGTAAAGGAAAAAGTCCTAAGTCCCTCAACTCATGGAGCTTACTTATATTCTATTGGTGAAATTCACAACATTTTCTATTAGGGATCATTCTTCTAAGCACTTTGTTGAACTCATTTATTTATCACTGTGACCTATGGAATGAGATAGTAATATTTTACCTATCTTAAAAATGAGGCACAGAGATACTAGGTAATCTGTTAAAGGTCAAACTAGTAAATGACCATGCTAAGGACTCCAGAAGTTGGCTCCATGGTCTGTCCTTTAAGACACTGAACTGTGCTGTTGATTTTGGCAGCATATTAATAATACAAGAATGAATTCAACTGTCATAGATAGAGATCCATTAGTCAAGGTCGTACTAACTTACTAAGGCCTTGACAAATATATTAGTTCATAATCCTGTGCAAAAATTCAATACTGTAACCTGTAAATTCTTTAATTCTGGAATATGTCTATTCCTTCAATTATTCATGTATTCCCCAAGTAGCTTTGTGAGTCATTGCTCAATATATCAATAAGGAGCCTGTCCTGTCAGTAAACAGAAATGACCAGGGACTGTAATAGAGAGAATTTAATATGAAGAATTGTTAACTAGGAATAGAATTATTCACCAGGTTATTGAAGAAGCAAAAAGAGAACACGAAGGTATCAGAGAGGTAACAGCTTCAGGAAGCAGCTGAGCTAGGATGCAGAAAACAAGGAAAAGAACTTGGAAGTTCTAAAACTCAGAGATTTAGAGGGGGGGTCCTACGGAGCTGAAAGTCAAGTTTCTAGGAAGTGGGTGTTACTGTGCTAATATTGGGGTCTCTGAACTCATGGGTCTGGGCTCCAGAAGGGGGAGGCAGCTGGCTGCTGCTGATATCCTCAGATAGAAGCATTCTTACGCTAAGAACTAATATTTCCAACCAATGTAGTTTCAAGTTGCAGGGGCAGGAAACAAAATTTCTGCAAGAGAATAAATAGCTTTAGTAGTGAGAGGAGCCTCACCCACTTCCACCCCCTGATTTCCAGACCAACGCATTCCCGTGTATTCTGGCTTATGGGAAAGACATCTCCATATATTGGATGCTGATGCAAAATACACATTGCATCTTATAAGACAGAACCAAATCCTTTCAGGATGCTATCTTGTAAATGGCACTGTAACTGATCCTTGTAGTCACGAATCCATATCTAGGATTGTGTCTATTCTAGTGAGGACAAATATTTGCCCCTTCCACGATGAAGGAATCCACTATTAACTTGTTCCAGGTCCTGGCTGGTCCCCACAGTAAATGGCAATGTATCAGTAGGTCAACATTGGTCTCTGCTGATGGTAGGTTTGGCCTTTATCAGTAGTAGTATCCAGGCCCTGCTTGGTGACAGGAAGTTTATGTAAGTGAAATCATGCATAGTCATCAACTCTGCAATGGTGGCCACTTTGCATTTGGGATTACTGAGCAATTATTGGGTGGCTGGGGAGAGAGGCTGACTGACATGTCATGTTATCCACTTGATTCCTGAGAGTTTCTTTTTAGTGGATGCATTAACATGACACGCAATTATCCTCCCATTCTGTGCCCATTCTGTGAGGTCCAATCACAGACATGTCTTCACCAGATGCTCTTACAACCAATCTTCAGATCATGTACTTTTTATGTCTTGTTTACTCATCCAAGTTGATAGCAACAGCTCAAGGATGAATGTATATTTGATTCCGGGCTACCCCAGTGGGGTAGAGCAGTGGTACCGCTGTCTACTTCCGCTCAGCAACACTGTATAACAGAACTCTTTGGAAACCAGGACTAAGTTTTATCCCCTTCAGTTAACTATCACAAAGAACTGTATTTCAGTCTGATACACAACAGTGGATCAATAAAACAGTACCTTTCATGATAGAAAATACACATAGAATAAGACTGGTATCCAAACACCAGTGCAATTCTCTTCTAGAACCTCCAGAAGAAATGCAGTTCTGTCAACTCCTTGATTTGAGCTAGAAGATTCATTCCAGATTGCTGAATATCTGAACTGTAAGATAATAAATTTATGCCGTTTTAAGAAGCTAAACTTATGGCAATTTGTTACAGAGGCAACTGAAAGCTAACATAACAGTTTTTCCACTAATGTCCTCTTCCTTTTTCAGGTTACACTCCAGAACCCCACACTGAATTTTTATGTCATGTCTACTTGACATCCTCCAGAGACTGAAAATTTCTCAGTCTTTGCGTATTTTATGATTTTGACACTTTTGAGAAGTACATTTCAAGTATTTTGTAGAGTTTTCCTCAATTTGTGTTTGTCAAATATTTTCTCATAAATAGACTGAGGTTATTCATTTGGGGAATAAATACCAAAAAACTTAAGTCTTCTTTTCTTCATATCATATAAGGGTACATATGATATCAACACAACATATTGCTGGTGATGTTCACCTCGATCACTCTGTTAAGGTGGTGTCTGCAGGTTTCTCCACTGTAAATTTACTTTTACTCTTTCTCCATATTTTCCACATTTTTCCACAGGAGTCATTTGTGGACATACATTAAAACAACTAGAATTTTTAATACATATTTTGGGGGAGATGCCTTGATGTTATGCAAATATCCTATTTCTCCTTAAAGTTCACCTGCTAATTTTTCATTGATTAGAGGATTTTGCTTGCAGCAATTATTACCACGGTATTCTAATGGTGATTTTCTATCTTCTTCATTTTTTCTACATGTATTATTTGGAAGTCTTCTGTGAGGAAGATTGTCCATTCTCCCTCCATTTTAAAAAAAATTATTCAACCATTTATTTATATTAGTATAGACTCCTGGATTTTCCCTGTATTACAATATAATACTATCACTATTTATTTTGTTGTTAAAATTGCTCCAGCTTTGATTATTGGAGCTTGTTCAAAATAATTCTTTCTCCTTTTGACATGAGTCCCATGCCCTCCACCTTTTTTTAACTTTTTTTTTAAATAATTTTTTTAAGATTTTATTTATTTATTTATTTGAGAGAGAGAGAGAATGAGAGAGAGAGAGCATGAGAAGGGGGAGGGAGGCTCAGAGGGAGAAGCAGACTCCCTGCTGAGCAGGGAGCCCGATGCGGACTCAATCTTGAGACTCCAGGATCATGACCTAAGCCGAAGGCAGTCGCTTAACCAACTGAGCCACCCAGGTGCCCAAACTTCTTTAGTTTCAATAAAACTACAAGATACTCAAGTTTCATAGTTTATTTTTCCTGCTGAAATCCAAGAATCACCCATTTCTTTAAGGGTCCCTGGCTCCTCATATGCTCATACAACAAGTGGATCTTATTTTATTTAAAAATAAACATTTATATTTATCTTTACAAGTATTTATTGTGAAAAGTAAGAAAAATAGAAAACTTTATAGAAAATAATAAAAATCATGGTATAGCCCATCATCCTGTGATAATTACTATTAATTTCTTCATGCACTTTCTTGTTTGTATATATGTTTTTTTGTAATGGGATATGATTGTGATTTGAGATAGGCCTGTAGTTTTTGCTTAAATGGTTCTTAATTTTTATTACTATTCATTATTAAACATTCTTTGAGGATTTGTATATATATAATATCCGAACTTCTGTGTAAGAGATGTGCGGAAGTCAATTCATACACAGGCAATGACCCAAATAAAAGAATAATACAAGAATGTGTTCTTAATTTAGATGAAAAGGAAATTGATATCGTCATGTAGATTCTTATCTGAGTAAAGACATTTAAAATAAAAATCATCAGTATGAGACTCCTGGAGCACAGTATCATTAAAAAAGTCTGATCATAGCCACAAAGAGAAAAACAGAAAGTTTGACAGTTACTCCTAGCTTTATGTATCTATCTGTGCTTTGTAATTACTTATGTATTTGTATTTTATAACTTTTATTGCTTTTTTATTTTTTACATATAGTTTCTGTTTCAATAGTGAAAGAATACAAGGTGACACAAATTGCAAAGTGGGATTAGTGTATCCACTTATGTAACCCCAGTTTAATGTATATATTTATTGATAGTAATTTTTAGACTTTTAAAATCCAGAAATAAGAATTTACTCTAGTGTTGGATTTAGTTTCTTTAAGAGAAAATGAATAGAAGAATGTTTCAAAGAGGACTAAATCTGTATCAAGAGAGATGGAGGGGTGCCTGGGTGGCTCAGTCGTTAAGCATCTGCCTTCGGCTCAGGTCATGATCCCAGGGTCCTGGGATCGAGCCCCGCATTGGGCTCCCTGCTCAGTGGGAAGCCTGCTTCTCCCTCTCCCACTCCTCCTGCTTGTGCTCCTGCTCTTGCTATCTCTCTCTCTGTCAATAAGTAAATTAAAAAAAAAGAGAGAGAGAGATGGAATGAATAAAACCTACTGCACTCTATCTCTTCAGCAGCAAAACAGAATAGAATCTGCAACAAAAGCAAAGAGTAACAATAGGAAAAAAGAAACAATTATTATATGATATTGGTGATACAAAATGCATAATTAAATGTTAAGCACAATTTGGTTTATGTGTTCCATAACTGGCAGAACAATGTCTGAATCAAGTAGACTCTCTATTGTCAAGGTCAAGAACAACTTTTTTTAAAATCTACTTATACATTATTTATTGTCAGTATTTTATACTCAGTATTTTGTTCTTCCAAAGTAATTTATTTGGAGTACACTAAAGCAAACAATAACCACCCCTACCCAAATAAATTTGAAAATAATTTCCCAAATAAACGTGAAAATGAACAAAACAAAGACAACTTTCACTTTTAATTGAGTCACATGAAGCCATGCTATCTGAATGCTTTGTAAGTATATCTAGGCTGTATCATATCAGCTTCTGGGGAAAAAAAATCATCATGAAAGACTGATATTATATAGGTAATTACAGAAAACATCAACATAAATGTGTTAATTTTCTACTTCTGCATACAAATTACAAGCCCAGCAACTTAAAACAACACACATGTGCTATCTCTCAGCTGCTATAGGTCAGGAGTTCTGACATGTCTTCGCTGTGTCCCCAGCAAGGCAGTAACCAAAGTGCATGCCAGGGCTTGGTTCTCATCAAAAAGTAAATGAGAATTTACTTGCAATAGGTCCACATCCAAATTCACTCTGGTTGTTAATAAAATTTATTTCCTTGAAAATGAGAGCTTCTTTCTGACTCTTGGTTGGAGGTCTCTCTCACTCATACAGGCACCGTAGTTTCTTGCCACAAGACCCTCTTCATAGGCCACCTCACAACATGGAGACTTGCTTCTTCCAAGCCAACATGAGATAAAGATAGCAAGTCAGCTAGCAAGACTCAGTCTTATAGAATGTACTATAATCACGGGAGAAATATTGAATTACCTTTCACATTTTCCTGGTTTAGAAGCAAGTCAAAGGTCCTTCCAACACTTAATGGAAATTATACAAGTGTGTGAACACCAAGAGGTGGGAGATCAGGGAGGGGTATGTTAAAATCTGTTTTCCACAGTCTGATACTTTGTCCCTATGATTCATGTCCCTTCCACATGCAAAATGCATTTACCTCATACCAAATGTTCCTAAGAGAGCTGTGTTATTAGATCATCAGCTCAGAAAATATAGCATCAGCAATGTCTAAAATCTCATCATATAACTAAGATCCAAGTGTGATAATTATCTCGTCTGTAATCCTTTAAGTACCTCCTGGGATATCGGTTCATCTCTCCATGGACTTATGTAATTAAAGACACAAGTTATCTGCCACTACACACCCAATATACAATGGGGGGAGAGGCAAGGGTTGACAGCTGTAGAATCACCCTTCAAAAAATGAAATGGAGGGTGAAAAGAAGTTACTGATCCATAGCAGTCATGAAATCTAGCCAAGTAAATGTTGGGAGTTCCTTGATTAGATTTAAGGCCTGGGAATAACTTCACTAAAAAGGAAACTCTCTTTCTCCTCATGATTTGTTTTGTGTCTAATAGAATATGACTCCACTTTCTGGGCTCTTGATTCTGAATTCTGGGCTCTTGGTTCCACCCTCTGAGTAATCTTTACTTTTTAAGCTGTGGCTCCTTTTTTGTTGTTTGTTTAAATTCTTCAGTCAATTAAATACCATCCTTCCATGTTTTATTATAGGCAGAAAATAAAAATACAGGTGGCACCTTCAAAATTTTCCTTGGAAATCTCTTTAAACATAATCCCAAGTTCACCACTTTTGTCCACCTTATTTTATCCCTTCCCTTTTCTTTGTCCTGGAATAATTCAAAGTAGTCATTATATTATTTTGCTTGCCAAATACTAATGTATACATCTCTTATTGATACAGATGCTCTAAAAATAGCCACCATGCCATTATCACTATAAAATTTCTAGCCTGCTTTTTCCCCTTCTGAAAATTGTGTAAATAATGTTCCTGAGTGGTTAGGAAAGCATAAGTACCAAGATCTCTAGTCTTAACACTTATCTCAAGTCTGAACTTGTAAAAAATTCTCTGTGTAGAATCATATGCTAGACTCAGTGGCTTTTTGCTGTCTATTGCAAAATACAAGGATTTTTATTGAAAACTGGTCACAAATGACTGATAAATTTTCATTACAAAGATGCCTTTAAGAAAAGCAGTGCTTTCTTTTAAACTTTCCAAATGTCTGTTGTTTATTCTGTGGTGTGTGCGCATATGTGTATTTATCTGTGTGTGTTGTGAATACTTGAATTCAATAGGGAGCAGACATAGCGAGTAGGTGCTCAGACCCGACCCTGATGAAGACCGAGGACCTCTATAAACCTGTGCCTTTTGGCAAGTCAGAGTCCAGGATTTGACACATATTCTCTAAGAATTTCTATAGTTTTTTGGTCACCAAAAGGCACAGAATTCCCTCCATGGTAAGGAAGAGTTGACATCTGAGGACACAGAGCTTTGCATACAGCACTTAGTCTCTTTAAGCCAGTTTGCAATTCTGTCTCCTTGCAGATGTGCATTTCTCCATCCCTTCTCAATTTTGCACAACTGTACTGGGAGTTCATCAAATCTGTGACAGGATACCGCTTTAGTGAAGTTATTCCCAGGCCTTAAATCTAATCAAGGAACTCCCACTTGAGTCCTCCTCCATCCCAATCTCAAGCCATCTGGGGAGTGTGCTTCTACTACAGTCTGGACTTATGTTTCAACCTAAGTATTATAGACTACATAGCACATGAAAGTGAATAACCTAATTTCCTCAGATTTCTAACTGTATTAGATTATAATTAATGGGATACCAACGTGCTTTGGTAATCACTGAACGTTATCAAGTTTACCAAAATATATTCAGTTGCTCTCATCCTTTGCAAATATCACACTCCAATCCAACCCCCATAGCTACAAATAAACTCACAGAACCTCAAAAAAAAAATTCTGATCCTTTCTCATCTATACTGAATGAAGACAAATCTTCACAGCTTTCCAAAATGTGTAAATATCATTTGTGTTGAATACAATAGTACTACTCTCGTACTACTGTATCTTTGTTATATAGAAAATGAGAATAAAAATAGTAATAACTCTTTCAAAAGATTGAACATGTTATCGATGAAATTATGTAAGTAAAAATGCTTACGTGAGTGCTTGATATAATTGATGCTAAATAAATATTGGCAATTATTACCACTAGCTGGGTCCTCGCTGAATCCTCAGTGCCTATCCTTTCCTCCAGGCCAGTCTCACTGGATTCCTGCTTAAAACGGTGAGTTAATCTAGCAGTAGTGTACTATTCATTTGAGAACATAGAGAAGAGGGAAACACATTTAAGACAAATAACCCCTAAATCTAAACACAGGGATTTTAGTCTGGCTTATTCTTACATACACCCTAAGCAGTGTCAAACTTATTTTCACTCCCCACAACTTATTTTCACTCCCCACACTTATTTTTACTCCCCAAAATGGCACTAGAGGAACATCTGGCTCTTGAGTAGGATGTTTGTGCCTGTGACACTGACTTTCTGGCCTATCATAATTGATTTCAGCTACAAATAAACTAAATATTATTTAAAGCAATATGCTGTGACTTGGGGATCATCAAAAGTAAAATGAGTTAAATATGGAATCAAGTCCACAAAGTTAAAAATAAAAAGGATATTATTTTTACATGGCAGCAGTTTAAGTTCTACTGCACAATTCAGAAGCAAAAAAATATGTTTTAACAGAAGGAAAGGGTGCCCTCTAGTGTTTTAATTAAAGATGAACAATTAAGCTCATTTGAATTTATATCTATATAGATATATATATTAGGTTCTCCACTGTGTATATACACATAATATATGTATATATATTAGGTTCTCAACTGAAAATAATATTATATGGAATATAAATCAAGAAAATAAAGTAAGCAGGGCTATTAGTATAAGGTGTTAGGAAAATACACGGTGTTTCTGATTCAATTTTTTTGACATTAAGCACAGAAAGGATTGGATGAAACATTAGATTCATTTATGCTGATTTCCTCTTCTGTTACCTAATAAAACACAGCTCCTCTGCCTCTGAGGTCTGCCCCAAGTTTGGGATTGCTACACGTTTCTGAATACTACTACAAATGTCAGTGTAAAAAATTACATAGACACATTTTTAACACGGAAATGTTGATTGCACACTACTACATTTCCCTTAAATGGACTGCTTCCATAAAGTGATAATGTTAGCCTCATTAGATCAAAACTTCATGTAAATGATGTAAAAATGTTCCATTAAACGTGGTCAGGATTTCTATCTCTCATTTCTATGAGAATAAAGAGTAAGATACTGTATTGTCAATTTCCCCCCTCATTTGGATACATTTTTTCCATGGCTTACTCAAGAGAGATTTACACAAGAGAGTAGCTGTGCAACGGTCTCCCCCATCTCCCTCACAGCGCGGGGGCTAAGGTGCTGTGCACATTAGAAGATGAGCCGTAAAACACAGATTATTTGCCATGTGATTTTTTAGCTCTCCGTGATCCTCTGCTATGTGCTGACGTGTGTCCCTGAAAATTCGTGAGTTGAACTCTTAATCCCTTACTACCTCCCAATGTGACTGTATTTGGAGAGAAGACCTTCAAAGAAGTACTTAATGCTAAATGAGATCTTTGGAATGAGCCCTATCTCAATATGACTGGTGTCTTTATAAGAAGAGGAGATTAGGACACAGACATGCAGAGGGAAAGCCTCGTGAGGTCACAGGAGGAGGCCACGCACAAACGGAAGAGAGATGCTCCAGAAGAAACCAACTTTGCCAACACCTTTATCTCAGACTTCCAGGCCCCAGAATGGTGGGGAAATACACAACTGTTATTTAAACCACTCAATCCTCAGGACTTTTTGTTACGGCAGCCTTAGGAAAATAATACATCCTGATGCTTTTTTTCCCCACTATGTAGAAATTTGAAATTTATTTTTTCAGAAAACATTACTTTCAAATAATTTTTGTGCTCCAGTAAAGGAAACTTAAAAATAAATGGTGATAAAGCACAACAGATGCTAAAAACATATCAGCAATCTTTTTTATCAGCTGGGCCTCTGGCTGTACGTTATCTCCACCATGAGAGTGTCCTCACTGTGTCCTCTTTTCTCCTCCTTTGGCCCAGACCAGCCGCACGGCCCCCTCCCTCTCAACAAATGAGTGGCTCCATCTGGCAGCAGAGGACAGAGAGCACAGGAAGTCTCCACCTTCAGCCACTGTAATCCTCATCACATACAGTTCTCTCAGTAGAGCTCAGGTGCAGAAATTATAACTCACATCTCACCGGAACTTGTATTTGTAATCATGGTTCTAGGGCAACTAGCCAAAACTAAACCAGAAAACAATGAATTCTCACACCAGTCATTTAACATTTAAAAATAACTGTGATTTGGGGTGCCTGGGTGGCTCAGTCATTAAGCATCTGCCTTCGGCTCAGGTCATGATCAGGGTCCTGGGATCGAGCCCCGCATCGGGCTCCCTGCTCAGCAGGAAGTCTGCTTCTCCCTCTCTCACTCCCCCTGCTTGTGTTCCCTCTCTCGCTGTGTCTCTCTCTCTCTGTCAAATAAATAAATAAATAAATAAATAAATAAATAAATAAATAAATAAATAAATCTTTTTAAAAAATTAAATAACTGTGATTAAGTTGATAATAATTTGGAGAATCTTTCACTCAGTTTTGACTGTTACTTTTAACAAGACAGAAATGTCTCCAATAGATTGAGATATCTAATCTACTTTCCCACATTAGTATTTTAAAACACATTCTGTTAGACTGTATAGAAAATAAAAGGACATAATATTCTTGCGTTCATTCTTCATTTGTCATCTTTTTAAAAGAGAATTAGTGAGCACCTATTGTTGATCTTATATTGTAATACAAAGATGGATAAGGCACTCTTGATCGATTGGTCTTAAAGAGAAGCAAAGGAAGTAGTGCCTGGTTATGTAACTCTTTCACATAAAATGCGTTTTTCTGAGCATGCGCGTGCACGCGCACACGCGCGTGCATGTGTGTGTGTGTACATGCATGCCTATTTCCTAGGGCTGCTGTGACCATCATACGAGTTAACATGTGTAAGAGTAACCTAATACAAATTAAGTGCTTAATAAACTGAGAAAGTGGTATAACCTGTATCAGCCCCAGTTTCTGCATCCATAAAATGAGACAAAAATATATGTACTTCACAGAGCTATTGTCAGGATTTAATAAGATAATGAATGTAAAGCAAGATTTAATTCTTTTTCATGGCTGAGTAATATTCCTGTGTGTGTGTGTGTGTTTGTGTGTGTGTGAGACATCTTCTTTATCTATTCATCTGTTGATGGACATCTCGGTTCTTTCTGTAGTTTGGCTATTGTGGACATTGCTGCTATAAACATTGGGGTGCAGGTGCCCCTTTGGAGCCCTACATTTGTATCTCTGGGGTAAAGTCCTAGTATTGCAATTGCTGGGGCAGAGGGAAGCTCCATTTCAACATTTGAGGAACCTCCATACTGTTTTCCAGAGTGGCTGCACCAGCTTGCATTCCCACCAACAGTGTAGGAGCGTTCCCCTTTCTCCGCATCCTCGCCAACATCTGTCATTTCCTGACTTGTTAATTTTAGCCAACGAAATGCTATTTTTGACAGGAAAATTTCTTTCTCTTTCTTGAGGTCATCAGTTTAAATGCTCAATTGGCAGGCTCATTATCCTTTTATGAATAAAACTACTACACAAATGCAAGAATATTTTACTCAATGACATTCTGTAGTAAGAATTGTCAGGTATATTACTGAAAGATTATAATCACTACTAAATTTATACTTGACCTACAAAAATCTCAAGGAACTTTTCAAATAAAAATTGATAAATCCATGCTAGGCTGTTGGGAAACAACTACTTCTGAAGTATATTACATCAGCCGTCACTATTACAGATTTTTCTTTTTGTGTATATATAATGAAGATTATGTAAAAAAAAAAAAGTCAGAAAAATTGGAAACCAAAACACGAACTACTAATCACGAAATTGTTTTTACCTTAAAAGTCTCCCCAAATAAGATAAAACCCCTCATAAAATGTAAATAGATTCATTTCACATTAGCATATATGACTGGGTTAAATGAATTGCTTTTTTCAAAATTAGGCATCTTCTGGCTAGTGCTGCAGTCTGTGTGTTGGTAAATGAGAGTAAATAACATTTTTTTTTAAAGATTTTATTTATTTATTTGAGACAGAGAGAATGAGAGAGAGAGAGCACATGAGAGGGGGGAGGGTCAGAGGGAGAAGCAGGCTCCCTGCCGAGCAGGGAGCCCGATGTGGGACTCGATCCAGGGACTCCAGGATCATGACCTGAGCCGAAAGCAGTCGCTTAACCAACTGAGCCACCCAGGTGCCCGAGAGTAAATAACATTTTTATTTGGCACATCTAATGGTTAAAATGCTGGGAATATTTTTATGTTGTGCTTTATAGTCTTCATGCAAAGCTTTTAAGGTTAACATTTACTCCATAGTTCATCACTGCAGAATTGGTAATGGGGCATCCAAGAAATTACAGCTTTTATACTTCTAATTGTTTTCACCGTACTTCCTCATTATTTGCTTGTATTTTGAACAATACTCTCCATGAATGGAAAAGATGTATGGTTTTCATAAATGTTTACATATTTAATCTGGGAACAGAGTTTTAGAAGGACAGAAGGAATGTCATGGCAATTAGAGCTTCTGGCGTGCAAATACTGTTGTTGCTCTTCGAACCCCTTTTATTTAACATCTGCAAGCCTTCTGAGACTGATTTTATCTTCCAGTTCCCATTAAAATACAAACAAACAAAAATAGCCCTCGTTATGACTTGTCTTGAATATGTCAACCCCATTTCTAGAAAAAGACGACTCTAGAAAATGATGACTCCAGCTCCTTGGAGTTTTATTTGTCTCATAAAAGTCATATGTTGAAAAAATCTTTAAATGTAGTGTTTGTTTTTTAAATCTAATGAGAATGACTTTCAAAGTACCCATGCCTTTCTATTACAGCATTTACCAGTCTCTTAAAAAAAGACATGCATATATTATCACCGTATTAAGTCAAGGAGAAGTAAGAGTTAGGTATGCAAATCCCATTGAAAATGGTATTCCAATTCATTACCATGTAGGGTAAAACAAGCACTATATAGTGCTTTAGGTCAGGAGGTAGGAAATGACAGCACAGGAACCAAATCTAGGCCTCTTGTTTTTGTAAACAGTGTTACTGAAACACTGTCAACTTCATTTCCGTATTGCCTATGGCCATTTTTGCACGACAACAGTAGAAATGAACAGTTGCAACAGAGCCTGTGGCTTTCAAAGTCTGAAATACTTAAGCTGCTGAAACTTTACAGAGAAAAACAAATTGCTAACCTCTGCTCTAGAGTTCCAAAGACCTCATAGAAAGCTTGAACACTGTTGCTGGGGCACATATTCTTAAAGAATGTTTACTTTGGGAAGAATATGAAAGATCTCTGAAATTACATGAAGGAAAATTTTTGTTTGTTTTTATTTCCTGGTCTTCACCTCACAGCTATATGGCTAGAAAATCTTATCAAGAAAACAAGCTGTCAAATGATGAAGAATTATTGATTCAGATATAAAGCTGCCAGTTATGATGTGCCCTCAGGTTGGTTATATAACTTCTCCAAACTTCAATTTTATTATCCAATGGAAGAAAAATATTATCTAATTCATAAGGTAGTTCTGAGTATTAAATAAGCAAATGCATACAAAGTACTTAGCACGGGTTCCAGCAAAGGGTAAAAACTCACTAAATAGTAAATACTTGACTATACTGGGGGCTAATTCCGTGGTCTCTGAAAGAGGAAGAGGAATGTTAGTGTTCACATTCATTAGTAACGTTTGCATACTAACACAACAGACTTTGAACATTTTTCATATGCCAGGCACTTTGCAATGTGCTACAAAGATATTTATTAAATGTACACCTTCTTAAGATACCTCATTATAGGGGCACCTGGGTGGCTCAGTCGGTTGGGCAACTGCCTTCGGCTCGGGTCATGATCCCAGGGTCCTGGGATGGAGCCCCGTCAGGCTCCCTGCTCAGCGGGGATTCTGCTTCTCTCTCTCTCCCTCTCCCTCTGCCCCTCCCTCTGCTCATGCTCTCTCTCTCTAGTAAAAAAAAATAAAATCTTAAAAAAAAGAAAAAAGATACCTCATTAAAGTTATTTATTTCTCTCTCTATTCCTCTCTGTTCATTTTGGAGATGACTTTGTTAGACAAGGGGTCATCCTGATTATTTTTGTCTGATGAGTTTAATGATATTAAATTTTCCCTAGTACTGAATTTTCAAAATAAATCCCTAGAGGGATGCCTGGGTGGCTTACGGTTACGTGTCTGCCTTCAGCTGGGGTCATGATCCCAGGACTCTGGGATCGAGTCCCACATTGGGCTCCTTGCTCTCTCTCTCTCTCAAATAAATAAAATCTTAAAAAATAATAAAAAAAAATCCCTAGAGATCCATGTAGAGCTTTAAAAGTTATATCCCCTTAATGACTCACCACATAAAATCAGTCTATTTGCTTACAGTGGAGGAAAGCGTAATCTTGTAGGTTTCCCACTTTCCTCTCCTTGCCTGTGTCAACTGACTCCTTTCTTTTTTTTTTTTTTTTTTAAGATTTTATTTATTTATTTGACAGAGAGAGACACAGTGAGACAGGGAACACAAGCAGGGGGGTGGGAGAGGGAGAAGCAGGCTTCCCACTGAGCAGGGAGCCGGATGTGGGGCTCGATCCCAGGACCCTGAGATCATGACCTGAGCCGAAGGCAGACGCTTAACGACTGAGCCACCCAGGCGCCCCCAACTGACTCCTTTCTTTCCAGAGCAGAGGTTCTTAAATAAAATTATCAGGCATCTCAACCTGGTCGATTTATTTTTTTTCTTTCATCTGATCTAATTATAAGTATTTGTTTAAATTTACAATGTCCCAATTGGGAAGAGCAGCAGCAGGTATTTTTGAGCAGATATTTAAACGGTAGTATATACATTCTTTTAAAAATAATGGGACTAAAAAATTTCCTTCTCTTTTAATGATAAACTTAATAATATTATGAAAATAAAAATGTACCACTTAATAGGTCATTGGGAATCACACTATGGATACACTGGACTCCATCTAGTAATATCATTTGATTTTTAATGTACCAGCTACATTAAAATGTAAACATTGTAAGCCAAGGTTTAAGTTAGAGTATACATTTCCAAAAATATTTAAAAAGTCAAAGTGCAAAGAAATGAAACATTTTTCTTAATATAGATAACATATATGTCTAAGAATTTTTTTTAAATGCTGCTTAATCATACTGGTATAACATTTATACCTGACTATTGCAGTTTCTTAAAATATTGTTATAAAATTATTTTAAAAGTTGGGAAATGGTAATTCTTAGTTACTTAGTATTTGTTAGTAAGTATTTGTGAAAGAAGTATATTTGGTTGAAGAAGTAAATACATTAAATTACTGAAAACCATTATTCATGCCTCCCAAAAGCCCCCCATGGATAGTTATTACTGTATCCATGAAGCTTTCACCCAAAAGGACATAGTTTTTTTGAGTGAAGTGATGCCAAAATTCAAGTCCATGACTTCTCCACAAATGACTATTGACAATGTCTCTGCATATTTGTAACTATAACCAGTATCTCATATATCTCCCATCAGAACAAACCTTTATTTACTCTTTCATGTTGATATTTGTCTACACATTATAAAGTCGTTCTCATTACCTAGGATATTTTACTTCATTTCCAAATAGTGCTGAGCACACTAGATGCATGAGTGCCCTTCTTAAACTGACCTCTATGCCATCAGCACTGTCATTCTTCTTCTTTTTCCTCATTTATTTTTCTTAAGCTTCAAACAGGCTAAACTAATTCTGCTTTCCCGAACAGCCCATGCTCTGTAGTATACTCATGTATTTACAAACAGAACTCATCCCCATCTGTTTCGTGTGCTACTGAAACTCTGAGACACTGATGTATCTCCTTGGGGAGGTTTCACCCACCATCAATTTTTTCTTCATCTGCTTCAATAAAAAAGTACAGGTTAAGGACCTCATACAGAGTTAGTATAATATGGGCTCCATGTATAAATACATCCACTCTATCTGATTCTCACCCCATACTCTATCCTCTGTACCTTTAGTATTCCATGAAGCACTATGAAATTCGATGTTTCCCCGTAATCATCACCAGACTTTTAATTCCCAGAAGGCAAACTGTCTGATTTGCTTGCTTGACAATTTAGTACAAGAGCAAGTAAATATATTTAGAATAAAAATAATGACAAAACTTAAAGAGGGGAAAATGCTACATTGATAAACAGCAAAAAAGATACTATAAGAAACCTATCTTTAACAACTTCGTTGAATTAAATTTCTATGCAATAAAATTACTTTTTTTTTTAATTTGAGAGACAGAGAGAGAGAGCACAAGCAGTGGGAAGGAGCAGAGTGAGAGGGAGAAGCAGACTCCCCGCTGAGCAGGGAGCCACACACACAAGGGCTCGATCCCAGGACCCTGAGATCATGACTGAGCTGAAGGCAGACACTTAACTGACTGAGCCATTCAGGCACACTTAAAATCACCCTTTTTAAGTATACAGTTTGGTGAGTTTTGACAAATGTGTGTATTCCTATCATCACCACCACAATCAAGATTTCAAACATTTCTATCATCTCAAAAATTCCCTTATGTCCCTCTGTAGTCAATCCCTGATCCCTCTCTTGACTCCAGACAAATACTAAAATGTTTAATGTCATTGTAGTTGGCTTTCTCTAGAATTTCACATCAAGGAGAATATACAGTATAGAGCCTATTGTGCTTGGAACCTTTTACTTAGTGTAATGTTCTTGAGATTCACTCATTTTGTTGTATTAGTAGTTTGTTTCTTTTAATTGCTGACTAATATTCCATTGTATGGGTATATCAAAGTTTGTCCACTCACCAGTTAATGGACATTTAGGTTATTTCCATTTTTTGGCAGTTATAAATAATGTTGCTATAAACGGAGCATACCAGTCTTGGTGCAGACATATGTTTTCATTTCTCTTGAACAGACACATAGGAGAGGAATTACTGCTTCTGTGGTAAGTATATATTTTGCTTTTTAAGAACCTATCAAATGTTTTTTTTTTTTCCCCCAAAGTGGCTGTACTCTTTTATATTCCTAGTAACAATACATGAGAGTTCTAGTTCCTATTTATCAATGTCAATACTTAGTATTGTGAACGTGTGGATTTCGCAGTTTTAATTTCCATTTTCCTGAAGACTAATGATGTTTGACCTCTTTTAATGTGCTTATTGGTTATTCATACATTTCCATTTGTGAAGCGTACCTTTGCTCTTTTAAAATTACACTTTTTTTTTTAAGATTTTATTTATTTATTTGACAGAGAGAGACACAGTGAGAGAGGGAACACAAGCAGGGGGAGTGGGAGAGGGAGAAGCAGGCTTCCCGCGGAGCAGGGAGCCCGATGTGGGGCTCAATCTCAGGACCCTGGGATCACGACCTGAGCCAAAGGCAGATGCTTAACGACTGAGCCACCCAGGCACCCCTAAAATTACACTGTCTTACTATTCATTGGCAATGGTCCTTTATATATTCTGGAAAGATGTTCCTTGGCAGATATATGTTTTGCCAATATTTTCTCTTATCCTTGTCATTTCATTAATAATGACTTTAGAAGGACAAAAGATCTTAATTTTGATGAATTGCAACTTAGTATTTTATTAAATGAAATATATTTGCCTCACCTAATGACACAAAGATTTCTCTGTAAATTCTTCTAGAGGTTTTATATTTGTGGTATTTCTGATTACGATTATGATCCATTTCAAACTAATTTTTGTAATGCATGAGGCTGAGTCTAGGTTCATTTATTCCCTTAAGGATATCCAGTGGTTCCAGAACCATTTGCTGAATACTATCCTTTCCCCACTGAATGATCTTGGCATCTTTGCAAAAAAACAGTTGACCATAAAATGTGGGTATACATATATATTTACTTTCAGTCATGTTCCATTAATTTATATTTGTGCCTTATGTCAATACCACACTGTTTTGATTATCCTAGTTTTATGGTAAGTCATGAAGCCAGGTAATAAGGGTCTTAAACTCTTTTCTTTTAAAAAAAAATATTTAGACTATTCTAGGCCCCTTAAAATTTTTGTGTTACAACCTAATTTTTCCTAAAAATAATTTTTAAATGGTCTAAATTAGAGAATAGCTATCGGTCATTCCTAATTTCATATAAAAACGGGGCCCCCAACAACCTGTCACATCACTATCAAGTTCATGGATTCTTGTCGGCTTATTTCCCAAATTCCAGCTTCCACAAAGAAGAAAAAGCTTGGCATTTAACCCAGGGGAAAGCTAATAGCATTACTTTCATTAGCTAACACATTTATTTCTAATTTTCCCTTGAAATGTGTCTTGAGAAGGAATTTGGTACTGTGTCTGAAACCAGGGAAGTGACCTATGGCTTCTTGGGAATGACTACACTTCATGCAACTCGGGACACTGACTCCACAGCTTCTGCCTAATTCACATCCCTGACTGCCCCGCTTATTTACCTTCCCAGGAATCTTTATAGACATGCTGCTTCCCAGACAAAATTAGAACAAATGCCTTAATAAATGTTTGATTTGTAAAATTTTATGTAAAAACATTTTGTAACATTAATTACTTTAGAGATATTATAACCATACAAATGCCACACTGGAAATCATGGTAACTATACTTAGGGATATTAATTTTTAAATAAGAGCCATGTTTTGTACATCTGCGTGTGGTTGACAATGTCCTGCCTTTTTTTGCAGTTTAATAAATGCAGAGATAGTATTAAGATTTCTCCACAAAGTTCTACATGATTATAATTTATGTAAAAGTAGCTGATAATTATTTTAATGTTTTTTATTAATAAAATTATCATGTTCCTTGTAGAACTAAAAATACAAAAACATTAGGCAATTAACATAACCCCAAATTCCATACATAGGAGCATGTTGCTTAAGAAATCACTAACTACTTTAAAAATGTGATGTGAATGGGGGCGCCTGGGTGGCTCAGACGGTTAAGCGTCTGCCTTTGCTCAGGTCATGATCCCAGCGTCCTGGGATCAAGCCACACATCGGGCTGCCTGCTGCTCCCCCTGTTTGTGCTCTCTCTCTGTCAAATAAAAAATAAAAAATCTTTTAAAAAAATGTGATATGAATGATTCGTCAGTTTTCCATATATCTATGTAATACAAATGATTTAAGATATTTTTGGAGGTCTAAATAGCTTTCAAAATCTTGACTGTTACAATCAATTATTCCTCATAAATGTTTCTTTGCAACACTTACTGTTATTCTAAGGTGAAATCCTCATACAAAGACTGCTAGGTCAAAGGGTATAAACATTTTTACAGGTTTTTATATATATTTCCTAATTAACTTCCAGAGGGTTTTACCAGTTTACTCTTCCTTCAGGCAATATGAGTATTACCTTTTTTCCAAGGTGGGTGGTCTTATTGTTCTTTAGTCTTTGGAACTGAATGTGTGTTTAGCTTGTAGTTTCTGCATATCCAAGTGTGTATTGTTCCTGTCAACGTCCATACTAAATTTAGATTGCAGCATATTTTTGAACATAGAAAAGTTTGGCAAACATTTCTTTTGAGGAGATAGATAGATAGATAGATAGATAGATAGATAGATAGATAGATAGATAGATTTATTTTTTTTTCGTGGAAATAGCCCAAAGTCAATCTTAGCTAAAACTGGTGAATGACTTAGTGATTTTTCTAAGTAACACTGGAAGACAACTGATTTTTAAATACGACTTATAAATGGGATTTAAAATAAATTCCCAAAGAGGACTTGTATAGCTTCCAAGCTTCACTTGGAAGGAGGGGTTATATATAGTATGTGTTAGCTAAAAAAGCCAGGTTTATAATTTTACAATTTTATAATTTTTTTGACATATTTGAGTTTGTATCTATTACTCTTTCATCTGTTCTATTTAATCTCTCTTTTTCATCCTTTCTTTCTTTCTTTACATTTTTTTCATTTAATATTTTTCTCCTCTTAGTTTAGAATAATGCACAATATTTCCAGCTCAGATGGTTAGCTCAGCAATTACAATATTCATACTTACAGTAGGATGAGGCTGAGGAGCAAGATGGTCTGACACTGGCCACATAACCCAGCACATGTACTGATATTAGAGGTTTCTCTGGTCAATAGCATGCTACATGGAATCTCGGCAAATTGCAAAAGGAGAGTTTCAGAGAAGACCCCTTGGGATTTGGAGTAAGGCCATTCATTCCTTTACTGGAGGAAAACTCTCAGTTTGCAAAGCAGCTCCTGTCATGCTACTGGCTCCCAACAGTTCTGTATGACAACGGGACACCGTAATAACTGAGTACTTATCAACATGAGCTTTCCTTCACAAAATGGTTGTTATTAGATTTGTTATGTCACAAGTTCTAGCAGGTCCAATAACATTGTAAAATAAAAATGGTACATTCAAAATTAGGCCCAAGTATGCATAAAAACATGAGTAAATTATGAACAGGTAGCCCTTTTCCTCAACTGATAACTAGGAGCTCATAAGGTATTCCCAAAAATTAACTGACAGTAGAGAAAAGGTCTCATCCAGGTCAGGGTCAGAGATGAGTTAGCTTGATATATCAGAGGTAGCCAGAAATGGAATCTTGCTCCATTGTATCTCCACTCGCACAGCTCCAAAGAAGTGCTACGAAGGGAAATCTTCTGTGTAGAAAGATGTTTGAAATAGTTGGTTTTCCTTGCATTCTTTGGGATATAGAGAGAATTTCAAATTTATTCTTACAATTGTGAATCTTTGTGGTCTCCGATTTATATGAGAATAGTATCTAATAGAGTTTTAACCTAGATATTCCATAAGTTTGTTCTCGCCTTTTTTAGCAAATACCCCTCAGACGAAAAGTGGCTACAGGACTCAACTTACTATTTTGGGATTCCAGACTTCACTTGTTCCCTAGCCTAGTGATAGTTATCTCAAGTGAGGACAATCTTCCACGGGTGCTCTGACTCTGTGAAATCTAGCCTAATTCCAGGTAGTGTCAGAAGTCAGTATACCCCATAATCTATACTTTCCCTGTGTAAAAATCACTGACATTTTGTTTCTTGTATACTCATAATGTACTCAAATCTAGGAAAAAAATTTTAAAAATATTTATTTTTCAGATGTGTTTAAAGTCTTACCCCAAAAAATAAATAAAAAATAAACAGTCTCACCCTAATATGATTATTTTTAATCTAATAAAGAAGAAATGGGGGCTATCAAAATAATTTACTTTCAGTTATCATTTTCCTATAAAATTATTTTATATGTATTTTTAAATTTATTGTAATTTGTAAAATCTAGAATTCTTTCTTCCTATGAGATATTTTATAGTTTTCTATAAAGATTGATTCCATAAGAACGCATCATCTTGCCATGTTTAAGGGAGATTTTATTATATGCTTTGTCTACCCTTTGTTGCATCACTTAAATGGGAGAGTATTAGTAAAGGACTTGAGACTTTTTTAAGGTGAAGATACGAAGGTTCAACAAGGGTGCTCTTTAAGTAACATGCAGCCAGAGTTGAAATAAAGCAAAGAACTTCAATAAGGACATGATATATATAATAATACTATTTTAAAAGGACAAAGGAATGGTCCTTATGAGCCCAAGGTAATTCTGTACAGCTATTACAATTCGTACATTATTGGTTACATTTAAAACTCTGAAATATTTTGAAGAAATGTAACATTTTCACAAACTATGATAATATAAGAATTCTCACTCTAATAAAATGTACCATTAACGGGGCGCCTGGGTGGCTCAGTCGTTAAGCGTCTGCCTTTGGCTCAGGTCATGATCCCAGGGTCCTGGGATCGAGCCCCACATCGGGCTCCTTGCTCAGCGGGAAGCCTGCTTCTCCCTCTCCCACTCCCCCTGCTGTGTTCCCTCTCTCACTGTCTCTCTCTGTCAAATAAATAAAATCTTAAAAAAAAAAATGTACCATTAAAACACACAATTATATAAGTTATTTCATTTTTGGAAAGATAAGATATATCTCTGAGATACTTCCAAGAGATTTTGCCAAAGTCATGCTATGACATTTTGTGAAACACATGGGTAAGTATTTATTGTAAGGGAAATTCCAATTAAATCATGATTTCTAATGTTCAAGCACTATTGTCACTAATCAAAAGAAAGTAAGATCATATGCTATATTTTATAAACTAGCATAATAGCATATGACTCTCCAAGTACTTCCTTGTGCTATGTTTTTTTAAAAGTGCATCAAATTTGGCAATTTATTACAATGAATTTTTTGGTTGCTTATTACAGGAAAGGTATTTTTTAGGTATTTTTCTTGTTGAGATTGATCAGAGTAGAAAAATTGGATAGGGAAAAACTGATAATTCATGTTGCTCTTCTCTGAAGCCTTTCAGGTTAGTTGAGTGTAATTAGAAAGAAGTTATAGATATTTTAGAAGATCACTATGGCTCTAAAAGGATGGAGTAGGATGGAAGAACTGAGAACAAGGAGCCATGTAAGGAGGCACTGATTTGGCTTAGGTGGCAGGAGACAGTGACTTGGACAAGGAGGGGAGTATAGAATGGAAACAAGTGGATGGATTAAATATATTTTTTTCAGTTTAAGATGGAACTTATTAATGAATTAAACTGGTAAGGGAGGTGGAGGTAAAGATAAAAATTTGGAATAATTACTATTTTTTGGCCTAATATTTAAAAAAGTGTTACATAATTATTGGGATGACAAATTGGGGAAATAGTTTTGCTAAGGAGGAAACCAAATATTTTGCCCTGGATATGTGAAGTTTTAGATACAGAATGGTTATTTAAGTCGCTATGTCAAGAAAGTCCTAGACACATCTGCTGCTTACATTATGAATCAGACCTGGCTGCAGAAATGTGTGAGTTGTCAGTGTGCAGATGTTATGTAAAGCTAAGTTGTTCTCATATAGGGAAGGAATGCAGATAGGCAGTTAGGATTAAGAATGAACTTCAGGGCACTAGAATTCATAAATGAGTGGAAAAAGCAGCAAAGGAGACTAAGAAGAGGACAATACATCAGAGAGAAGCACAGAGGACAGGGTATCGGAAAAGAAACAGCACAAGTTTAAAATGTAAGAAGTCATCAACTGATTTAGAAAATGCCTGAGATGAGAATAAAGAAGTGGTTGATTATACCCAAATCATCAACAAATACTCTCAACTCAACATTCAAAATACAGCCAGATCTGATTACTTCTTATCGCCTTTGCTCCTATTACCAGCCCCCCAATCCATACCACCATCATCTCGACTCTGATACACTGTGATAGCTTCTGTGATGGTTAATTTTATGTGTAAATTTGGTTAGGCTGTAGTTTCCAGCTATCTGGTCAAACACCAGTCTGGATGTTGCTGTGAGGGTGTTTTAGTTGTGATTAACACAATCAGTAGACTTTGAGTAAAGCAGATTACCATCCATAATGTGTATGGGTCTCTCCAATTAGCTGGAGGCCTTAAAAGGGAACACTGAGGTTCCTGAAGAAGAAACAATTCTACTTAAACCCTGCGACACAGAGACCCTGCCTGAGCTTGCCCTACAGATTTCAGACTTCCCAGCCCCAGAAAGAGTGTGGGCTAATTCTAAAATCTCTCTCTCTCTCCAAACACACACACACACACACACACACACACGCATTCTGCTTCTGTGGAGAACCCCAGCTAATATACTTCTTAAGTGATTTCCCTGTTTTCAGACATGTTTCTCTAGAGACTGTCTTCCACATATCAGTCACAGTAACACTTTTAAAACTTAAGTTTGATTTATCACTTCTCAGCTTTCTATGGCTTTCAGCAGCTTCCTATTTTAGTCAAATTAAAATCCAAAGCTGCGGGGTCTGGGTGGCTCAGACAGTTCAGAGTCCGACTCTTGGTTTCAGCTCAGGTCATGATCTCATGAGTCATGGGATTGAGCTCCCCCACTCCCTGTGCCAGGCTTGTAGCTCAGAACCGAGTGTGCTTGGAAGATTCTCTCCCTCTGTCCCTCCCCCTGCTCACGAGCGTGCACATTCTCTCTCTCTCTCTAAAGTAAATAAGTAAATCTTTGAAAAAGAAAATCCAAAGCCATTGCCATGTCCTAAAAGGCCATATGCACATAGCACCTGACTTCTCCATAACACTTCTGGCCACATTTCCTACCATTCAACGTCTGGACAAATCTACTTCAGTCACACTCCCCTATTCATGTACGCATATTCCCATCTCAGAGCCTTTTTACTTCTTGTTTGTTTTATATGGGACATTTGTCCCCAGGTAGCCCCATAACTGACTCTCTTGTTTCTCAAGGTCTTCAGGTCTTTTCTTGATGGCTCGTTCTCAATGACAAACAACCTCATTTTCTCAATGACATGTTCCCTGACCATCCTATATAAAATAACACCCATCCATATTTACTTTCTGTATACATTATCTTTCTTTCTTTTCATTTTAATACTTACAGCCACCTAACCCCCACACACATTTATTTATTTATATTCCATTGTCCATCTATTGCCACTAAGTTATAAGTGACTAGATACTGAAAGAGGAGGCAGTTAATATAATTTGACTATAAGAGTGAATAAATAGACGTTTACTGGTTCTTGGTTCCTGGTGTAGCTAGAGGTGTTCATCTGAGGGATAGAGTAGGCTAATAATTAAATTAATGGAAAGAGAAGTGACATTAAATATTATTGAGTGTAGTAAGTAGAAGCATGACACACACACACACTCATGATGTTCACATCCTAATTCCCAGAATCTGTGAATATGTTACCTAATATGACAAAAGGGATTTTGCAGATGGGACTAAGGCTAAGGAATTTAAAATGGAGAGACTATCCTGTACTATCCAGGTAAGTCGAATGTGATTACATGAGTTTTTGAAGAAAGCAGAGAACCATTTTCAAGTGTAATCAGAAAGATGTAATGACTGAGAAAGTGTCAGAGAAATTCAATGTTGCTAGCTTTGAAAATGGAGGAAGACCATTGACCAAGAATGTGGGTGGCCTCTAAAATCTGGAATTCTGACCTCCAGAGACATAATGATACATTATGATACATTATTCTTGTTTTATGGCACTAAATTTGCGGTAATTTGACTCAACAGCAAGAAAAATCAAATACACAGTATAAGATGAGCAGACATTGGGAGGATCCTAGTGATCCTAGTAAATATGAATTAATTTGTTCCTTGATTCATTCAACAAATACTGATCAAGAATTTCCTATGTCTAAGATGCTTACCTGGCACAGAAATTACAGTATTGATTGAGGTAGACATGCTTCTTTGCTCTCCTAGAGGTTGAAAATCAGTAAGAAAACCATTAATCAAATCACTTTAAAAATATAGGATTACGAACTTTTAACAAATTCAGTGAAGGGAAAGTAAAGGTAGCTTTGGGAATATATCCCATGACAACTAAAAAGCAGAAAATAAACATGCAAGGGGAGGTAAAAATATAAAGACTATTCCAACCCAGAGAAATGGTATAGTCAAAAGCTATGAATCGGGAAGCACAGCGTCAGCAAAAGGGAAATAATTTTCATGTGGTTGGTATATATTGAGGGATGGAGGAGAGGGATAGAAGATGAAACTAAAGAGTTTGGAGTCTATTATTTCTATTACTGTATTTGAGTAGTAAAGTTTTCTTTTATCACACATTCTGCATTTCAAATTTAATGTAACTTATAACATCATCCCACAAATGGAAAATTGAAATTTTGCCACTGCAGTAAAAACACTGTTTCCTGATATCAAAATTATTCAGAACTCTTAAAAGAAGAACAAATTTGACTGGTTTCACATTATATTATTTATAATAATATTTAAATATGAACATATAAAACAGTGTATCAGTTTTTTCATGCTTAAAGTTCTTACTGTACCTATAAAATCTAAATTACTGTACAAATTCAAGGCAAACAAAACGCAAAAGCAATGCACTTCAAGGTATCACCTTATTTTAATATAAAAGGTAATGTTGTTTAGGAAATACTAAGTTCTAACTCAATTCAGGAACTTTAATAAATGTACAGCCTAGGATCTTTTGAACTTGGGATATCTATACTTCCTAAAAATAAGTCTGTAAATAGGTCCAGTTTTCACTATTCTTCTTTATTGGCATTTCTTTGAAAGCTTTCTTAGAACATATTTCTAGATTAACATCTAGTATTATTACAATGAAATGGTTTATATATCAATGTATTTTAACTATAATTCCAGGACCATCTGTATTAGAATCACCTGAAAAATACTCTGGAATAATGTCATTCCCAACTGCACAGAAATCATAACTTCCAATAAACATTTTAAAAGTAACAATTAACAATGCTATTTAAAATAGAAACATATGTTTTTCACACTTTTTGTGAGAAGTGGCAAAATCACTTGCTGCTTTTAGTGCTAATTAAAATTTGTTTTTCTGTAACTATAGCAGAATTTAACTGATATGTAGTAGAACCAATGGATTTATTTTCTTAGAAGTTCAGCTGGCTGATGATCAAGTCCATGCCTCCCCAGTTCCCTCCCTTTCCATGAAAAATAGAAATTCCTAACCTTGACTGCAGAAATTTTAACTAGTATTTTTATAATTTCCAAAAAATTGATTGCAATAACCTTGGACTGTTATGTGTTCTTCTTTAGATGGAAATTAAAGTTCAAAAATTTTTCAAAGAATATAAATTTTAAAAAACAGTATTTGAAAATAACATCACTCATATAAGTAATAGTTCATAAACTAACAAGTAACATGAAATGCTAGACTCAACATACACTATTACACCATGCTTATGAATCTTAAAAAAAATCAAACATGCTAGATATTGGTCTGTGTCCTAACTTAAATTATTCCCCAAATGAGATCAGGAGACATGGGGTTCTCTGTGGTAGCTTATTTGTAAGTGACCTAAGGAAACCAACTGGAGAAAATAAAGAAAGAGAAACAAGAAAGGAGAGAAAGGCAATCTGAAGATGTATTATTGAGTGGGCATTTTGTGAGCAAGAGAAGCTTGATCTCACTGAGGACACTTGAGGGAACTGAGTAGAACGCACCTCAGACTGGCCCACCTCGAAACCCTGTCATCCTCTAATGGTCATGGGTTGCCCCTACAGGACTTAACTCTGCTACACTTCCAGGTTTGCTCTACCCCCATGTCAGAGGACATGAAAGAACAGCAGAGAAACAGCCTCAAGACAGAAAACATGAGGTTCCAGGTGGAACTGAAGACAGCTGCTATCAGGCTATAACCACTGGGCAGCTGGTTTCCCCAGCAATGTCTGGTACACAAAAGTTAACCAAGAGAGTGTGAGATGGGGCACAAAAACATATAGCAGGATCTCCCACTCGCACCATTCGCATCTACTTATATCCTCCCTGAAGAAGAGTCTTTCACAAAACTTTCAAAGTGGTAATCAGTTACAATCTCTTCAAAAAAAAATTTAGTATAAGAGGGTTAGTGGCACTAGCTATAATCCCCTCCAAAAACTTGTTGTAAAGTTAAAATTAATAGTCATCATCCCTGTTTTTCATCTACCATTCCAGACTTCCTTCACTCTAAGCCAGCATTTCGACATTTTTAGATTGTCAGAGTTTCATCCCCTCAGGGGTTGAATCCCATAGTTTCTTTACTTTTGCAAAAACTATGCTTACTGCTAGTGCCTATTTATTCTTATGATTAGGCATGGAGGTGCCAAAATATACTCCAATGAATCTACTTTTTTGCTTCCAAACATGTTCTTTTCTGGTGCTAATGTGCAGTCACTACTGTAGCTCATCATAGCAATTAGGATTGGTCACCTCTGCCAGTGCAACTTATTTTTCTGTTTGCCGGTTCACTGGCATGGGAAAGTCAAAATAACTAGGTAGTAATTGTAGCTTCTGGTTCAGTGGAATCCTTAATGCTTCCCAAGGGAAAGTATTGGTCTAGTATCTTAGAACGGGGCTTCCAATAGAGCAGAAACTAAAGATGTGAAAATTCCCCAAGCGGATCATTGTAAGTGATAGATAAGGGGGAAAAAAGCCTACTTCTACATCTTGATAACTAGGCCTATATATTGTAGTTCTTGGGGACACAGCCCTATGACTCAGCAATTGATTCAGTGCATATACTATAGTCTGGAGGACGAGTCTCTGACCTCCAGGGTTGTCTACGACCTGACACCTCAGTTGAGCTTTGCAACAAGCTATACCCTCTTCCAGCTGATAGAGAAAGATTATTTTACTCTGTATTCATATGCCCATTAAAACTCTTTTTTCATAGGTAGGTTCTTTGGTCTGACAAATATCTCTAAGATCTCATGTTGACAAATCAGGCATTCTGCAAGTCTTTAGACAGTGATGATGACAGATGCACTGCAGGCAATACAGCTAATGAGGATAAGCCTATATTGAGGAATGTCCATTCCGATGAGGTCAAATTATTTATTCTTCCAACATGACAGGGATTCAATGTAATTAACCTAATACCAAGTGACTTATTGAGGAATGGAGCCATACTGAGGGCTCAGCATCTGTCTCTGCTGAAGGCTTGCTGGAGATTCAGCAACGGCATTAGCTCGATCAGACTTAGTGAGAGGAATCTCATGCTGTTGGGACATGTGTTACATTCCCTCCACCAAAATCTTTCCTTTCATGGCTCCTAGAGGCTAAGAGGCGTGCCTCGTACAGAATGAGTCATGCCTCCTATGTTGTGGGTATTTTAGAGCAGGCATTAATGTGAAACTCAAACATTTACATATGTAGTGACCACTTTTTGTGAGCCCATCCACCGCTTCAAGGCCATGCCTTAGTTTGGATGTAGTGTGGGCATCAGTCCATTTTCTGCTACTCAAACATTTGACATTAACTCATCTATAAGCTTTTTTTTTTTTTTTGAGTATTTTCTTGATAAGATGTAGGAAGAGCCCAGGAATTTTTTGAGTGTTTTCTTACTCTATTAGCTACTCATAGGGAATCAAAAAGGAAAAGTCAATCCAAAGATAAAGTATTTATCTAATTACAGCTGCACGTAACTTGTCTCAATCCTAAGGTGAGCTCAGAGTACCTTCTAGCTTATGGCTCAGTTGCTGCCTTAGACATTGGACAGAGAGTATTTATTGACCATCATTACCTTTTTGATCAAGTATTGCTCCAAGAGTGTTAACTTTCTCAAATCTCTAGGGTCTAGGGGAGCACATGTCCAGTATGGCTCAGTGAGATTCCACAGATGCTCCACAAAGGTGGCAGAAAAGCCAGGGATCAAAAAGCAAGAGATACATAATAGAGTTGAGGTAAGTTTTTCTCAAGCTTTATCTGTATTTATATGATTGCTGCAATACTGACTGGACTCACAATCTTGGTTGAGAAGGCATAATATTCATCCAAGCAATGGGAGATATTTATATTTTCAAATTCATTTCCTCACCTTATTTATTAACATTTATTATTGAGTATCTATTACATGAAAAATAATGTACTCTCAATAGTACAACATGTGTCAGGAATGAATCCTGCCTTCAAGGGTATTATAGTTGAATAAATGATTAAAATAATTGCATAATTTTTTAGAGTTACAAGGAAATGGGAGGTATAATTTTCAAAACATAAATACAGTGTTATTTCCCAACTGTTGGAATGCTTATATATAACAAGAGAGTATCCATGAAAGCTCTAAAATACCCTTATAAAATATCACAAGATTATGGAATGATTTAATTTATGGCCTATCTAAATGTGTTCTTGGAGAATTTATTCAAAAAAAGATAATCATGAGTAAAAAGTGAAAGAAATAATTTTATGTGAACTCAGGACCATGATATATAAACATCAAAGAACTGGATATCACATCAAATGTAATGATCTTTTGGTGGTAGAATTATGGATTATTTTAAATCTCCTTTATATTGTTATCTATATGTTAATTACAATTTTTATAATGCATATGCATTTATTATATAATTAATGTATATATTAAATATGAAAATATTTAATTTGAAATGAGATGAAAAAATTTAATTAAAAAATAGATACACAGAAAGATCTTCAATCAAAAAAGCATATTAATGAGTGAGAACCTAGGGGTACAAAAGCACATCTCTTGCAGGGATTCAACAGATACTTTGTTTTGTTTCATCATATGGTATATGAAAAAGGCTATTAGGACACTTAGAATTGGATGTTTATTTGTGCCTAGATTGTGAAGTTAGGTACTATGAGTTTGCACTGTATCTTACAGTTCATTGTAGCTGGGGACATTTATAAAACAACAACAACGACGACAACAACAACCATAAGCTAGATTAGGCTTTAGGGCTGCTTAGAAGAATTCCAATTTTTTTGTCTTTTTGATTTCCTTGCCTCTTTAAAAATAGACATGGTTTTGTGCCTTGCTTACTCAAGGGACTGTAAGTAGAAGTGAAATGTGTCACTTACTGGGTGAAAGATTTAATAGCCACTGTGCTATTTACCATCTTCTATTCCCCCCAACAGAACAATGATTACACTCCAGATTGTGGAGGTTCTTTCAGCCTCAATTCCTAAGTGAGGAGATCTCAAGGTAAGAGCCCCACCACTTGCAGTTGACCACTGATGATGGAGAATGAAAAATAAACTTGTTGTTTCAAGCCACTGTGTTTTGGTTGGTTGGTTGGTTGGTTGGTTGGTTTCCTAAAGTCTCACGTATTTGACACGGAGCAATATTTTAGAAAGGTTAATCTGGGGAGCAGGTTTGGTATATGACAAAAGAAGTGCCAGAGGGCAAGGAGAAAGTTAGGAGGCTGATGATGTGTGCTGAGAGAGAAGAATGAGGGGTCGAATTAAGAGAACAGCAGTGTAAGTAAAAAGAAACATGGGCTTAAAAAATGATCTGGATGTAAGATCAAGTGTTAAGTCTTAATGCTTACTTGATGATGAGCCTAAGAAGAGGGAGGGATATAAATGAGGTATATTGTACTGATTTGGGGTACCTGGAAGGATTATATTTTATTAAGACAAATAAAGACAGCAAAAGAAGGGGCAGGTTTAGTAGATCATGTTCTTGTTTTGTTTGGAAATATTATTATTTAGGTGCTGGCAAGATACCAAGGTAGGAATGCTAATTAAGTACACATATAAATTTGCTGCTGGAGTCACAGTGCAAATTCAGGCTATTCTGAATAAATAGATTTGGAAGTTAGATACAAGGAGATGATATATTCACACACTGGATGATGTTATTTTTATTTTTTTATTTATTTTATTTTTTTATTTTTTTATTTTTTAAAATATTTTATTTATTTATTTGAGACAGAGAGAATGAGAGACAGAGAGCATGAGAGGGAGGAGGGTCAGAGGGAGAAGCAGACTCCCTGCCGAGCAGGGAGCCCGATGAGGGACTCGATCCCGGGACTCCGGGATCATGACCTGAGCCAAAGGCAGTTGCTTAACCAACTGAGCCACCCAGGCACCCTGGATGATGTTATTTTTAAAAAGGAATTAGACTGAAAACATTTATGCTGAAGTTGAGGTTGAAGAACGAGCTAAGAGGGACATCTCTGTGGAAAGTGAAGCAGAAGATCATTAAAGCCAAAGGGGGAACTAAGTTTCAAAAGGGATAAATTATGAAAAGTGTCACTGCAAAATGATGAAGGGAGATTAAGTATAAGCAAATTTGGTGAGAAGGAAGTCACTGATGATAGTAGGGAAAGAAGTTTCCAGAGTGTTAATGGAAGGTGTCAAATTTCCCTAAAGCAGAAAATGGCTGGGTTTTAGGAAAAAGTAAGTAGTGAGTAAAGAGACTGCATTTGGTCTGGAACTTGGCAAACTGATAAAATGTATGGTGTAATCTAAAATAGAAAAAATATTGTAGGCCAAAATTAAATTGCAATATTAATGGAAAGAAAAGAAGAATTAATAGTGTCTCAAAGGGCTACTTTTTCCCCAAGTAAGGGATATAAGACTTCCTTTAGAGGTTGAATAAAAATATAATGCAAGTAAAATGTAAAATATATATAAAACATAAGCACACATTAAGTATATACTAGCCCCAAACTTCAGAAATATATAAATGTTCCAAATTCAACAATTTTTAAGTATTAATTTTTATTCTGAAAATAAAGACAGAAACAGAAATTGATAGTTTCCAAATTGCATAAATCATCAAACTCTTTCTAACAATGTTAAAATAGCTGAACCCTCTCATTAACGGATACATAATAGAAGCATTATTTCCTCTTTCCTCCAAAGACGACCTTACTGTGAACTTTTATTAGAAAGCCTAAATTGGATGTTTATTCCAGCACAGACATCAGAAAAACCATGTTAGCACAAATCTTCCAAGAGACTTCCATTTCTTTACAGGTAAACAATACACGATAAAAGTAACCTGAATTCAAAAGCCAATTTCCAAATATCTTTTTTCATGTCTTCTGATTTGTGCATTGGTTGTACAACTTCTAGGGAAACATGACAAGAGTTTCTTATTCATTCAATAAATTGACATATCTATGCTAAGAAAATATGTACACATAATTATTTAGAAGTAGCTAACCATTCACTTATCAAGGGGTGAAGTTCATTTATGCTAAGTGAAAAAAAAATGACTTACAATTTTACTTATATTAGTGTCAACAAAACATTGTGTGAAAAGAAGGAAAAATTTTAAAACATGTTACTTAACAAATAAAAATGTTACCAGGCTGGGATAAGAGACATTAAATATTAAGCAGTTGAACCCTCTCACTAATAGACAAGTAATGGAGCTGGGGGTGAGATAGGTCAGGAAATTATTCCCGTTTCTAATTAGAAGGACCAGGATCCCTGAATCACCACATGGAGGAGATCTTCCCATACAGAAAGTTGAGATGGAAAAATCAGGCCACTGAGAAAAAAAATTTTCATTCGTATTTGAATCATTAATATTTAGGGATATTGACTATAGTTGCTAAGAGTACCCACACTAACATGGCATAAGATATATAATAAAATACAAAGAAAAAACTTTGGGGAAATAGCTATGCTTACCAACATTTTTGGCATTTGTGAGTATTTTTCAAGCAATGTTTAAGAATACACAGAAGAAATCAATTTATTATTCAATTATCAAATATTTATGACCATGTAATATGTACTGTGTGTGGGTCTAGTCACTGGGTATACAGCAGTGAACAAAAACAAACAAACAAACAAACAAATAAAAACAATACAACAATTCTCTTTTCATGGTATTTATATTATTGTCAGAAGCTTTACTAAAGCCAAGAAGGTTCTTTTTGATTGGGGAAGTTCTTAGTTTTTCTGTAGGTTTTCCTGTTGCTGGAGTCATATTCAGAAAGAAGCCATGAAATATAACTAACTAGGTAAACACAATTTTACATTTTCTCTTGATTCCAGATTCTGAAATCAGGTAAAGAGGCTCCCCTGCTGGGTAGACAAAAGTGAGTAACTCTCACCTTCATTCACCCATGGCAGAGAAAGATCTGGTAGAGAGACCACCTAGGTAACACAGGGTGGATCTCAAACACATGGGATGAAATCTATTGTTCTTATATTTCATTAAATGAAATTTTTGACAAATGTTTGGAATTTGTAGGAATAAACAAATTAGGCAATTGAGAGGACAATTACATAGATTGTAAAGCTTCTATACTTAGATGAATATGTATTCCCAAACTTTAATACTGGCTGTCTCAGGAAAATCCCTTTATTGGCCTAAAAACATTCCAACTCTCACAAAGAAAGTTTTATTTATCGTTGGAAGTGACACTAAAAGTTGCCCAATATTGTTTATATTCTTAAAATAAACGGTGTTCATCTCAAACTACATCCAAAAAGATCAATGTCTTCCACCATTGATCTATGTCTTCCACCATTTGAGTGTCACTCAAAATATTCTCTGCTGGTTGACAAGAACTTTTCTAAATTATCTAAGAATTCCTTAACTAAAAGTCAGTAATAACTTAAGGGATAAATGTAAAATTCTAGTAATAGGCATTGGAGATGACTTGAATAAATGGAAGGATATCACAAGTACTTCAGTGAGATAATTTAATACTGTAATAGATCAATTCTTTAAAAATTAAGCCATAAGTTAATGCAGTATTATTAGCAAACCAATCCAGCTGAATAGTTCAAAAACTGGAAATGTTTAATTCTAAAGTATACATGAACAAAGAAGGGTCTGCAATAACTAAAATAATCTTTGAAAATCTGAAGAGTACAAAGGGTATACTTGACCTCTTATATTTGAAGATATGCTACAGAGTCCTTTTTTTTATGATACAGAGACTTTAGGGGAAAACATTGTGATTTTGATGAGAGAGAGACACACACACAGTCTAATGGACCAGATTGAGTTAGAGAAACATACACACACATAACATAATATTAAAATGTAACATCATAAATCTAAGAGAAAAATATATATTTTTTAGTAGGAATTTTGGGAAACTGAATCATCTAGGAGGAAAAGAAAACTGGATTCCTAAATAAAATGATATGCAGAAGTGGGATTCTACATTAAAATAAAAAACCTGATGCTACTGGAAGGAAAGGGGAGCAGATAACCTTGTGACAGAAGCTTTGAGAAGAGTTCCTTTAAAAAAATCAGAGGGGCCTGGGTGGCTCAGTGGGTTAAGCATCCAACTCTTGATTTCAGCTCAGGTCATGACCTCAGGGTCGTGAGATCGAGCCCCACGTCAGGCTCCACACTCAGCAGGCAGTCTCCTTGAGATTCTCTCTTTCCCTCTCCCTCTCCCCCTGCTCATGCTTTCTCTCTCTAAATAAGTAAATAAATACAAAAAATCTAAAAAATAAAGTAAAAAATTAAACAAAACAAAATCTTCAGGAACATAGAAAGCTGGAAATGCAAAATCTTGGTGAGAAGGAGTAGGAAATAGCTTAGGTTTTTAGACTAAAATACTCTAAAACTACCTGTAATCCCATTAGGCATTATTTAGTCAAAATAAGAATATCTATACCCAATGACACAGAAATTCCAATTCTGGGGAAATATCCTAGGAAAATACTCACACAGTTCCATCTGAACATGTATAAAAATGCCTTTTTTCAATATTGCTTTTAGTGTTGGGGAGGTTGGAGGTAACTGGAGATCTATCACTTTTTAGAAGCAAAATATTAGACATGCATATGGCAACAAGAATGAATCATGTGAACATAGTACTTAGAGAAAACATAAGAGAGAACGAGATAAATATTATACAATATTTTTTGTCCCACAAAAACTATAAATAGCATGAATGCCAATGAAGAATAGTTAAATAAAATGATTGCATTTGTGATATTGAATATTATGCAAAACAACCTATGTCATTAGATCTGGATGAATTTGCATGGTAAGTTGTTAAGTGAGAAAAGTAACATGGAAAGAAAATTCATAGTACTATAGTGTGTTTTTTAAAAGAAGCAATTAAATAACAACAACAACCAACAGAACACCAAATTCCGAAGTGCATATAAGTATGCATACACGTATGAATGTATGAGCAAGGAGTAAATTGAGGAGCAACACTCAGCAAAATACTAATCCTGTCTACCTGTAGTGGTTAGGCTAGGGAATGAGAGATGATGTAAGGGAAGGGGGATAAAAAGATGTTAGCAAAGAGACAACTAAACATATTTAAGGAATAATAAATAAATATTTTTTAAAAAATTCTAAATCAGAAGAGGGAAGAGATTTAACAATACACTAGAAACTTCTAAGAACTTCTATACTGGATACAAAGAAATGAATTGGCAAGATTAGCAACATAATTAAAGAAGATATTTAATGCACTTGCTTGTTTTGTTTTGTTTTCAAAGAGAAACCTTTTTGGAAAGAAAGAAATGAGATCATCAAAGACAGCACTAGGAAGCCTCTGATGTTGGATTAACAGAAGCTAGGATCAAGGTGAAGAAATGGGATTGTTGGTAGGGACAAGCTAAGCTGTTAGAAAATAATGATGGCACCACCTCCGAGATGCACTGGGCACAGACCTCGTCCCCAGCCGTCACTTGGCATGAAATGCAGCCAGAGTAAAATGTAGGCATTGTCTTAGTGGGGTTTGTAAAAGGACAATTGTGTCCTTGAGGGAAGGGAAGCCATGTACCAACTAGTTTTGACGTAGTACCAAAACACAGAGATAAACAAAACAAAACCTTGAGCAGTGATGTCTCGTCCCCTACTCCACTGTGTTCCACATGGCAATTCATCCCAGTAGGATTCTAAGTCGACACGAGCCCTACTAAGCTCCCAGTCTGACAGCCACTGAAGATACTGCCAGGCTATCAAGTGTGGTAATGAGAGGGGAGGAGATGTTCCCTAGGCATGACTCAGAATCTACAGCACCAGAGTTGATGCAAGAGGCAGCTGCTTGAAGCATGGACCCTATGCCTAGTTAGCAGCTTCCTTAAACTGAATCAGCCAACTATCAAAATGAAATCAGGTAAACATAAGCTTCTCCCTTTGCCTATAATAGAAGTATCTAAAGAGTGGTCTCTGATGTCTCTGACAGAATACATTAGAATTTCCAACAAGGAATTGAATGGAGGCCAATAAATTATCCTAAATTTAAAAGAAATACATGAATTTTCAAGAAGAACAATGGCAAGAGGAACAAATTAGAGAATGGAACTAGTTATGATATGTGTGTATTAGGAAATCTGGAAAAAATGGAAGATAAGAATAACCAACAAAAAAATAGAAGAAACTTTATTTTAGGTAAAAGAAGACATGTATCTTCATAAAATGTCAGGCAAAATAACTGGAAAAGTGTGTGTGTGTGTGTGTGTGTGTGTGTGTGTGTGTGAAATTTTATATTATCTGATAGAGAAATTCAAAATATAACCAATTTCTTTCCAGAAGGTATTACTCTAATTTATACTCGAAAAACAGTTTGAACAGACCTAAAATGTGATGTATATTTTTTCTGATATTTAAAAACAATGTATTCTTAAAATCAAGTTATACAAATACATTAATATAAATGTGGATACTAAAAGTTTCCTGGAAACTTGGTGCGGTTAGAGATTAGTAAGGTGAAAAATATCACCTGCACACATTTCCTAATAAAGGCAATAGAGTAATTGTATAACTTGATGGGGCTGATACAATGATAATTTTACACAAAGAGTAAATGGTCCTATCAAAGTGGCTATGGCCAAATACTCCCTTTCATCTGAAGATGAGCACAGCCTTGTGAATCATTAGGCACAGATCAAGGGTAGAAAAAAAGGCTAGCTGCTATAATGTATATTTGATTTCCTAAACTAAATCCTAGCCTTTAATCAGTAGGCAAGTGGCCAAAACCTGTTGAAGCAATAGAATACTGACTCACTCTATTTTGGAAATTTTTAGCTAACCGTACAACTTATGTTGTAACAAAGGCCACAGTTCCATCCGGAAAATAGCCTAGCTCTGTGAAAGGAACTGTAACTGTTGCAGCCATGCAATATAGCCATATTTTAATAATACTTACTCAGGTTATTGGGGAATTTCTGAATTCTTAATTGTTTTGAGAAATCAATTTATTCAGTAAAAGAGTTGAAACAAAATGAATTTTTCTCAGTATTTGCCTAACATCTACAAGATTACGTATTATAATTTTAACTACAAGATTACATAATTTCTAAACCTTGTAATATCAATGTCTTCTTTAAATAAACAAGAAAAGACAAAACTGTCTTGTATTAGAAAACAAACAAAAATTATAAATATTCCTTTTATTCAATATTTCATATTTTTGAACTTTGATTAAATACCTTTAAATGCATTATGACCTTCCTGAGGTTACTGAAGCTTAAGTCTTTAAAACTGTATAGTTTTTACCCTAATGCAGAGAATACAGTCAAACAATTATTAAGGGCGCCTGGGTGGCTCCGTTGGTTAAGCAACTGCCTTCGGCTCAGGTCATGATCCCGGAGTCCTGGGATCGAGTCCCACAACAGGCTCCCGGCTCAGCGGGGAGCCTGCTTCTCCCTCTGACCCTCTCTCTTCTCATGCTGTTTCTCTCTCGCTTGCTCTCTAATAAATGAACAAATTCTTAAAAAAAAAAAAAAAAAAACAATTTTTAAAAGACCATGGAATTTCCTATAAAATTTAGAGTAGTTCTGTTGGCATAATAATATAAAAATTTACTTAAATGTTGTATGGACCAATTATTTAAAAAGATTTAAAAATGCAATATTGAAACAAAAGAAAAGACAACAGAAACAACTTAATTTCTGTGAATAATTTTAAAAGGCATTAAGTATATTATGTGAAGTGTTATAGTTACAGTGAAAGCTACCTTTACTTGGATTTAGGACGGAAAATTCAAACCCATGTGCTAATTTGTGTTGTTTATAGTTTGTATATTACCAATAAGGTTTTTAATGAACATGCATATAAAAATTTTTGAGTGGAAATAAGTTCATTTCCTTGAGACCAATTATGTTTCTGTTCTGTTTCTTTTCCCCATTATTTTTTTTTGTTTTTGTTTTTCAATTAGAATAAATTCGATACACCTATCTTCAAGTTCAATGATTTTTTTCCTCTGCTATATTCAGTCTGCTAATAATCCCATTGAGGACATTTATATATATATAATATTTATATATAATATATATTATATATTATAATTATAAATATATATATTATAATTATAAATATTATAATTATAATATATATAATATATAACATTATATATTATAATTATAAATATTATATATATATATAGCATTTTCATTTGTCTAATTATATAGTTTCCATCTCTGTGCTGATATTCCATATCTGTTCATATTCTATACCTTTTCCACTGACCCTTTATAATGTTAAAGGCTATTTAAAATATTTTTCCTAATAATTCCAACATCTAGACCCTCTTTGTATCTTGTTCTGCTGATGGCCTTATCTACTGAATGTGGGTGATTTTCTCTTGAGGGGTGTGCGTGTGTGAAAATTTTTTTTTTTTTGCATGCTAGACATTTTACTTATATGAACAATAGAGATTGAGTTACATAATCTCTATGTCTAGCAGTGGGCATGCTTCCTCATTTAGTTTGTTAAAGGTTATACCAAAGAACTTATGTGCTATATTGAAAAGGCTGCCACAGGCCAAATATGATACAATTTGAGTTTTAAATGAGATAATAAATAAGACTGATTTGAAATCATCAAATATCTTTAAATTCATAATTTAATAATAATAATAAGAATATATAATTGGTCAACTCCAGAAGATGATAGAGAAGCAAATAATTACCTTTAAAATGAATATAAAAAAATAAAACTTCTGCCCTTTAAAATGAGCTATATTACAATGAAAACAAATAGTAATTGAAGCATGTTTTTGTCTTTTTGACTATTGTCAATTTGCTACGTGCTATGCACCAACTGATCTAAGCATTGAAGAAAAGTAACTGATAAAAACACAGAGAGACACAAATTATCTCTTGATATAAAATGAAACAAAACGAAATACATCACTACCTAAGGTCTTACCAAAGGGATTGAACAGGACTCTAATGAAACTCTGGATCCAACTTCCAATATGCAAGAAATATGGGTGACAGGGAACACACTGAACTGTACATAAGTGTGCAATCAGAAAAATGCAGACTGTGGGAAACTAAAATACAAAATGCCTCGAGCTTTTCAACAGGTTAATTATAAATGATGAAATGAAAACGATAGAAGGGAGACTTGTAGGTTAAACAAGACTTAAAGTCACATTAATTAAAACCAAATGGACAGGAAGGACTAAACTGAGGGTTGGAATGCAAACTTGGATGGTAAAACCATGAAGATATGAGAGGAAATGGTTAATATAAGAGTCAGGAGAATGGCTACCCTTGACAGAAAGACCAAGTTTTGAGACTGAATCTGAATCTACGAGGGACTTCTAGAGTTCTGGCTTAATTCTTTTTCTTTACTTTGGTGGTATTTGCCTCATTAAAACTTACAATAATTCATGAAGCTATAGGATTTGTTTTTTTTAATAGATTTTTGCATCTGTGTTTTATTTTACATTTTAAAAGTCTTTAAAAACTTAGATCATATTAGATATTTAGCCTTGATAATTCAGAAGGGGACTATGAAACTTACTGAAATAAGAATACAGAATAAGAGCATGTTTTTCTTTATGTGAGAAGATTCAAGAATATTAACATGTTCCTTTTTGAGGACAGTTTCTAAGAGTTCTTTATTGATGACTTGGTAGATCCTATTACCTAATTATTTTGAACAAGTACACATTATATTTTATTTATGGATGATTGTCATTTTAGATGTTTAGATTTCACTTGAAGCAAGTTTTTTTTTCTTTTTTTAACCATAAAATGAATGAATAGGCCAATTCTACAAACTACATGTTTCACACTTGCTTTGAGGTAAATCAACTTTCACTGGATTAGCTTCTGTTCATAAGGTGACCAATACAAAAATGTCAATATGTACGGAGACCTTTTTAAAGACAACAGGAATGTACTATAGCTACCGACTGTCTTGTTGTTCTCTGACATAAACTCACTCAATATAGTGGTGAGTGACTTTTCCATGTACCTTCCTTTATTTTCTTGCCTGAAATCACACATTGTATACAATAGTTTAATTGGAATGCACTTTGCTCAACACATACAAGCAACAACAACAAAAGTTAGGGATACATTAAAATCTATATATCATTGTATTGTCAAAATATGTATGATTTTATTAAGTAACCAGCATACTGACGGCTAGAGCAGAAAAATACTTTAAGCATTATACCTTTAACTTCATTCAGAATAAACAACAATAGATTAGAAATGTTTGAAAGGAATTAAGCTCTCCATGGAAGTGACTTGAGAATGCACTGTGCCCTTTTCTCTTGCTGTGCATGCAAGAAGGTGAGTAGAGTGCAGGTTGGGTTCTAATATATGTTTGGCACTGAATATAAAGGTCAGTCACTGAGAAAGAAGAAGACATCAACTGTTAGACACTTGTATTCCAACATGTAGAGTCATAGCCAAAGAATTTCATGAGAGAGAAAGAAAGAAAATGATTTATAAGTGCAATTTATTTGAAAATTACTTATTGTCTCTATAACAAAAAAGAAACAAAGATCAATATGTACACATTTTGACAAATACTGTATGATCTTACTTCTATGCAGAATCTAAAATCGAACCAAAAAAAATAAATAACCGGTTGATTGGTGTTTGCCAAGGGTGGGGGAAATGGGAGAAGATCATCAAAGGATACAAACTTCCAGTTATAAGTAAGTTCTGGGCTCTTATGTACAGCATAGTGACTATAGTTAACAATACTGTATTATATACTTGAAATTTGCTAAGAGAGTAGATTTAAAAAATTCTCACCACACACACACACAAATGGCTATGTTAACTAACCTTAATGGGGTGAGCATTTTGCAATATATGTGACTATCAAATCATGTACATCTTAAACTTACACAATATTATGTGTTAATTATATCTCAATAAAGCTGAAAAATGCACATTTTACTTTTTTGCTGCCATGTGTGCATGGGTCTATTTTTTTGTATGTTATTTTTTTATCATTATTGCTTGTGTTATCTACGTTAACAAGCTCAGTGGGAAATCTCACTGTCTGTGGAGCTTTTACACTATTTATTTACTGTGTTATCATAATTTTACATTCTATGCATAAAGAATTCATTCTAGTTTAATTCCCCCCCCCCCATTTAGGTGTCAGACTCTCTGTTTTCCTCTAGATGGCAGAGTAGTACTCTAAATGTTAAAGATACCCTTTGTGATAGACATTTAAAACATTTATGTGTATTTGCGGGCCGTTTGAAAATATATTTTCTCCCTTCTACACTTAAAACAAAATAGGGTATATTTATGTTGTATATTTTTAAATTGGTGAATACAAAACATTAAAAAGCAAGTGAATATAATAGTAGAAAATTATTAAAACTATTACATACCTGATAGTGCTTGTAGTAATGTTATCTGGCATGTCTGTATTTACTGAAAAACCTAGAAACCATCCAAATGTCTTTTAATATTCTATATCTTACTTATAGCGTATATTCCCTACCATTCAGTTTTACAGCCTTTATTACTTGCATCAGAGTCCCTGATGAGAGGACTCTAAGAAACCCCTCCCTAGTGGTCATTTATATTTTTTCTGAGAATTTCCCATCAAGCTTTCAGGAAAATAATGTCTAAGGGCAGTGAGTCCAGGATGGAGTTTCTGCAAACACTGTGGGTAAGCGCTTCCAAATGTCCAGAATTTTCTTTCTCTGAGTTTCTCTAGCACTGAAGTGAAGCAGTGTGCTACCTGTCTATGTCCTCTGCAAACACAAAGGACAGATGTGATTCTGCATTCAGAGACTTAGAAACTGAGGGGGCCTTTCGCTCTTTCCCCATTCCCAGTCTGATAGCCTTAGGGATATTCTATAGCATCTATAGCCTCCAAATAGCCATATTTTACACTTTGCTATCTACTTCATATGTGAATTTGATTTATAGGTGGAACATTTAGATCTTTCCTGCTTTCTTATACAGAGCCAAAAATAAAGATGCCTAACATCTGATAGATATGATGATATATTTAGTGAATGAGATGGTAATACAAAACTTAACGACAAAAAGTAATGGTGGAATGTCTATGATGATAAATGTTTCAGATCTATAAAAAAAATAACAAAACTTACTAACAAGAGAAATTAATTTTCCTTTTTAGCTCATGAGCCAAATATATATTTTCAGTTGTTTAGTACCTGAAAAATGTAAGCAAAAAAGGAAAATAACTATGACTGTAAGGGGAATAAGTGAGAATTTCCCTAATACCTGAATAAAGCCATTTGGTAGAAAGCAGGCATTCTGGACACAACTGCTGCAAATGGACTACTCTTGTCCTGAATACTGCTGTCCCACATGTCCCCATACACAGGGGAAGGAATTCTCCAAGTCTTCAATGAAAATATAATTTGATATGAAAACCAACTATTCTTCCTTTTTTGTAGCAATATGAAGGTGCATTGCAAGACTACTTTAGGCTCTTCATTCCAATATATTGCTTGTAGGAAACTGAATAGGCCTTACTGAATGCAGCATGAAGACATTATTTTACAAAATATACCATACAGTGTGTTCATTTACCTGGTCAAATTTTAATAAAAATAAGAGTATTTTGAAGATATGATTTCATTAAATAAGAATTTTTTGTTTCAAATAATCAGATATTTAGGATTTAGTGTTAGATTTTTTTAAGAAAAAGAACTCGACTCTCATCTTTATATATGTAAGCATGGAAGTGATATATTTGTCTTACTTCTAATTATATATTTCATTTCCAATTATTTTTTCAAATCACATAAACTATTGTACAACCTATATTTTGGGCTATGTTTTTCAAAGGTAATCAACATGCATTAACTATTTATCAAGAACTTTCATATATCCCATCAGTTTAGTGTCCTTAAGGATCCTGAAAAGAATATATACCTATTTTATTTTCCTAAATATGACAACTGAAATTCAGAGAAATTAAATAACCTGCTCAAGACATTAGGTAAATAAAATAACTGGAATGTACCTCCCGTAACTTCAGCATGAAAATCTAGTTAGCTTTCTATTCTTCATGTGGCCGCGATCTAATATTCTGACAGTCAGTATATCTCCTTCAGGCTGCAATACTTTTAGTAATTGGAATATCTTCCAAATTATCTAGATCTGATGAAATCAGTAGACCTTCCAAATGAAGCAGCTCCAAGGTTTTCCTGTGTTTGCCAAGTTTCTTAGAACTGCTGTTTCTCTGTTCACTTGGTTCACTTGTCTTATTAGTTGGCTATTGACTGTGAAAAAAGAATTCTTCTATGTCTATGAGAGAGAATCCAAAAGTTCCTTTGGATATTGTGAACTTCACATCTCTGGAGGAAATGTCAGGGAAATTGAAATTTCCATGGTTCATTGAGTACCTTGACCTTTCCGTTAGCTTTTCTAACTGGCTAAATTGTTCCTAATCTGTATTCTAACCTCACTTATGATGGCATTTATGACTTTCCTCTGAAATCTTCACATATCACTTAACTTTATTGTATTAGAAATGCATGTAAACTCTTGTGCATTACATTCATTTACTTGCTATGAACCTTCCTCAACAGGCTTTTAAAAAAGCAGGATTCCTCCTGACTTGTAGCTTTTATAAAGTCTTATTACCAACGATTCTTAGTAAGTTTTCAAGAACTGAATTGTTCCCAAAGTTATTTTAATTTAAATTCATTCAGACAGTAGAAATTTTTACTCTTTATAGATTGTTTAAGTTTCATATATATTGCTATTCATTTTTTAAATCTCAGTCACCAAATCAGTGAAATAAAGGAACTGAATTACTTGATTTGTAAAGATTCTCCCAGCTTTAAAATTCTATGCATTTCATAAATCAATGATTTTTGCTTACTTCATAATTAAGCTAGACAAATAGTAAAATTCCTTTTAGGTATCTATTTATGTATCTATGTTTCTATCTGATTTCACTGAAAGTTTAAATGTTGATTAATTCATACACACACACACTGATATTTACAATCAATGAATTTTACTCATTTCTTAGTACAATGTTATAGCTTCAATATTCTTATTGTATTTGCAAAGCATTAATTATCTACACTTAGAGGCAATATAATACTCTATTCTGCTCTTTGTTAATTGATTTGGGAGCTTCCTAATAAAACGTAGGCTTATTCTTAACTTAGAAAATATTTTTTACATTAACTCTTATAAGAAGATAAACTTTCAAAAGTGCGTTGTTGTTACTTTTCTCTCCTTTCTCCTGAAGTGCTGAAACTGATTTTCATTTTCTCTCTTATGTGAAAAGCAACACTTTTCAGGATCAGGTCCTTTATCCTGAGAAAATCATCTCCCTTTTCAATGCCCTGGACACTGATCATGCTATATTTCCAAAGAAGGGAATATCTAAATTGTCAGAAAACTTTCCCTGTGGCCTAGTTGCCTGCCTACCTTGGTGCCAAAATCTCTCCCAGTATCCAGAGTGGTGTTCAGAGGTGCACCAACAATGAGTCAGGGTCCAGGAATTAGAAGAAATGAGTGAAGGACAATAGGGCTTATCGTCACCTTGCAAATAGCATGAACACCACCAAAATAAGGGGTAACACAGTTTAATTTTATTGCAATATTCACAGATAAGAGAGAAAAAGAAAGAAGAGAAATAAATGTAAGAGAAGAGAAAAAATAAATTTTTTTTTAAAGATTTTATTTATTTATTTGAGAGAGAGAGAATGAGAGACAGAGAGCATGAGAGGGAGGAGGGTCAGAGGGAGAAGCAGACTCCCTGCCAAGCAGGGAGCCCGATGCGGGACTCGATCCAGGGACTCCAGGATCATGACCTGAGCCGAAGGCAGCCGCTTAACCAACTGAGCCACCCAGGTGCCCCAGAAAAAATAAATATTAAACACAAATATTCATTACTTAGCTGGTCTCATATAGAATTTTTTGTGATGACAGAATTGATAACTTAAGTTTTCAACAGTTGGAGCTTGGTTAAATAGTAACTTTGTATGATAAAGTATTATGTAATCATTAGAAGTAGTATTTACTAATACTATTTTTTGACTTAAAATGATTATGATAATTAAAAATTAAAGTATAAATACTAAAGTGTGCATACTTTGAGCATGCACATGTCACAATCTACATATAACATTTATGATGTATAACATATATGCATGTATGCATGTATGTAAACACAACCCATACACATATATTACACTTAATATGCATGCACATAAAAACATACACACATACACAGATGTATAAGTACTCACATAGATTTACACATGCATTGAAAAAGACAAACAGAGAGAAAGCAAATAAAAGAAAATCTTAATAAAGTTTACATCTGGGAAACAATATAATGGGTGATCTAAAATTTGTTTATGATTTATGGTATTTTAAATTTTATTCAATAAAAATAAAATTCTTTAATTACCAGATACGTGTATTTTAAAATGTATAGTAAAATAAAACTTAGTATTATTTTATAAATCCATAGTGTAGATTTATGAAAATATACTTTTAGGACAGAAAATATGTTTGTAAAAAATACCATTGATATGTTATTCTTTGAAGATTTTCAAAGTTTAGTTCATATGCTGCCTTTTTAAGAATAGGATATTTAGATAGATCGCTAGATGGATATACAGATGCACACACAGAGTGCATTTACCATAAACTGTAAATAATCTTTAAATCTGGCTATTGTGAAAGTTTATTAAAATCTGTGAGCAAATCATAAGATATCTTTAAAAAAAAGTAAATGCTTTAATAGTTTGAGCTCAATGAAAAACAGGAAACAGATCAAGAAAGCATATAATTCTCCATAGAAATCTTTAGAAAACACTAGCCAAACACTGAAAAATGCCCAGATGAATTTGTGCAATTTTTATAGTTCTGAGTAATAAATGTGGAACACACTATGTGTAGAATATACTACTAATTTTTAGATAATCTGAACTGAAAATTCTCTATTTTGTCTTTCTAACAACTGGTGGTATGGTTTATTGTCTGGCAGAGAATAGAAAATGCTACTCTGTGCTGGAAGTTTTTTATTTATAATGCACCTCATGTCTAATTCAATTCAACTAGTCCATTTTTTATTGAGTACAGTCTGCATTTAGCATTGTAGTAAGACACACACCTAGAAAACAGCCTTAAGTATAAGCTTTGGTGCTAGAATATATAATAGAGAGAGAGAGAGTTCTATAGGGATCAGAGAAGGTCAGGACTACTGTGATCTGGAATGGTTGGGAAAGAATTGTGATGTCCAGGAATGGGTCTATCTCATTTAATGCCATGTGTCCAGTGCCTAGGACAGTGCTTAGAATCAAACAGCTGCTGAATGCATAATTACAAGAAGTGGGACTTGACCAAGTTCTTTCATAAAGAAAGGGCTTTGACTAAGAAGTGGGACTTGACCAAGGTCTTTCATAAAGAAAACTTTACATCTGAAAATGTTTACATATTCTAAAATACATGCCAATCATTATAAATACACATTAGATACTAGAGTCTCTTTTCAGTAATTTTCATCTGTTAAAAAATATTTAAAACCCATCACTCAGAAAAGAAAAAAAAGTCTAGATGAATTTATTTATTTATTTATTTTTTGCTAGAGTTGTTTTTCGATAGAATGAATTATTTAGGATCAGATAAAGATTGAGAGACATATGTCTTGCGGTTTTAAATTTTTTTAGTTTGTAAGGAGGCCACTTTACAGAAATATATTTTAAGTATGAGATCAATATAAAAAAAAATTGTGCCTACCAAAATTTAAGCTCCAAGAGGTCATGAATCTTGCAGGGTCCAATGGAAAGTACGAATAAAGTTTTGAAGTAAATCAATGAAATACACTTTTAGTCTATAATATGTGACAAATGCTCTATGAAGTGCTTTACAACAGTACCTTGTTTATTTCTCATAATTGTACTGGATATTAATTTTCTCCATTTCAATGATGAGGAAATTAAGACTTAAATTTTCCCAAATTTTACAGAGATGAAAGTGGCAGGTTGCCTAAATCTAAAGCACATTCTTTTATTTTTTATTTTTTTTTATTTATTTGACAGAGAGAGACAGCAAGAGAGGGAATACACGCAAGGGGAGTGGGAGAGGGAGAAGCAGGCTTCCCGCTGAGCAGGGAGCCCAA